>NC_050503.2:3828934-4189411 GCF_012460135.2 Molothrus ater
GGAGCACGGGAAGGAATTGGGACCTGCCATGGAGGGAGGTCTGGAGGGAGCCACATTCCTCTTCCCTGGAGCTGCTGGGTGGAGCTGGAGGAGAAGGAGCATCTGGGCAGGGAGAGGATGAGCTGGGAGGGTCCAGCCCTCGTTGATGGCTCCTGTCCCTGTCCCGGGTCAATGGTTCCTGTCCCTGATTGTCAACAAGCTCTGTTGGTGGGAGGAGAGGCACATGGAGGCTCTCTCAATCCACGGGGTTTGGGACAGGACACACTGGTGTCAGTGTCCCCATGCCTGGACCCTGCTCCATGCCGTTAATGACATCCCGGCAATTAAACTGGAACTAATGCAACGATAAAAATAACCTGCTGTCCTTCTGCAGCGCCGCATCCCACAAGCTCAGAGGTGTTTAAAAACCCATTTAACACCAGATCCTGGGCGTGGGGTACACAGGGTGGCACCAGGATCTGTGTGGCCACGACTGGGTTTTCCAGACCCACTCCTGGCCTTCTGCAAGGTGTGAGCACCCCCAGTTCCCTCCAGTGCAGAGACTGGTTTACCAAGTGCCACGTTTTAAATAATCTAAATTACATGAATATTTTATTTTTCTTCTTTCTAGAGTTGTGGAATTCCCAGGGGTGGGTTTTCATGCTTTTCTCCGTAATGGAGGAGCAGGAACGCATTCTTTTAATGGTAATTGAGATTCTTGCATCCTCGAGGACTTGGGAGCTGGATGGGCTTTAAATAATGGGAGAGGGGAGGAATTTGGTTTCTGGCTTCTCAAATGGGTTTTTGAGGGTTTTTTTAGTGGTTTTTCTCACTCTTGTGGCAGGGCCAGAAAGCTGTGTCTCTGTCCCACTGCCCTGGGAGCCCACCCCAAAGCAGGAGATTCTTGAGGTGGTGACAGGGACCTGTGGGTGTGGCATCCTTTGGGAGACCTCTTGGGAAAGGTGTTGGGGGTGACCTGTGTCATGCACCCCCATTGTTGGAGCTGCCTGTCAGCCCTTCCCCAACCCACGTGCACCCAGATATTGGAGCTGGGTCCTCCCTTGCTGAGGTTTGGGGTTTTTTATGGCTTTGTTGCCTTCTGACTGGCATGGTGAGTGCCCAACCCAGAGAACACCCATCCTGGTGGGCACCCATCCCTGTTCTCCTGCAGGGAATCCTCGTGGAGTGTGGGAGGGGTGGCTGTCCCTCCTTTGCTATGCATGGCAGTGGGGTGGTTTTTGAAGGGAATGAGCAGGATGAGGATGAGCCTGGGGGTCCTGTCACTGTGAGTACCCAAATGCCAAGTGCAGGAGCACCACGGCAGAGCTGGCATTGCCACCCTGTCCCCTCCTGAGCCGCCTGGTCCCTCTGCTGCCTGTGCCATGCCAGGGTGGATCCCAGCCCCATCACCACCACTCCATGCTGGGCAGAGCTGGTCCCCCCCAAGGCCTGTGGGGTGGTGGAAGGGGCTGCTGAGATGGGGGAAGCAGTTCCTGGCTGCTGGGGGAAACATCTGGATCCAATTCCCCCTCCACGTGCAGCCAGCCAGGCTGGACCCACTCTGGCCTCACAGCATGACAGGAGTGGCTTTGCTGCAGAGGGGCACGGTGGGTCCCTGTCCTGGGCTTGGGAGCCCATAGCAAGTCCCCTTCCTAGTGGGAGCCCCAGCATGGCATCCTCATCCCAGCAGGAGCTCCAGACACTGCATCCCCATCCCAGCAGGGACCCCACCACTGCCTCCCCATCCCTCTGGGAGCCCGGGCACTGCATCCCCATCCCAGCAGGGACCTCACCACTGCCTCCCCATCCCAGCAGGGAACCCACCACTGCATCCCCATCCCAGCAGGAGCCCCAGTACTGCATCCCCATCCCAGCAGGAGCCCCAGCACTGCATCCCCATCCCAGCAGGGACCCCAGCACTGCCTCCCCATCCCAGCAGGAACCCCAGCACTGCCTCCCCATCCCAGCAGGAGCTCCACCACTGCATCCCCATCCCACTGGGAGCCTGGCCACTGCATCCCCATCCCAGCAGGAGCCCCATCACTGCATCCCCATACCAGCAGGGACCCCAGCACTGCACTCTGATCCCAGCAGGAACCCCAGCACTGCATCCCCATCCCAGCAGGGACCCCAGCACTGCCTCCCCATCCCCGTGGGACCCCTGCCACCCTGCCCTGGTGCTCCCCACGTCCCTCTGCCATCCCTGGGGGCTGCCTGTGCCCGTCCCCAGCGTGCTGCCACCCCGGGCGGGGGCGGGGGGAGCTGCTGCCCGCCGTGCCTTTTGTCAGCCTCAGAGAAGTTGACCTTGAAGCGCGCTGGCAGAGCCCTGCAGCTTAATCGTGTTAGAGGTGTCTGACTGCGGCTCGCGCGGCTCTACCTGAGCGGCATCAGCAAGGGGGACGCGGCGCGCTCGCCGCCCCGGCTCAATAATTGATGCGTTTTTCTCAGCTCCCCCTTCCGTGAAAGGAAACCCAAGTGCTGGCTGGATGGCAGGGCTGGGAGGATGGCAGGACCAAGAGGATGGCAAGATTTGGGGTGGAGGATGGAGGATTGGGATAGGATGACAGGAGTAGGGGGATGGCAGTGCTGGGAGGATGGCAGGATTTGGGAGGATGGCAAGATTTGGGAGGATGGCAGGATAGGGAGGATGGCAGGATAGGGAGGATGGCAGGAATATCAGGATAGAGTTATTGGAAGGATGGCAGGCCTGGGAGGATGGCAGGACCAGGAGGATGGCAGTGGCACTGACATGGGAATGGGAATGGGAATGGGAATGGGAATGGGAATGGGAATGGGAATGGGAATGGTGAGGGGCTGGGTTCCAGGTGGATGCTCCGGGATGCCATCCTGGGGTCACCCCGCTGTGGATGGGGATGTGCCAAGGGTACTCTGTGGTCATGGGGAGACACACAGAGGTGGGAGCAGCCCCTTGGGTGCCCTCCTGCTCTGCCCAGCTTCCTCCCCATGAGAAGACCCCAGGCACCACATTTCCACCCGCTTTTTTTAGGAATCTGCAGAAACCCTCAAACCCTGCATTCCCATGGAAGCACCGAGCAGCCTCACACCCAACATCTCCCTTTTCCCGTGAGCACCTCCTGCCCCAGAGCCTGGCACAGCCCCTTTAGTGCCCCCACCACCGCCCCCCAGGTCTCCTCTGGATCCCCATCACCCTCAGTGACCCTGGACCCCATGTTGGGGACACTGGCCCTGGGTGCCCCCCGACTCAGCCCCTTCACGCCCGGCAGAGTTGTTTTGCTTCCACACAACCCTTCCCCCCTGCCTCCCCCTTTTTTCCCCCCTTTCCCCTCTTAGCCAAGCGCACAGGGAAGGGGAGAGATTTTAACCTTCTGCCTGGAACCAATTAAAAAGGTCTTTCCACAGAGACGAAAGTGCTCGTGCACCTTTGTGTGCTGTGAGCGGGGGGAAGAAAGCAGAGGCGGCCTTTGAAGGGGGGATGAGGTCCCTCCGCTGGGACCCCTCCGGGCTTTCAAAGCCTGCGTTATTTCTTTATTTTTAAATAGCCAAATTAAAGTGCCTCCCGCTTCCTCCCCTCCCCGTTTGTGCGGCAGCACGTGGCCCCCGCCAGCTGCCAGGGGGGATGCTGGTCCCATCCAGGGTGTTCTGGGCACCAGGAGGGGTCGGGGCATGGCCCTAAACCCAGCTGGGACCCCTCTGGGATGGGGCAGAGCATCCCTCCTTGCTGCAGAGGTGCTGCTGGCAGGGTGGTGTTGAGGGGGTTCCGGCTGAGCTGAGGGGGGCACCCTGGACCCCAGACCAGAGGGGTCTTGTCTCAGGGCAGCCCCTGACTCAGCTCAGCACAGCCCCATGACCAAGGCAGCCCCCCCATCACCAGCACAGCCCCCTGCTCACCTCAGGGCAGCCCCCCCTGACCCATTCCAGCCCCCCCTGACCCATTCCAGCCCCTCCCCGACCCATTCCAGCCCCCCCCGACCCATTCCAGCCCCCCCCCTCGCCGCCCCTTGAACTCAACCAGCCGAACGCATCAGTGCCTTTCTTCAAAGCCCCCCCCCCCGCCCTCCCCGCCGCCCCCTGCCCAGCAGCCCCGTAAGCCCCCGCTGAAAGGGCCGCAGAACAAAGCACAGGAAGGGATTCCGGTGGTTTCCGCACGGACCTGAATGCGGAGCCGCTCAATGGAAGAGGAGCCGCGGACGCGCCGGCGCTTTTCATCCATCCCCGCATCCCGCTCCGGCCGCGGGGGCGCGGACCCAGCGCTGCCTCCCCGCGCCCCCTCCCCGGCTCCTTTCTCCTTTATTTTATTTTTTTTTTTAATTTTTTTTTTTTTTTAATATAGTAGTCTCCGATTTATTTTTCCACAGTGTAATTCTGAAAGACAGCGGAGATGAATTATTCATTCCCCCTCTCCGCCTTTGCATACAATCCCTGCCGGGGAGAGGGCCGTGGCGAATGCGTTTGTGTGCAGGGCTGGGCCAAGGGGAATGGAAATCGATGGTTAAGGGTTTAGATGGGGGGCATTGGGTGATTTTTTTGGGGGCTGGAGCACCTGGGATGAGGCCAGGAAGTTTCTAGTGGGGAATTGTTCCTATCCCAAAGCTGCCATGGAGTGGAGGGTCCCGGGGTGTGGGGGCTGGTGGGTGACCCCAGGCTGGGGTCTTGGGGGCTCTAGGGTGGGCACCATGGTCCTGGTTTCACCCCTCACCCACTCATGATTCTGGGTGAAAAGAGGGCGAGAAGTAAAAAAAAACTACCCTTTTTTCCTAAATTTCTCATAAATGAAATGTTCCTTTAACTCGACCTGGGATGTGAAGCCAGGCTGAGGAGGAGGAGGGATTCTTCAAAGAGCAGGATGGCTTTGGAGACCTGTGGCTGGTGCTGCCTTCATCCCTGTCCTGCCACCTTCTTCATCCCTGCCTTGCGCCCTCATCATTCCAGAAGAATATTCCCCCTTGTGTACCCCCAGAACCCCCACTCTGTGCCCTTCCCTGGGGACACAAGGGCAGCTGGTGCCACCACTGACCCCTGGCATGGCCACGCCCGGACCTTGGAGTTGGCTGCCAAAACCTGACCGGGGAACAAGGAGGTGAAGCGAGGGGAGGGGGGATAGGGGAGGCAGCACCCCGGGCAGGGCTTTAATCTGATTAGTCTTGGAGTGAATGGATGGAGTGAAAAGGCTTAAACCCCAGTGAAAGGAGAGGGGAGGATGGGGCCACTGAGAAGTAAAGACCCCGGCCGGTTGCACCAAATCAGGTCAAATTTGGCCAGAAGGGACACAAGGGGCAGGGATAAGGGGGGAAGAGTCAGGCGAGGAAATCAGTGTGGATCTGCTGGCACTGTGACCTCACAGGGACCGCTGGGTCTGTGCCTCTGTTTGTCCTTCCCTTCCCTTCCCTTCCCTTCCCTTCCCTTCCCTTCCCTTCCCTTCCCTTCCCTTCCCTTCCCTTCCCTTCCCTTCCCTTCCCTTCCCTTCCCTTCCCTTCCCTTCCCTTCCCTTCCCTTCCCTTCCCTTCCCTTCCCTTCCCTTCCCTTCCCTTCCCTTCCCTTCCCTTCCCTTCCCTTCCCTTCCCTTCCCTTCCCTTCCCGTGCCAGGTAGGAGCTCCCCTCGCTGCTGCCGTGCCCTGTGTCACCTGGAATGGTGACAAGGACCCGCTGGGTGCCGGGGCAGCTCCAGGAGCCTGCGGTGCCCCGGGGCTGAAGCCGAGGGATGCCGGGGGATGCTCCCCTCGGCGGGGGTGGCCGCCTTCCCCTGCATCCCCTCTCCACCCGATCGATCCTTGCCCCGATCGATGGGCGCTTCCCTGCGGGCGAGGGGCGGTGCTGCCCGGCCGGGCAGCAGAAATGGCTTTTCACAGAGCCTGCAGCGGGATCCAGCATCGATCTCTGGTGCCTCGTCAGAGATCAATTAGGCCGGTCATTAGCCGTGCCCAGAGCGCAGCGGGAGCCTGGGCTGGGAGGGGAGAAGGGAAATGCCAGGCTGGCAGAGGGTGCCCTGGAGGAGCTGCCCAGCTCACACATCCCTCACACATTTCCCTGCCTCAGTTTCCCGGTTCAGAACTGAGGTAAAAGCTGTTCCAGCATGACTGACTCTCACAGTCCTGAGGGCTGTGAGAGCCTCGTGGCTGGGCTGTTCCTGGCTCATCCTCCTGATGGGAATGTTTGTTTATCAATCCCTTCCGAGCCATCCAAGGAGCAGAAAGGGGCCTGGCCAGGAGCATGGCTGTCCCAGGGGGCTGACAAGTGACAGGGTGTTCTCAAACACCAGGGCGTGTGTCCGTCCCACCCGGGCGTGTGTCCGTCCCAGCTTAGGGAAAGCAGCGCGTGGGAGTGCGGAGGAGCAGGACGGTGACCAGGTCATTGTCCTGCTGGGAGGCCACGTGGAGTGGCTGAGACCACCCAGGCACTGCTGAGGGGACTGGACAGGATGCCCTGGACAGGAGAGCGTGGACAGGGATCCTCAGGGCAGCCCTGGCTGGGAGAGAGCCACAGGCACCCCATGGTGGGACGGCAGGAGTGGTGCCTGGAGGGGTGTGCAGGGGAGCAGCACCAACATCACCTCTTGGGTGTGAGTTTTTAAGGCTGTGAAGGACCTGATGGTCCTTGGCATCTGTGCAGGGACATGTTGTGAGCAACCTCTGTGTCCCTCTGACCTAGCATCTTCCTGACCTGGCATCCCCCTGACTCAGCATCCCCCATCCCTGACATCCCCCAGCCTCATCCTGTGCCCATTTTCCCCTCTGGCTCAGGGTTTGTGCCCATCCAGGTGCACTCCTGGCAGCAGAGGATGGCAGGAACAGCCATCATGGCATAGCATTTGGCATCCACCCTCTGTGCCACTGCCCTGTCATCCTCCCCTCAGCCAGACCCCAGCTGGAGAGTGGCTTTGAGCAGAGCAAACCCTTGGGTTTGGGGAGGGTGACCTGGAACAGGTACTGCCTGCAGCAGCCACCTCTGCCCGCGAGCTGCAGCTTCTAAGAAACAGAAAATAAGGAGAGTTTCAAAAAGAAAAAAAAAAAAAAAAAGAAAAAAGAAAGAAAAAAAAAAAAGAAAAAAAAAAAGGAAAAGTTCCCCGATTACATCTGGTGAAGTGACAAATCTGCCAGGCAGGTGATTATTCTGGGTACGGACGTGCCGAACACAGATGCCGATAGGATTAAAGGGGAGGGGGGGGAGCTCACCCTGTTAAACCAACACCTGATAAAAGAATAAACCAACCCGAGGAATAAATTCCCAGCGCTGCCAAGGTCATGCGGCGCCAGGCCCGTTGCCGCTGCCATAGGGAAGGGACAGTGTCCGAGCCCTGGGGTGACCCCTGGGGTGCTGGGCCCCCCCGTGCCCGGGCAGTGCCGCAGCCCCCGCTCCCGGGAGCGCCCGTACCCGGCATGCCCTCGGCTGCCTGGTTGCTTTCCAGGCACGTCCCGGGCATCCCCTTGGGATGGCGCAGAAAATTAACAGCAGTTCAGATCTGAGGAACTTTATGACACGTGTATGATAGGACTGAACCAGGGCGTAATTGAATGACGGATGAGCTTCCAAGAGCCACATTTCCAGGGAGTAATGAAAAATAGAAGTGCTATTGACTAAAGGAGCTTTCGGCGGCCGGGCGGCACGGCGCGGGATGAGCCGCTGCCGGCGGGGGGAATGCATCAATACGGCGAGTAATAGCTCAGTTATTATAACTCTGGAAATGTCATTCAGGCCTAACCAGAGAACACTGGCTATTAACTAGCCTTAAACAGAACGCGCCGGGCGGGAGCCTGAGCCGCCAGTGCCCGATAATTATTTTACTTCTTTTCATGGCTCTGTCGCTTTTCCCACTGCAGGGAGCCCGGCCTGAGTGCCCGCAGCCCCGGGGGTCGCTGTTCCTGCCTGTGGCACTGAGCCAGGCCATGCTCCTTGGGAGCTGCTCCAGGGCAAGGCCCCATCGCACCCCGGTTTGTCTCTGTCCCTCGCAGGGATTGCTGGCGTTGCTCTTGTCACCTGCAGCTACAAGCTCAGAGCTGCAGGCTTTGTGCACAAGCCTCCCTGTGTCCCTTCCTGCATCACTTCCCATGCACATCCCTTCCTTCATCCCTTCCTGCATCCCTCCCTGCATCTCTTTCTGAATCACTCCCCATGCACATCCCTCCCTGCGTCTCTTTCTGCATCCCTCTCCATGCATATCCCTTCTTGCATCCCTTCCTTCATCCCTCCCTGCATCTCTTCCCTCATTCCTTCCCATGCACACCCCTCCCACATCCCTCCAGTCCCTCTGCCGAGACATCCAGCCGGCAGCGATGGGATCTGGGCTGGCAGAGGCCGGCTCAGGGCCCGGTGCCCTGCAGAGCCCTGAGGTGTAATGAAAGCCCAGGGGAGAGTATCGAGTGATCCTAAATGGATTTTCTCCATTAGCTCAGCCCCATCAGCCGGTTATCCTCTCCTGGAGCGCTCCAGGGCTGCCGCCAGTGGCACTTAGAGTGCTGCCAGCACCTGCTGCCGCAGCACAGCGCAGCACCCACCTGCTGGCACCGCCAGACGGGACCCATCCTGCCTGCCCAGCACCATCCTCCTGCTTTTGGGGTGCCCTTTTTGGGAGGCAGCATGCCTGTGAGAAGGATGGTAAGATACAGGAGGGGGTCTCACAGCCCAGCCTTATCCCTGAGTACCCCAACATTTCACCCTGCCATGGGAGAGGTTGTGGCGAGGGGCCACAGTGGGGTGAAGGAGGGCTTGCCACGCAGCCGCTCCCTGCTTGGCAAGTCGGAGTTCATCATTAGCCAGGAAATAATTAATTGTTGGGCAGACAAAAGGCATCGCTCGGCCCCCCCGGAGACCCTGTCAAAGGGAGCTGTCAGGGGCGGGTGTGATAAATTCCGGCTCCGCAGCCCCGCGCTGCCGGGACAGGGGGACAGCGGTGTCCTTTGGCTGGGGGTCTGGAACCCACCTGGGAATGCCAGGGTGGCACTGAACAGAGGCAGGGGGCTGCAGGGTGACAGGCAGGTGCCCGCTGTGTCCGTCCTTCTGAGCCGTGTCCCCGCGCCCGCTCCCGCTGGGCAGTGGCGGCCGATTTCCACCGCGTCGGCGTTTTCCCGGTGATTGCGGGGCCAGCGCTCGCCCGGCTCCCGCCGATCAAATTACCGCCACTGCTCGCCCCAAATTCCCTGCCAGTCCAAGTGCTCCAAGGTTAAAGAGTCACCGGTGCTCCTGCCAACCCCCCTGCCCTGCTGCCACCCATCTCACCGCTGCCCGGAATTCGGCCGCCAGCCGAAAATAGTGGCCAATAAGTGAAATAGTGCAGCAGTCTGTGTTTATCCATGTTAATTGGTGTGTCTTTAGCCAGCTGGGATGGGGAATGTGCTCCTTCTCTGTTGCTTCTGCTGCTGGACCCACACCATGCAGGAGGATCCAGCCCCTGGGGCAGGTAAACTGAGGCACGGAAGCAGTGGATACCGTGCTGGCATCACAGCAGGGCCGTGCCATGTCCCGGTTGTGGCCCTGGGATGAGACAAATGGAATGGCTCTGGGGAGTGCCAGGACAGTGGCTGGTTTGGCTCAGAGACCGGAGTGTGACACTGATCTATCTCCTTGGAGGCCTTTCCTGCTGCCACCCAGGCCCTCACAGCACCAGGGACACCCAAAATCTCCCTCCAGCCCGGTGACAGTGGGACTGGCAGGGTGGGTGTCCCTCACCCTCAGGACAGCGGGGAGGTGACAGCAGATGAGACAAGAGGCTGGCACCGACACCATGGTGACCCCACATCCCAAGGCTCTGCCTGCGGCATGCCAGGCCCAGCCACAACAACACTGGGGCTCGGCTGCGCTAATGAGGTCAGCCCTGGGGGGCTGTTTACCCCATCCCCCACCCTTTGGGGACCCCCAAAGGGCTCCTTGATCCGGCTGTCCCAGCGGGCTGCGGCGCGGAGCCGGCGCGGGCGGCGGGGGGCCCGGCTGTCACCGGCTGATAACCCCCAGCAGCTCCGTCCCGTGCCCGTTATCAGCGCCCGCCCGCCTGGCCAGACGCGGTAATTAGGGCGCTCAGCGTGAGCCACTGGAGCACGGATGAGCACGCGTGATCCCGTGCACGGCTGGCACGTGCCCGGCGCCCGGCTGCCACAGACGTGAGCGGGGCTGGTGTGCACAGGGCTGAGCATGAGCGGGGACACGAGTGCCAGGCTGGTGTCTGTGATGGTGACGTGATCCCCAGGCTGATGGCCATGGGGACACGGCTGCTGGATGGGGACATGATCCCCAGGCTGATGGCCATGGGGACACGGCTGCTGGATGGTGACATGATCCCCAGGCTGATGGCCATGGGGACACGGCTGCTGGATGGTGACATGATCCCCAGGCTGATGGCCATGGGGACATGGGTGCTGGATGGTGACACGCAGGGATTTGAAAAGGAATCACCTCCTTCTGGAGTCTGGTGTCCCTGTCACTTTCACTGTCAACCACTGTTGTGACCCCTCGTGCCACCTGGCTCTGCGGCTGTCTGGGTCTGCTGGTCCTCGCCCCGATCCCTCTTGAACCCTCACTCCTCCCCCTGGGCCTGACAGATCTGGGTGTCTGGTGAGCCCCTGTGCTGGCATTGCCGTGCCTATCCCATCGTGGCCATTCTGTTGTGGCCACCCTTGTGTGCCCATTGCTCTGTGCCATCCCACCATGCCCACCTCACCATGCCCACCCTGCCGTGCCCCCAGCCCCCGGAGCAGCCACGGCACTGCTGGCACTAACACAATTACCGTGACACTTCCCAGCCCTCGTCTCTCCGACAGTTCAGTTTCTGCTCTGATTCGATTTGTGCAGAACCGGCCGTGGGCCCGGCTGGCTGCCGCCATCCCTGGAGCCAGCTGGGCTGCTGGCACTCCCTGCCATGGCCAGAGATCCCCCAGTGCCATCCCACAGCAGTGGGCACCGCCTCACCGCGGGCTGGCAGCAAGGGCTGTCACATCCACGGTGTCCCATTCATGATCCGTGTGGTTCCTGGTGCATCGGCAGCCGGGAGCTGCCAGAGCTGTGCTGGGCTGTGAAGGCAGTGCCAGCTCCCAGAAATGTGTGGGGAGGGATGTGGGGCAGCAGGCCCCGCTCTGGATGGGGTGCCAAGGGGAGGAGATGGGCATGATGGAGTCTGGGGTGCCATGAGCATGAAGGGGGCACAGAGCAGCACCCGGGTGGTCTGAGGGGCTTGGGGGTCACTCAGCCACAGCCCAGCCCGGGGCTCAGGGCGCCTCCTCAGTCCCCACCCATCCCAGGGGCTCGTGACTGGCACCACTTGGTGGCTGCAGGTCGGGCTGGAGCAGCTGGGGCTGGGCTGTGGGAGAAGGAGTTGGAGCAGGACCTCTGCGCCGCCCCACTTTATTATTGAATTTAACCTACAGTCTTCCTTACATGCCACAGTGCCCGTAACTAGTGCAGAGGCTGCTTTTATGTGCAAATGAGGCTTTTTTTTTTTTAATCTTTGACAGAGAATGTGCTGTGTTTACATAACAGAGGGCCCTGGTACTCTGGAGAGGGCCACTGACAGTGCTGGCAGGAGATGTTAAGAAAGATCTAACATTTCTGATCTCTGTTTAGCCAGAGGCGCTGCGAGGCGGCGGGAGCAGCAGGGGAGGGTGGCTCTGGGGTGCCCTGGAGAGCAGCTTGGCTGTGCCTGCCCGGGGCTCCAGGGCCAGGAACCTGGGGCAGAAGGGATGGAGCAGCTGCAGGAACGGGGTGGCACCAGAGGGTCACGATCTGGGTGTCCCTGTGCTGTGATGGGGACCTCAGAATCCTCTCTAGGGTCTCCAACCCAATGGCTTGGGACAGGGCTGCCCTTCTCCTGAGGTTTGGGAACATCCAACAACCTTGGGATGACCAAAAAGTGGCAGTGAGCCCAAAGCTGGTGGTGAACCAGCAGCCAGGAGCTGAAGGGATGAACTGTCCCAGCTTCCCTCCGTCATCCACTGCCACCAGCAAAGGGAAAAACTCCTCCTGCCAGGTTAAGTGGAAAAATGACCAATATCCTGCAGCCTGCCAGGTTCAAGCGCATTAATTCCAGGGAGTCGGTTAATGGCAGTATTGATTAGTCTCAGCGCTGGGCTAACGAGCATCCATGCTAATGAGGGGTGAGTGGTGGGAATTGCAGCAGCTGGAGCAGTTCCAGGGAGCTTTGGTTGTGGGGTGAGGGTAGAGCTCCCCGAAAAGAGGCTCCACCTGCCTGGAGTGGGGAGTGGGGGTTCATCCCCCTGGATAGGCTGTGGCATGTGGAAAATGGAATATCTGTGTGCCAAAACCAGGATTTCTGGCTGACACCTGCATTTTTTTTCTGGACAAAAGGGTGATGTCATGAGTCTGAGGGAAAAACCTGTCTGATCCATGCTTGGCATCATGGCAGGGAGCATCCATGTTGGGCTGGGTCATGTGGAACTCCCAGCTCCTGGTGCATCCATGGGCTCGTGGCTCTGGTTGGGTTTATCCCAGGCACTGTGAGCTCTGAGGTCCCACTCAGGGAGGTGTTGTGTGGGAAGGAATCTCCTGATCCCAATCCCATGCACGGTGCTGTGGGGCTGCGGGTGAAGCTGCCCTGGCTCTTCCTTGGAATGTTGCTCAGTTTTTGAACTCTTTGCTTTTTTCTCTCTTTTTTCTCTGCAAACACTTGAAAGGCCCCGTTCCTCCCCCTGGCCCTGTCTCACTGCAGTCACCCTATGGGGATGGGGGGGTGACATCCCAAGTTTGGCTTTGCATTTCCTTTGTGCAGCCTGGCAAAAAGTGGGATGGAGGGAGGGAGAATGAACTTGGACTTTGGAGAACCAAGAGCAGGTTTTGCTTTGGGGTGCCCAGGAATATCCTTAGAGTGGCCCCACAATGGGGTGCCCAGCCCTGGAACAGGGTACAGTGGTGCAGTGGGGTGCAGGAGATGTAATGGGGTGCCAGCCCCACAGTGGGATTCCTGTCCAATATTGAGGCACCAGCCCCACAAAGGGCTGCCAGCCCCACAATGGGATTCCTGTCCAATATTGAGGCACCAGCCCCACAAAGGGCTGCCAGCCCCACAATGGGGTTCCTGTCCAATATTGAGGTACCAGCCCCACAAAGGGGTACCAGCCCCACAGTGTGGTCCCAGCCACAGCCCGGTAGCAGCTGTTGGTGAGGATCAGTTCCCTTTTTCCATGAGTATCCCTGCAGCCAGAGGAGGCTGAGCCGCTTCGGCGCCGTTTTGGTGGGAATCCTCTCCCAGGTACCACGTGCCCAGGCCCCTCCAGGCTGGCGCTTGCATTTAAACAAATTTTATTTTCTTCTGTGTGCTAAAACCGCCCCACAGCCTGCGGGATCAGGCTCGGCTCCGCTTCCGGATCCGCAATCAGGCTGAAATCACAGCTCCGGGGGTCCCCATTTGTCTCCGCGCCTCTCTCCTCGTGCATCCCAGCTCATCCCGCTCTGTCACCCCATCCTGTAATATCTCAGCATCTCCCTAAAGCAAAAGATGACAATAAAGTGTAAATGGGGAGTGTTGGCTCTGGAGCATAATGATGGCAATTTAGATGCCAGCCGTCATTTCCCCGCCGTTGCCCCAGGTAACAGGAGCCGCTGAATCCTGTGGGAACGCGGCCGAGGCGGGACGAGGTTACCTCGGAGGCTGATGGCTGTCCTGGGATTTTCTGTCGTTTACCTTAAAAGGAGGGAAAGGGAAATATCCGTCAATGGAGGTGTGAGCTCCGGCAGCGCCGCGCTGAGCCGGCCTGGGGGTGCTGCTCCCCTGCTCCAGCTGGGGCAGTGCTGCTCCCTGACCAGCTCCAGGGCTGGGGAAGTGCCCCTTGGGTCTGCATGGAATTTGTTTTCGTTACCCACAATGCCTGCCCCAGTCCTCATCCCCATCCCTGTGCCCATCTCCATCCCTGTCTCTATCCCGATTCTATCCCCACCCCATCCCTGTCTCTATTGCCATTCTCATGACTGTCCCCATTCCCATCCCCAATCCTATCCCCATCCCTGTCCCTCTACCAGTTTTTATCTCCATCCCCATCTCCATCACTGTCCCCGTCTATCCCGCCCTGCCACCCCTGTTCCCATCCCTGTCTCTGTCCCCATCCCCATCCCTGTCCCCATCCCTCTCCTTATCTCTGTCCCCATCCCTATCTCCATCCCTATCCTCGTCCCTGTCCTTGTGCCTATCCCCATTCACATCCTCGTCCTCACCGCTGTCCCCAACCGATGTCAAACCCAAACCCAGCTGCCATCGGCTCCCGATGTCACCGTCACTCCCGATCCCGGTGATGGAGCCCCTGAAAGTGGAGCCGGGCTCGGAGGTTTGGAGCAGAGATAAATATCGGCATTAAAGCTGTCAGGGCCGGCGCCGCGGCGCTCCCACGAGGTCACCGACGGTGGCACCGACGGTGGCACTGCTGGGACCGGACCCTCCCGCTCGCTCCCAGTGACAGCCCCCGGGGGCTTTCATCCCATCCCGCTGCTCCCCAAAGAGGGAATTGTGTCCCAGAGCACCGGGAGGACCAAGAGCCCCAGCCCTGGCCATGGCTTGGCTGGCACCAGCATTTCCCAGGGACCAACCTGTTCCCGGGATTCCCTGGCTGGAAAGCTCCGGGAAAGAGGAAAGGAAAGGGAAAGGGGAAGGGAGAGAGAAAAGGGAAGGAAAACTGAAAAGGAAAGGGAAACTGAAAGAGAGGGGAAGAGAAAGGGAAGGGAAAGAACATAAACATTATGGGCATCCCTAAAGCCTCTCCACTGTCTGGCTGGGCCCTGGGGAGCCCCTGTGCCCACCTCCCCGTGCCCCCAGACCCTGCCCGTGCCCCCCACGCTCCCACTCAGCCCCTCTTGATTTTTTTAATCAGCGGCGTCGCTTTCTGGCGCCGAAGCATTTCCCAGCCCCGCACTCAGGAAACCTCATTAACACAGATCAAAAGGAGCTTTTAATGATTTATAAAGGTGCAGCAGTTTGGAGAAATTAAATAATTTAGGTGCTGTGTGTACGGCGGGGTCCCTCCGGACCGCATTACTGGCGCTCCGTGAGCCGTCCCCGCTCTGTCCCACCGTGGCACCAGGGAGAACACCAGAGCCTCTGGGGACTGGCACTCGTCACTGCCACCCTCCCAGGGGTTGGGGTTGATGGGGACAGGGCGTCCCCTGAATGCCATCTCATCCCTGCCAGTGCCAGGGCTTGGCCATGGTGGGATGCTGGGATCCTCCAGCACAGCCTGGAGGGAGTTTGGGAGGTGCCGGTGCCAGGGACGCTCGTTCTCCACCGTGGAAAATATTTGGAAACACGGTTAAAATCAACCTTGGCACTGGTGAGGTGGTGGGATGGGGCAGTGGGATGGGGTCTGCGTTGGCCAAACGCACTGCACCAAAGCTGGGTGGACACAGGTGTCCAGGTGCATCCAGCTCCGGCTCCATCCCCTCCCAGCTCTGCAGGTGACTTCTGCCTCTTGAGCAGGGAATAGGGATCAGCCTCCAGGACACTGGGACCAGCACATGGCCCAAATTCCCCCTGGTGGCCCCGTCCTGCTCCTGCCCAGCGCTGCCATTGCCATCCTGAGGGATGGCTTGGGGCTCGGGCTCGGATCCTGGCTGCCCAAGGAGAAGGAGAAGCAGATGGAAAACAGCCTTAAACATTCCCGGTGTGAACTCCATTGCCGGCCATGGCCACGCCAGGAGCCAGCTGAGCAACAGGATTAATGCAGAAAGGAGCTGTGCAAGGGGTCAGTGGGCACCTGCACCCCAGGGACCCTTCCCTGCCACCCCCCCAGCTCCAGGAGCCACTTTGTCCCCATTTCCTGAGGGAGGGGACACCTTGCAGGGCTGGGCGAGCTGGGGAGGGGGTGACATTGGCTTCTCCACATCTGAATTTCCTTTGGATTGTGTTTAATAGCCCCAAAGAGGGCAGGAGGGCTGGGGGGGCTGGTTTGGGGGGGCGGCTAGGGGGGGAGCTGCTGTGTTTTATTTTGCTCTGTAATAGGCTTATTACTCCTGATCACGCTGTGACTATTTGAATGAAGGAGATTTCGGGAGATGAAAGCGGGAGGGAGATTTTAAATCTCTCAGCGCCTGGCCCCGCAAGGACGGGTGCCCTTGGAGCGGGGGGGACCCCATACCTGGCCCCCTGCCCCAGTCCCCCCCTCGCCCCTCTGCCCCTGTGAGCCCCAACTGGCCCCCACTGGTTCTAAACCTCCTAATTTCCAGCCTCAATTTATTCATGGCCAGTTTATACCCATTTGTTTATGTGCCAACACCGTTCCTCAGCTTAAATAGCTCTTTTCCATCCATAATATCCCCCCCCCCACTCCTGTATTCCAGTGGGCGCAATCATATCTCTTTTCAAGCTGTTCAGGAAAGAAAAATCTGAATTATTTAACCCTTGGGACACTGGCTGGTCTCGCAGGGTGTAGAGAGACAAATCCGCTTTGTTCCTGTGCTGGGTCGCTGCCCGAATTTGGGAATTTTGGGAGGATGCTGCTGCAGCTCTGAGGGGAAACTGAGGCACTGGCTGTGGTTTGGGGGACCAGGACCAGGGTTTGGGTGTGGGATTTGCTCTCCTGGTTGGGTCTGCCCTGCAGGAGCCAGGGGTCTCCATCTGCAGGTGCCTCTCCTCTCGGAAGGGTTTTTCCCCTCCACAGTGAATATCCAAGAGGTAAAACCTTGAGAAGCCAATGTGTTTCCAGCAGGGAAATGCCACCCTGCCCAGCATGGTGAGGGGACACAGGGTTGGGAACTGCCAAAGGGGCTTCACCAGCTCTGAGATTTTCATTCCAGACAATTTCCCTCTGATGGATTCTTGCTCCTGTCGTGAAGGGGCAGGGGTGTCACGGCGCTGGGAAGTTGTTGATTGAACCCAAACCTGATGGAGCCAGGCTGGGTGGGTGACAGGATGGTCCTGTGCTGGGACCCCACAGTGGCAGAGGGTGGGAGCAGAGGGTGGGAGCATGGAGCTCTGGAGTTGGGGTGTCCATGGAGCATGGGCTGCCAGGCTGTGGGGCTGTCCTGGGTACATCCCTGGTGCTGGAATCATCCCAATCCCATGGCATCAGACTGGGATACACTGGGGGAGCCCAGGGCCCCTTGCAGAGTGGGGTGCACCATGCTGGGGGTCCCCACAGACCCCCTCACCCAAAGGGGGGTGACCTCCTCCCCATGCCCCCCCTGCAGCCATCTGTGTCTGGGCCATTAATCAGCTTTAATCAGCTTTAATTCAGCAATTTGTCACTCCCTCAAAGTGAGTTTTTCTCCCAAAATGTAGTAATTATTATTACTATTATTCCCCTGGTACATGGGGGCCCCCCCGCCTTTCTTTGGGCTTTAGTAACCATCATTAAAATAAATAATTTTTTTAAATAAAAGGCAGCGAGAAGAAGCTTTTTTTGTTGGTTTTTTTCCCTTTAAATATTTTTTATTGTTCTCCGCGCATTTGAAAATTGTTTCCCAGTAAATTCCAGCCCTTTGTATTAATTTTACATTTTCCAATGTTACCTTGCCAGGGGCAGGGTTGGCACAACTGGCTCGGGAAAGGAGAGGGAAGGAGAGGGAGAAACCCTGCTCCTTAATTAGCGCGTTCCCTGTGTGATCAGAGAGCTTATGAGGCAGGTAATGAGCTGGAGGGGGGCTGCAGGACCCCCCCTCTTCCCCACACCTCCTCCCTTCTTCCCCCCCTTCCCTTTTGGGGGTCACTCTCCGCCCCCATAGGGATGGGGCTGCACTTTCGGGGTGTTTCTGGATGAGCTGAAGCCATCTCAGCAGCTGCCACAGCCTCAGGGGGGTGTTTGGGAGCCCCAAAATTCTGCTTTGGGAGGTTGAAGGGGTTGTGGTCACAGTCCCCAGCCCACCAAGGCTGTGCTGACCCCTCCAGCCACTGGCCAAGCCCTGGAGTTGTGGGGTGACCACTGTTCTGGCAGTGCTGAGGTTTTTGGGGGGCTACCTGCTAGGGGGAACATTAAATTGATAGGAAAAAAACCAAATTGATATGGAAAAACCTCACTCAGTGAGGAGGGGAAGCCAAGCTGCTGGGGGGAACGGTGAACTTGGCCTTGAGCTCCACCAGCTGTGGTTGTTGGGGTCTGAAATTTGGGGAGGGGATCACAGGGGCCACCCTGAGGAGCTGGAGGGGGGTTGCTGGCATGTGCCACAGGGTTCTCCAGTGCTGATAATCCCTTAATCTCTGGGGTAGTCGGTGCCAAGAACACCAGTGACACCGGGATTGCGGCACCGCCGGGAATCGTCGGTTTTGTGTGGTTTCCTGCCAAATGGTGCCGGTTTGCTGGCATGAAACAAAGAGGATCTGGGTTAGTCTGGATGTTAATGGGGCTGTTGGGGTTGGATCAGGCTTTGGATCGTGGAGAGGTGAGGCCCTGGCACAGGGTGTCCACAGCAGCTGTGGCTGCCCCATCCCTGGAAGTGTCCAAGGCCGGGTTGGATGGGGTTTGGAGCAGCCTGGGACAGTGGAAGGTGTCCCTGCCATGGCAGGGGGGACTGGATGGGCTTTAAGGTCCTTCCCACCTAAATCATCCTGGGATTCCATGGCCCTGTGTTTGCCTGCCCCTCCTTACCCACTCATATCTGATAGTCCTGGATCAGCTGGAGGCACCACTTGATGTCCTGGGAATGGCTCTCCTTGGCTCGTTCCTGCAAAACAAGGAGGATTTTCAGTCCCAAAATTTCAGTCCCAAAACAAGGAGGATTTTCAGTCCCAAAAAGAGCGGCTTGGCAGAGTCCCAGCCCAGGACACCACGCAGGGCACAAAACCAGAACACCCACGGGGACTGGATGAACTCTAAGGTCCCTCCCAACCCAAACCTCCGTGCGATTCCATGCCGGGAGGGTTCTCCAGATGAGCGAGAACGAGTTTGTGACCCTCTGCCCCAACACCTCCGCAGGTTCCACCGCGGGGACTACACGGTGGAGGTGAGCATCAACGACTACCTGGACATCTACTGCCCTCACTACGAGGAGCCGCTGCCGGAGCGGATGGAGAGGTACATCCTCTACATGGTCAACTACGAGGGCCACGCGTCCTGCGACCACCGGCAGCGCGGCTTCAAGCGCTGGGAGTGCAACCGCCCCGACTCCCCCAACGGGCCCCTCAAGTTCTCCGAGAAGTTCCAGCTCTTCACCCCCTTCTCGCTGGGCTTCGAGTTCCGACCCGGCCACGAGTATTACTACATCTGTGAGTGGGGGTGGAGGTGGGGATGGGGTGGTCCTGGTGGCTGGGTTGGTGTTGGTTGACCCAAAGTGGTGCGGAATCCTCCCAAACTGCGGCGCGGCAAGCAAACGTTCCATGGAAATCTTTGCTGGGGTTGTCGCAGCTCTGGGCATGAGAATGACCAGGATTGTCCAGAGGCACTGGTCTCATCCCAGTGGAAATGGCACTGGGAATGGCCCCAACCCCATGCAGTGTTCCCATAAACTCCTGTGTACTCTTGTGCTCTCAAAAATATTCATGTGGTCTCACATGTAATTCCTGTGCTCTCCCATGTAATTTCCATCCTCTCACATGCATTTCCATGCTCTTACATGTAATTCCTGTGCTCTCCCATCTATTCCCCTGCTCTCCTCTGTATTTCTTTGCTCCATGTAATTCCTGTGCTCTCCCATATAAACCTGAGCTCTCCCATGTAATTCCCATGTTCTCACATGTAATTCCTGTGCTCTCCCATGTAATTTCCATCCTCATATATATTTCCATGCTCTTACATGTAATTCCCGTGCTCACCCATCTGTTCCTGTGCTCTCCAATGTATCCCTGTGTTCTCATGAATCTGGGCTCCCTTTCTCACCCAAACCTGAACTGCCTGGCCTGCTCTGGAGGAAACTCCAGTGCTGGCTGCAGGACGAGGGCTCCCAGGCAGGGAATTTCCACTTCCAGAACATCCACAGGGACAGGATGGGGAGAGGAGCCCACTGGAAAAATAATCCAGCAGTGCTGGGAGCAGGTGCTGGGATAAAACCCAAACCCAAACGAGGCAGCGCGACCCCAACCCCGCCGCCCTCTCCGGAGCCACGGCCACGCTCTTCCGCCTTATCATTCCTCCTCTTTTTCCTAAAGCAGCTGTTTTCAGCCCACTTAATTTGTTCCTTTTATCTATATTAAATTACCATTTCCCCCCTTCTCTCTTCTCCCCCCGTAAAATGTCACCGGCGCAATAACTGCGGCCACAACTCTCTCTGCGTCTCTTCCCCCTACCCCCCCCCTCCCCGGCTTTTATTTTATTTTATTTTTTTTTATTTTTTAATGTCGTTAGGGAGAGATTACACAGGAGTAAATGGGAAGCTGATCATTGCTAACCCGGTTAGAATTCCCGTCATGCGGAACATTAGAAATTATGCCTCTTTGAGGAACCGTATTTAGCAGACATGAAAGAAAAGAAATTACCTCCTCCTCGAGCCCACGGATTGGAATCCATTAACCCGCCGGCACTGGGACACGCTCGTGCCTCTGGAGCGGGTCAAGGGCAGCGCTGGCCCTGGGGATAGAGCTGGGATGCAGCAGGATGGGATGGGATTCTGTGTGTTGGGATGCTGTGGGATGGGATTCTGTGGGTTGGGATGCTGTGGGATGGGATTCTGTGGGTTCGATGCTGTGGGATGGGATTCTGTGTGTTGGGATGCTGTGGGATGGGATTCTGTGGGTTGGGATGCTGTGGGATGGGATTCTGTGGATTTGGATGCTGTGGGATGGGATTCTGTGGGTTAGGATGCTGTGGGATGGGATTCTGTGGGTTTGGGATGCTGTGGGATGGAATGCTGTGGGTTAGGATGCTGTGGGATGGAATGCTGTGGGTTAGGATGCTGTGGGATGGGTTTCTGTGGGTTTGATGCTGTGGGATGGGATTCTGTGGGTCAGGATGCTGTGGGATGGAATTCTGTGGGTTAGGATGCGGTGGGATAGAATTCCATGGGTTTGATGTTGTGGGATGGGATCCTGTGTATTGGGATGCTGTGGGTTAGGGTGCTGTGGGATGGAATTCTGTGGGTTGGGATTCTCTGGGATAGAATTCTGCAGGATGGGATGCTGTGGGATGGAATTCTGTGGGTTTAATGTTGTGGGATGGAATTCTGTGGGTTTGGATGCTGTGGGATGGAATTCTGTGGGTTTGGATGCTGTGGGGTGGAATTCTGCAGGATGGGATGCTGTGGGATGGAATTCTGTGGGTTTGGATTCTGCAGGATGGGATGCTGTGGGATGGGATGATGCAGGTTGGGATTCTGTGAGTTAGGATGCTGTGGGATGCCTGTGGTGCCTCTCACTTCAGCACTTTCTCCGTCCCCCCCATGGGGTGCAGCACCAAAAAGGAAAAGAAAATTGGAGGGTAAAAAAAACCTCACCCCCATGGAGGGTTGGCAGCAGCCCTGGAGGAGCTGGGATGGGGCTGGAATGGAGTTGGGAGGGAGGGGTTGGGATGCTCATGGTCCTGCTCAGTTCAGCACCTTTTCCTTCCCTCCATGGGGTGAAGTGCCAAAATGGAAAAGAAAAGGGAAGGGTAGAAAAGCCCCTGCTTTAATTAAAAAAAAGAGAAAATTAAATCTCTTTTTTATATATAAAATAATCCCATTTTCTCATCCCAAGAGGAAGTATCACCCCAATAATTACTGCCATTCCTCCCTTTCTCCCAGTGTTTATTATTTTTATTCAGTGCCTTGACCCTTGTTTTGCCACTGTCCCCACAATCCACCCCCTTTGTCCCCTTTTCCTCCTGCAGCCGCGTCCCCCCCGAACACGGTGGACAGGCCCTGCCTGAAGCTGAAGGTTTATGTTCGGCCAACAAGTGAGTGAGAGGTTTGGGGGGTCCCTGGGAGGGTCCCCAGGTCCTGCCCCGTGGGTTGGGAGCGAGTGGTGGCCTTTGGGTACCACCCTGATGGTGACAGGGATGGGGACAGAGCCCCTCAGCTCTGTTGGGGCCATCTCAGCACTGTCTAGACAGAAACACAGGGAAAAAAAAAAATATGAATAACAATAATCATCCCTGCTCGGTGGCTACTTTTCCAACTCGCATAAATCAGGCATTTAAAAAAACAAATTAATAATTTTCTTCTCCTGTTAACGTGTAATTAGCAAATGGCAGCAGCTCTCCCTGGGGACAGCGGAATGTCACTGGGTAACCGATGGCTCTCGCCTCCCTTCCTTTGGTGGCTTTAAAATAAAACCCAACATAACAGAACCATCTGTAAAAACTCATCACATTCCATTCAGGATGAAGGAGAGGGGGAAAAAAAATCTCTCCTGATATTATTTTTTAGTATTTTAATAATATTGGGATTTTGTTCTGGCTTGCAGAGGGGAAGAGAAGGGAAGGGGGACAGAGGCTCGGCCTGGGGGGTGGTGGGAGGACCCTGAGGGGGAACCCCTTGACTGGGTCTGGCCCTGGAATGAGTCTGGAAACTTCATCCTGGCACGAGGGACGCTCTGGAATTGGGGATCAGCTGGGTTGAGCACTGGAGCATCCCCAGGCAGGACCAGACTCTGCTTTTCCTGCCATAAAAATCCATAATCCAGCGACAAACTGGAGCGAGCTGAGCTGGGGAGCAGCCGCATGGGGTCCTGTGTGTCCCCCCCAGGCTGTGGGCAAGGGGTGACCCTGCCCCGAGTGAATCCATCCCCGGGCACAATGTCACCTCCGTGTGGCACACGGGGACACGGGGTCCAGCGCTCCCTAATCCCAGTAAAAGGGCAGGAGCCGTGCCCTGTGCCTGGGGAGCACCCTCGGCATTCCCACCCTCACTGCCACACTTGGATGTCCCCGTGTCGCATCCCGGGGGTGGAAGCTGGGATCTGGGGAGGGGTGAGCAGCGGGAACGCTGCCAGATCCCAATCCCGGCGCGCCGAGCATCCCCGCGCCTCCGCTTCCAGCCCGGACCGCAGCCATCCCACCGGCTCACCCTCCCTCTGTTCCTTCCTTTTCCACAGACGATTCCCTGTACGAGTCCCCGGAGCCCATTTTCACCAGCAACAACTCCTGCTGCAGCCTCAGGGTGCCGCCGGCGGCGCTGGCGGTGGTGCCGGTCGTCTGGACGCTCCTGGTCTCGTAGCACCGACACCGACGCGCCGGGAGCGGCTCCGCGGGGCGGGAGCGGCCCGGGGACGGATCCCGAATCGCCCGGATGGTGCCCAGGGAGGGTCGTGTCGCCGCCTGAAGTCCCCGCCGTGGCACGGCCGTCCCGCCGGGAGCGGTGCTGGGCTGTCCCCGGGGAATGGGTCCCGAATTTCCATCCCTGCCCCGCAGCTCCGGCTGTCCCGGTGGGGCATTGCTTTTTACATTTCTAGACCAAATACAGAGTCCTCGTCCGTTTGGGGTTTTTTTTCTCCTTTGGTTTTTTATTTTTTGTTTGTTTTGGTTTTTGTTCGGTTTTTTAAAAGAAAAAATATTTTTATTTTTTATTTGTTGAGTTGTTCCCGTCGGGTCCCCTGGTGCCAGACTGACCCGCACGGGCCGGGCTCGAGTCCCAGCTGAGCCCTCATTGTCCCCAACGTGGGCAGAGCCACCGGGACCACCGGACACAGCCATGGTGCCACCGGCCCCGTGGGCACGGACTCCTTGCCAGCCCGGCCACAGGACGTCACAGAGCCGCACCTGCCACCCTTGGCCCAGGCACGAGGGGGCCTGGACGGACACAGCCCCCTCTGAGCACCCCTGTCCCCTCCGCTGGTGCCACGGATGTCACCGCGTCCCCGTGGGACACGCGGGAGGCTCCGTGAGCAGCAAAGGAAACTGGATGCAGCCAAGGAGAGCACTGGGGACAGCTGGCCTGGGGACACCAGGGAGCATCACCGGGGATGTCTGGGCAGCACAGCAGCACCGAGGATGGCATAGGGAGAGCCACGAGTGGCCAGCGAGGAGAGCACCGGGGACACCCGAGGAGCAGCAGGAATGGCCAGCACCGGGAGCACCGAGCGGCCACCGGCACGGAGAGCACCGGGGACGGCTGGCACTGAAGATGACTGGCACTGGGAGCACTGGGAAGGGCTGGCACTGCAGATGGCTGGCGCTGGGAAGGCCGGGAATGGCCGGCTGGCACGGGGAGCACCGCCGGGCGCTGGGAGCCGGCAGGCCGGGCTCGCCCAGCCGTGGGCATCGCTCCGAGGGCGTTTGGCTGGCACTGAGGTGGGAGGAGTGTGTGCCATGGATTTTCCTCCTCCAGCCTGCTCCGTGTCCCCCCGATGCCTTGGGGGTACAGGAGCCCCCATGGGGGGGCCGGTGACCGCATGCGGGACCTTCCTGGCGCTCCCCCATTGTCCCCCGACATTGCAGGGCTGGGCTTGGGGATTTTTCCCCTTTTCCTTTGCATTAATAAGTGAAACCCCCCCCCTTCAAACCCCCAATCCGAGGTTGGCCGTGACCCCAGGGGTGGCAGATCCCCAGGGAGGGGTCACCCCGCAGCCCTGGGGTCTGACCCCTCCTCGCCTTAAATCTGGGGCTGTCCCACCTTGGGGAGGTCCTGCGCCCATCCCACAGAAGCCAGGGGTGGTCGGTGGTCCCGGGGGATGCCAGAGATGGGCTCAGACCTGGCTGGAGCCCCCCCATTCCGAGTGGATCCCGCAGTGGGGGCCGGGGGGGCTCTGTCCCTGTACATACAGCGCTATACTGTGAGCGTTTTTTTTTATGTATTGTTGAGAATGGATTTTATGGAAGGGTTTATCTTATTTTTATTTTATTTTTATTTTTTAGACTAGGAAGCTGGAATCTTGCAATAAGCTCATCCCGACCATCCAAAAAAAAAAAAAAAGAAAAAAATTTACAAAAAAAAAAGAAAATTACAAAAAAAAAAAAAACCCCACATAATTAAAAAAAAAAAAATCGCATTCCCTGCCGTCCCTGTCCCTGTCCCGTGTGTCCAGACCAGGTCGTGGTTCCCGAAGGTGACAAAAGCATTGTGTTTATGGGGGGGGGGATGCAGGGGGCACCCGCTGGGCTCCGACGCGGAGCCGGCAGCACCCGCCTGGCCTTCGGTCTGTGTTTTATATATATATAGATTATATATATAAATATCTATATTGTGTACAGCGACTGTGGGAGAGTGGAAGGACGGAGGCAGCGGTGGGGGAGGGCTGGGGGTCCCCTGGAGCAGCCCCCCCTGCCCTCGGCGCTGTCCCCCCTGTGCTGGTCCCCGTCGCGCCTCGCTCCGTCCTTCGACATTTCCGCTTTCGTCCTCGACGTCGTGCTGATGGTAACCGGATCTCTCACCCCCCATTTGGATTCTGTATTTTTTTATAATAAAATACAAATAAATGTCGTGTGAGGCCCTTGCTTTTGAGGAATCACTTTTCCCTCTCCACGTGCGGCTCCGTGTCCCCTCTGCGGGGGTGGCCAGGGTTGTGTCCCCAGAGGGCTCCGGCTCCAGGGGGTCCATCCTTGCTCCCTTTCCCTTGGTACCCCAGGGCTCTGCAGCCAGACCTCTCTGCTGGGTGGTGTGTTAATTACAGGAAGGACTTAATTACCCTGTTAATTAATAATAATGGATATTAAATTAATTAATGTGCAATTGTTGATAGTACTTAATTATAGGAGGCGAGGCTGCCTGGCGGGTGGGCGCTCGGGGCTGGCAGCTCCCGCAGCCCCGGCTCCTCACCTGCCACTGCCTCAGTTTCCCCAGGAATAAGACACCAACAGGTGACATCCTGGCAGGCCACCAAAGCCAGGACAGGCTTTTTTGAGTTGGCATCACGAGCATCCTCTGCCTCTGCTCTTTCTTTTCTTAAATCCTAAACTTTTTTGGAGCAGCCCGTGCTCCTTCCTGGCATTTTATGCCTATTCCAGCATAATTAGCAGCAATAGGAACAACCCGCTGGTAATTAATTGAGGCTCCCACAGCTGATCCGAGCTCTGAAGTTTTGCCACCAGAGGGTGAAAGACTAATTTTGCTTTTTAATAAAGGCCATATGTGTGCCAGGAGCGGGAGAGATGCCACCCACCACCGGGGACGTGGGTGCCACCTCCAGCTCCGCCGTCACCGCTGCTCCGTCAGAGGGAACCACCAGCAAAAGAGCCTGGCAGGGATTGACCAAAAAAATGAGTTTTTAGACCCACTCAGGAGGTTTTCTGAGACCCGGCTCATGATTTTTTCAATGCTGGGAGTTGGAAATAGGGAGGTAAAAATAGCGAACGGGCAGGCGCAAGGCTGAGACGGATCATCGTTAGTAATTCATTAATGGAGTCGTGGGGCTTTAGGGCCTGAATGGGATCATTTAGAGCCCGTCTCTTCTGCAGAGGCATCGAGGTTTGATGTGAGGAGTGGTGGTGATGGAGAGCTGGGCTGGGCCTCGATGCTCCGTGTGCTGGATCCTGTTGGGCTGCGGGATCCCCATTGCAGCAATATCAGAGCAGGAGTGGAGCTGAGTCATTCCAGCTGATAACTGGGGCCGATTCCATGGAGTCAGGCTGGGAGATGCCATCCTGCTCCCCCCTTGCTCCAGAGCAAAGGCACCAGGACCCTATGATGATCCTGGAGTGCACCATTGCAAGGTCTCTGCTCCTGCTGCTCCTTTCAGCATTTCAGCATTAATCAGGGTTTTTTTTTAATTTAATCCCCTGGAGGCAGTGGGTGCTCTGTGTTCTGCTGGCCCGTGGAATATCCCACCTGGTGCAACATTCCAGCTGTGGAGAGCACAGAGGGTGCAGCTCCCCCAGTCCCGGTGTTGTGGTCCAGGTTTGCACCGTGAGGAGGCTCAGGATGGTCCCCAGCTCCCTCCCTCTCCTGGTCCTCACTCCAGGGATGTTCAGCCAGGCAAGGATGTTCACCCATCCTTGCTGGACTTTCCAGAGGCATTTTCCCACTTTGTGCCACAGAGGTGCCTGTTCCAGCAGGGAAGCCACTGTGGCTCAGGGCAACCATGGCCACTGTGTGCCACAGGAGGAGACCAAACCCTCCCCAGGGCTGCTCGAGGCAGAGCAAGGAGTTGGGAACATCCTGGAATGAAAATAATTTTTTCTCCAACGTCCAGCTTCAATTTTCTCCATTGAAATGAATTCCCAGAGGCCAGGCTGTCCCTTTGCCACCCTGGGTCCCCCAGGGCATTGTGCCTGCACCGGGGCTGGTGGGTGCTGCAGGGCTCATGCTCCTGGATGGAAGTGGCACAGAGGCCGCTGAGATTGGCACAGAGGCCACTGAGATTGCCACAGTGGCCACCGAGGCTGGCACAGTGGCCACCAGCCCCCTCTGAGCATTGCACAGGGCTGCGGGGCTCATCCCTTTGTCCCCCTGTCCCGTCCCACGCAGGGACCACCACACCCCGCGCACCGTGTGCTCCCCGCGGGCTCACCGGCACCTCCCGGGCTCTGCCACGTCCCTCCAGCAGCTCCGGCGGCGGCTCCTGCCCCGATCCAGCTCGCAGGGGATGCGGGATTTCCCTCCTGGCCCCGCGTCCGCTCCGGCTGTCACCGCCGTCCCCTCCCCGCCTGCCCGGCCATCGCTCTCCTCCCGTCCTTATCTCCTGATAGGTACAAGCGGTACAAGCAGGAACGCTCCTGGAACAAGCTGCCAGCTGCGGAGCACCTGGAGAATCCCAGAGCGGGAGATGATTTATGGAACCAGCGCGGCAGAGGAGAGCGGGGAGGCGAGCGCACAGCGGCGGCTCCCAGCCGCTCCCTGCGGCCGATGGGGATGCGGGGCCGTGCCCGGGGATGCTGCGGGAGGCAGGGTGCCGGAGCCCCGGCCCTTTGTGGCCATCGATTTGCAGGAGCCGGCCCAGCCGGGTGTGTAATTGTGCTCAGCCGTGGCCGCTCCCTCCGCGGGGCAGGAAATGGAACTTTTCAGGCCGCTGGACATTCGGTTTTGTTCGATTCCCCCCAGCCCGGGGAGAGGAGGGGGCGCGGGGAGAGGAGGGAGGGTGGTGGAGGGGTGGACAGAGGCTGCTGCAGCCCCCCGTCCCTGGAGGATTCCTGGGAATCATCGATTCAGCAAATCCCAGAATGGTTTGTGTGGGAAGGGGCATTAAAGCCGATCTCATTCCACCCCTGCCATGGGCAGGCACATCTTCCACTCGCTATCCCAGGTTGCTCCAAGTCCCATCCAGCCTGGCCTTGGACACTTCCAGGGATACAGGAACAGCCACAGCTTCTCTGGGACATCCATTCCAGGGCCTCACCACCTTCACAGGGAAGGATTTCTTCCCAGTACCCCATGGGCGAGGGCACCTCGGGAGGTCACTGCGTCTCACCCACCCCCAGGCCGCCTTCCCTGTGCCTTTTCCCGCACTCCAAGCCCAGTTTGGCTGGCGGCAGGCACGGACCTGAGCGGCGCTGATCATCCCCACCACAACCCCCCGAGCTTTGCAGGGAGCGATTTCTCCCCCAGGCGCGGAGCGGAGCATCCATTCCCCTCGGAGCTGCTCTCTCGCAAGGTAACCGGCATTATATCCGGACCAATTGCTCCAGCATGATCCTCCTGAATGTTGCACAGCATGTACACGGCGTCTTATGGAAAATACATGCCCCTGGGTGAGCCTTTTAATAGCGCCGGCTCCTGCCCGGGGGGCGGGGGGGCCGCGCTCTGCCACGGCGCTGCCAAGGAATGATTGAAAAGTTGGGGCTCGCCGTAGGAAACCCCCCGCTGCGGGGAACAACGTGTTTTCATTCCCCTGCCAGGTAACAAATGAAAAGAATTGCGATGAATGCTAATGGAGGAGGGAGCAGGACGCTGCCGCCGAGGCTGCCGGGGGTGGAGGTGGGGGATGAGGTGAGGATGAGGTGGGCAGGGATGTGGGGATCAGATCCCGGGAATGCGGGAGATGCTGGAGAAAACCCGAGGTTGCAGGTTGGAGCTGGTGGAAAACATTCCCTGGTGCTGCAGGGAGGATGCTCTGGGTCCTGGACCGAAATCACTTATTGCAACGAAATGCAGCTGAGGGGATGTATTGGTCCCAAAAATTCCCCTCGGTGAGCTCCTGTCCTTGCAGCAATCCTGGTTTTGCTGCCTGGGTCTGGTCATGGCATGGCAAACACACCCTGGCATGGGGCTGGTGGGTGCTACGGGGAGGGTGTTCTGATGCTGCACCAAAATCACTTCTTTTTCCAGCAAAACGCAACTTGGGGAACACATAAATCCCCGAAATTCCCAGCTTTCAAGCCCAAGGAGCCCGTCCCCGTGTCACAGCCGAGGTGCCATTGAGCTGGTGAAGGGCTGAGCTGTTTGTCACCAGAGCCGGGCTGGGAAGCGGGAGGGTAAACACGGATGAACAGCCTTCACCCGCTCCAGTAAATATTTTATATCCCACACCAAGAAAAGACACTCCTATTTAAATGATTTATCAAGGAAGATCATGTAGAGGTTTCCATAAAATATGTAGGGCTCCTAATCCCGACATCATCAAGCCAAGAGGACCGGAATCATTTATTACCCTCCCAACAGCCGCGCGGCTGCGGGGACACGACTGACAAATAAAAGTGTGTTTACAGCTTTTGGGCTCCTCTGGGGAGAGGTAAATCACAGAGGGGGTGGGAAAGGGAGCCGGAAATTGAGTGGCAATTCTTGTCTGTCTGCCCGGGCAGTGTGGGGCGTCCCGGTGCCACCCGGTGTCCTCAGCACTGCTGTCACGCGCTGGGTGCAGCCACGCTCGTTCTCCCATGGGATTTCTGGGATGGGCATTGAGTGTAACCGCTCTGGGATGCCCAGATGTGCCCAGATGTTGGTGCACCTCGAGTCTGTGCTGGGATTGGCCATCTGGGACGGGACACCAGCAGGTTGGGGGTGAGGTCTGCAGGGATGTCGCTGAGCCTACAGCTGGGATCCAGGCACAAACCCCTCTGGGATGCCCAGATGTGCCCAGATGTCCTGCAGGTTGCAGCTGGACAGGGACCAGCCATTCTCAGATGGGTTTTCCATGGGCACCAGCAGAATCAGGAAGGGCCCACGGGGATCCGGCCTCTTCCCCCTCGGAGCTGGTACCCGCCCCATGCTCCCACTCACCTCTCCTACCACTGCATCCTTTGGATCCATTCATGAGGATTTTGCCCCATCCTCTGCCACTCAGTGATCTCATCTCTCCATCTTTTTCATGCATTAATTGAGGACTTTCCCCCATCTTCCCAACTTTTTGCACCCGTTGACTGAGAATTCCCCATCCCACTCCCCAGTCCTCCATCACTTCATGATCCCGTCAGTGCCTCTTTTTGGGTCCATTTATTGAGATTTTCCCCCCACCCCCTCAGTATTTTAGGTCCATTTATTGAAGATTTTCCCCACATCCTCTGCCACTCAGTGATCCCATCTCCTCATCCTTTTGCATAAATTTATTGATAATTATCCCCTTATCCTTTGCCACTTGACGATCTCATCTCCCCATCATTTTTTACCCATTTATCGAGTTTTTTCTCCCACCTCCCCAACCTTTTAGGTAGGGATTTTCCCCTATCCTCTGCCACTCAATGATCCCATCTCCCCATCCTTTTTTGCCCATTAATCGAGGTTTTTCCCCCATCTCCCCATCCTTTTTTGCCCATTAATCGAGGCTTTTCCCCCATCTCCCCCCAACCTTTTAGGTGGGGATTTCCCCCCATCCTCTGCCACTCAATGATCCCCATCCTTTTTAACCCATTTATCGAGATTTTCCCCCCATCTCCGCAGCCTTTTGCACCCATCAACGGCTGATTATCCCCCCATCCTCTGCCATGCCCATCTCCCACCCTCTCCCCGCAACTTTCGGGCTCCAGCACCGAGTTTTTCCCCCCGTTTAGCGGCACCACGGCCCCGCGGGGACCCGGGGCACCCCGAGCCGGGCCGCGGGCGCTGGCAGCGGCGGCGATTTGGCCGATTTGGCATTCAGCGGCGGGAGCGCAGCCGTGGGGCCGGCGCCGCGTTATTAAGGGATTAGCAGGTTGTCTTGGCGCTCAATTGTAGATAAGTGCCGCGGTTTGTATTATCTTTTCACGCTGCACCGCGAAGGATGACAAAGAGACAACATGGGTGTCATGGCCTTCAGCATATCATTAAGGGTAATTTGTCTTGCGGGGAGGGGGGAGGCGAAGGGAGAGGGAAAGGAGAGGAGGCGAGGGAGGACAGGGAAAGGCAGCCTGGGAGGAGAGAGGGGATTAAAAACTAAGAGAGGAGATTAGGAGCGAAATGGGAACTGTATGGAGAGTCAGCCAGGCGGGGAGAGGCCGTGGCCGGGGAGGGGCGGGGGGGTCACCCTGGGACCGGCTCCGGTGCCGAGGGGGCTGAAGGAAAAGCGGGGCTGGGATGGACGAGGCAGGGTGGGCTGGGGGCTGCACAGACCCTCCCTTACTCCCGCACAGAAGAGCCCCGATCCCTGCCCAGCCTCTGCCATGTACATTAATCTATAGTAAGGAGACGGCTCCAGATGTTTGCCCCGGACCCCGGGAAGTGGGACACACCCCAGGGAATCCAGGGAATCCAGGGAATCCACTCCCCATCATCACTGAGTGACCAGCGCCATCAGCCCTGGGGTGATCTGGGGGCACGGCAGCGGCCCCCCGGTGTCACCTGCTCCTTGTACCACCCCACTCCTCGGTGTAACCCTGTTGTAACCCCACTTCTCGCAGCCTCCCCATCCCCCTGTGCCCCACGGCGGCCCCTGCTCCCCCCTCGCCCAGCTCCAGAAGGTAAAGAAGTAACAGGAGGGGCAGCAAGGGGAATTCTCCAAGCCATGGGTTCGCTCCATCGGTCAATCAATCAATCCATGAGGAGCCCCGGCGTGGCAATCGATCGGGCGGGGAGATGGCTTTTCACGGGAATGGGAATGTTGGACACAGCCAGACGGAACCGCTCCTGCCACGGTCGCTGCCCCCCGAGGCGCTTTGGGGAGGAGAAGCCCCGCGGCGGCAGCTCCCGCTCACCCCGAGCCCCCTCCCAAAGAGCTCGGGGTGGGCAAATCCCCGAGGGGTGCGGCTGGATCCGGGGGCACGCAGCCATTCCAGGGCTGAGGGATACCTGGATACCGCCCTGATCGCCCCGGTGCCACCGCCGTGCCCCGACCTCTCCCCCCACCGCGGGGTCCGGGTCTCCGGGGCCTGGGGACGGGGATCCTCCCGCACCCCCTCCCTCCTTTCCTCCCCTCCCCTTCTGATAATCCTATTTTTGAACCAGGGGATTAGGATCAATACTTCACTCCTAATGCTGTGGTAATACAGTGTTACACCGCCAGCGCCAGTTCCCTGCTGAAACACTTAAGGTAGTTTAAACCCATTTGTGCCGGGGAGTGCCGTGAATCCACAACGAGCTCCGAGCTCGGCCGAGCCCAGCCGGTGCCGGCCTGGGGCTGCTCCTGGTGGCCCAGGGAGCCCAGGAGGCTTCGGGACCCCAAAAGGGCCACGCTGGGCAAGGGCTGCGGCACCGGGGCAGCCGCTGTGCCCTTCACACAGCCGGTGTGGGCAGCATCTGCTCATGCTGGGGATGCTGCTGATCCCAACGTGCCTCGTGCAGGGCGCCCTCGTGGAAGGATCCCTCGTGGAAGGATCCCTCGTGCAGTGCAGCCATGGTGGCTCCCCAGATTCTGAGTGTCCCCAACTTTGTGTGCCCCCGGCTCTGCCCTGGGTTCTGGGTGTCCCCAGCTCTGCATTCTCCCAGCTCTGGGTGCCCCCAACTCTGCATTCTCCCAGCTCACTCTGGGTGCCCCCAGCTCACTCTGGGTGCCCCCATTTCTGCATTCTCCCAGCTCTGGGTGCCCCCAACTCTGCCCTGGGTCCTGGATGCCCCCAGCTCTGCCCTGGGTTCTGGGTGCCCCAGCTCTGCATTCTCCCATCTCTGGGTGCCTCCAGCTCTGTCCCCCCTCGCTGGCCCTGGGGCCGAGGGATCCTGTCCATCCTTCGCTCCAAATTGGCCGAGGGGTTTGAGCAGCTCCCGGGGAGCAGAAACCAAAATATTTTCATCCTGCGCTAATTCATAATTAGCTGCGTTTTTATTAGGTGCTAATGGAGAGCAGGGATTTGGGATGCCTGGCACAGCTCGGAAATGCTGATTCACCCAGAGACCTCCTTTTCCTCAGGCCAGAGCCTGCTCGAGGCAGCTCCTGGTCAAAAAATCCCAGCCCAGCAAACTCCAGGAACTGAGCAGTGGCTCTGGCAAACACAATCCCTGGGATCCAGGGATCCACGGCATGGAGTGGGCTCTGTCCTGTGCACAGTGCTCTGGGGACACCCTGTTCTCACCTGGGGCCTCTCTGACCCCACCAGGGAGTCCCTCACAGGCTCCTTCCCTCCTCTGTTTCCCAGCAAAGGGATGCTCCTGGCATTTGGGATAAACTGGTCCCGTCCCTCTCACTGGGGAGGATCCGGATCTGGCCCCTCTGCTCTGGGCACTTTTCAATTAAAACCAAAATATCCCCTAATAACCCACAGAGGGTTTTTATTTCCTTCCCTTTTTAATTTTTTTTAAATAAATCTATTATGAGGAGCTTAGAGATGGATGTAAAACCGGCGAGGGACGATTTGAGGATTAAGGATCGGCGCGTCCTGGTGCCACGAGCAAAGCAAGGACAGACCTGACGGGGCTGGAATCAGGCTGGGAAAGGATCACCGAGCCCAGCCAGGCCAGGAAGAAGGAAAAAGGGATGCAGGGCTGGGAAGAGGAGCTGGGAAGGGATTGCGGAGCCCGAGGGGTCCCGGCCGATGGCTCCGGAAGCAGCAGCGGGATCCCGAGGCGGGACCCCCGCCCTGCGCCGCTCCAGCCGCGCTCCCAGCGGCTCCCGCCTCCCGCGTCCCGTTTAGCATAAAAGTCATTTTGGTCGGGGACCCCCGGCTGCTGCTCCCTCATTCCCAGGCATCGGGGCCCCCGCGGGATCGCTGCGCGGGGCGAGCAGCGTTTAACCCCCCCCGCCAAGGGGAATTGGCTGCTTCACCGTTTCCCTGACCCCAAAAAGACAATGAAATCCTGCACGAAACCAATAGATTTTAGCCACAGGCCTGCGGAGAGGCGAGAGGAATAAAATACAGATGGAGCCTCGTGCGGCGGGGATGGGAATGGATTCCGAGCAGGAGCCGGGACGTGCCGGGGCTGCTCGGGGTCGGGATGAGATGACCCCTCCTAAGTCCATGTGCACCTCACAGCCATGCTCTGGGTGGCTTTTTGGGGCCCAATTCTTCATTTCCTGGAAAAAAATTTCCTAATTTCTGCCCCAGCTGCAGCGCCCAGCCTGAATTTAGGAGCTGTTTTGGTGGTTTTTCGCCAGGTTCTGAGCAAAACCTTCTGCCGGGTGATGGAGCTGGGATGCGGCGGGATGGGGTGGGGACACGGGGACAGCCGGAGCATCCCGGGATGGCTCATTCCGTATCCCTGCGGAGCTGGAGCCCTCAGAGGCTGCTCATCCTCCTGCCTTAACGCACCACCTCTATTTATTCTGCTCCTGTAACTGTAAAATTGATTTTCTTGCAACAAGCCGCTCGTCTTTCACCACCCAACGCACCCAAACGCTCCGACATAAGACACTGGCAATTTTTAATTAGTTTCCTTTCTCCCTCCTTCCTCCCTGAGCAGGCATGTGGAACCGGAACAGGGCAGCCCGGAAAGGAGCAGGATCCAAAGGTGACAAAAGCACTTTTTATCCTTGATATGATTATTAATAATACACTCGTTTACCTAACGAGGCGGGAGCGCGGGGGGTGGCGCAGGGAGGTGATTAGTGCTTCCTTCAGCTGTGGGGATGGAGCAGCAGCTCTAACCACTGGGATCTTTAAATATGGGCTTGGAGCAGCTCAGGGGTGCTGCTCCCCTCCCCACAAACACCCCCAGGCCTCTGCCCCAGCCCTGGCTCCGCTGCTGGCTTTGCTGGCACAATGTGGAGGGTGCTGCCAATGTCCCCGGGGTCAGGGGTGGAATTTGTCAGGACCCCCTCGGAGGTGACCCCAAACACTCCCACGTGGGTGACCACAGCCCAGGATTAGCCCTGGAAAACCCACAAGGCTCATTACACCTCTCTGATAATGAGCCTGGAGTAATTAAAGCCTCGCTGGCGTGGCTGGGGGAGCCGCTCTGCTCTTCCAGGCTCCCCCTGTCCCTCCAGCCCCACAGGGGACGCTGTGAGCCCCCAATTTGGGGATCCCAGCAGCCTGTGCTGAAGCTGCAGCCAGGTGCCAGTGCCACGTGTCCCCTGTCACCAACACCCTGGCTGGAGGTCACAGCCCCATGTCCCCTGTGACCGTCTGGGCGGCGGAGGTGACCGGAGCCCCGAGCATCCCGCTGTGGGAAGGGTCCCTGGGAGCAAGGAAAGGGCAGAGGGGCTGCAGGGAGGGAGCAAAGCCCCTCTGCCCCCTCCAGCAGCACAGGGACACGTGTGCGCCCCGAGGAGCCGCCCGGGAAAAGTTCCTGGGATGGGGAGTGAGGCGGGGAGGGGGAAAGGGAGAATGAAAGGGAAAAGAAAAAAGAAAAAGAAAAAAAAAAAAGAAAGGAAAAAAAGGGGGAAAAAAGGGCAGGAAAGTCCTGCGGCCTTTTGCCTTGTCAGTTCTCCGTCTGCTGTCACTCAGCCGCCGAATTCTCCTTCAAGTTGTCATAGCGAGGCTGGCGGGGATTATGCCGCGGCTCTGTCCAGAATTGATTCATGTGGAACGCGTGCTTGACGGGCGGAACCGCTGGTGTGAGCGGGAGCCGCTGAGACCCCCGATTTTCCCACCTTCCTCACACAATCTGGTATTGTTTGGCCGCAGCCTTAGTGATCCCTGCGCCGGGGCTGTGACTGACACAGCTTTGAGGCTCTAAGGCGTATTTTGAATTTCTAAAACCTCTCAGGAAGTCCCCGGGGTGCCTTCTGCCATTGTCTTGTTTCTCCTTTCGCCTTTTTCCCTTTCCACCCCGAACCCCTCCTGCATCCCCCACCGCCTCCTCCCCCTTTTTTTTTGCCCCTTCCTCCCCCTAATTCCAACCCCTCAATCCCTGACACAACCCAGGGTTTTTGTTTTTTTTTTTTCCCTTTCCCCCCATGTTTACGCTCCAACTCTCTCTGGAGGTGCTCAGCCACTTTGCAAACACGATTAAAAAAAAAAAAATTAAATAAAACAGAGAAAAACTAAATAAAGCTCTAAAAGTTCCCAAATCCTTGATCCGCCACGGAGAAGAGGAGCTTTACTTGTTTGCTTTTAATCAGCTGACACAAACCCCGAGATGTGTTGAAAAATAATAATAGTAGAAATAAATCTTCCACCGAGTCATAATAGAAATAAATCTTTCACCTAATCTTAATAGAAATAAATCTTTTACTTAATCTCAATAGAAATAAAGCTCTCAGCTAATCTGTGGTGAGTCTGTGTCCATCCTGCTGCCCACACTGCTCCAGCCATCCATCCCCATCCATCCCCATCCATCCCCATCCATCCCCATCCATCCCTGCTGGAGTTACTCAGAGTGATCATCCCATAGGATCTGGATGAGGAATTTCCCCCTGGACAGACTTTTCCCACCCAGGGAGAGCAGAGCCCCCATGGTTGTTCTTGGTGTAGAGTCCGGGCTCTGCCCCCATCCATCCTCATCCATCCCCATCCATCCCCATCCATCCTCATCCATCCCCATCCATCCTTGCTGGAGTCACTCAAAGTGACCATCCCATAGGATCTGGATGAAGAGTTTCCCTCTGGACGGACTTTTCCCATCCAGGGAGAGCAGAGCCCCTGTGCCCCTGCTCAGACCAGGCTGCTTCCAGTGCAGGGTCCGGGCTCTGCCCCTATCCATCCCCATCCATCCCCATCCATCCCTGCTGGAGTCACTCAGAGTGACCATCCCATAGGATCTGGATGAGGAATTTCCCTCTGGACGGACTTTTCCCACCCAGAGAGAGCAGAGCCCCTGTGGCTGCTCCTGGTGCAGAGTCCGGGCTCTGCCCCGTCCCCGTCACGTCCCCCGACCCCTCCGGGCTCAGCACTTTATAACCATTTCCCATTTCCAGTCTTAATCTTATAAGAATGAATTGAGAATGACCAGTGTAAATACACAGGTGCCACTGGGAGCAGAAACCACTCTTTAATCTCGGATATGAAAACAATTCCCTGCTCCGCGCGCTGGCAATCAGCGAGTGCCATCAGCGCCGCGCTCTCCCCGGGAACACGAGAGCTTATAAATATGAATTAGTGCAGAGAAAATCTACTCTCTTACCTAAAGCTAAATGTTATCTGGGTCCCTTTCCAGCAGTGGCTGACATTTCCAGAGTGCTTTTAGTCACATCTGCGGGAAGACAACTCATTTCTTGTCTTAAAAAAAAAAAAAAAGAAAGAAAAAAAAAAGAGAGGGAGAAAGGGAAGAGGGAGGAAGTGGAGGAGGATGTAGGGAGATGCTGGGAAAGAGGGAATGCTGGATGCCTGAGCCTCCTCTGGAAAGAGGAGATGCTGGGTAGGCTCTGGGTTTGCTCCTTGGGATGATGATGGAGCGGCTGGGGAAGCCAAAGCCCCAGGGAGGTGGCGGAGGTGGCACAAGGTGGCACAAGGTGGCTCTCAGGTGCCACCTGAGAGAGGCCTCGAAGTGTGGGTGCTCGTGGCTGGGGCACTGAGCAGTCCTGGGGTGGCTCGGAGTGCCTGTCACTTGCTGGGGTCCTGTTTGGGATGGGACATGAGGAGTGGGGTCCCCAGCTGGCCCCTGGAGCAGGGACAGCATCCAGTGCCACAGGAACGGAGCCTCCCACGGGATTGGTGCCCACAGCCCTGGCACGGAGCCCCTTGCGCTGTCCTGGGTGAGGGGACACTGGGAGGGCTCCCACAGGATCCTTGTGTGCCACCTCTTCCCAAAATCCTGGTGATCCATGGCCAGGCAGGGCTGCAGCAGCACCCGCAGGGTCTGACCCCAGAGCTGGGGATGGAGCCAGGAACATCCCTGGGGACACCTGGAAAATGGGAAGGGTCAGCAGCCACAGCCAAGGCCCTGCCAGAGCTGGAGAAACTGAGGCACGGCGTGGGAGCTGTTCCCAAAGCCCGGCTGAGGGAATCTCCTTGGAAGGAGAGGGGATGATGGGGCAGGGCTGGCCCTGGGCGGCCCCAGCAGCAGGAGCCTGACCCAGGCGCGGGGTTTGGGATGCTCCAACGCCTCCCCTGCCCCTCTCACCCTCTGCCCCTGGCATCTCCAGGGACCCCCAGAGGAGCTCCAAAGCCCCCCAAAGAGCCGGCGATGGGGCAGGAACTGCAAACCCCCTCCCCGTGCTCGGCTCTCCCCGCAAACGTCGGCGAGGGAAGGCTCCGGAGCCCGGCTCGGCTCTAATGGGATGCTTAAGCCGCCTTTTAGGTTTTTAATGAGCGGATCCCGGCAGGAATGCTAAACACGGGCAGGTACAGCCCTGCCTCGCCGGCAGCCGCGCGTGTTCCCGTGTCCTTGTCTGGCTCAAGTGAGCTCTGACCTCATTTGCTTCGCGCCGTTCAATTAACGAGGCGAGCGGCGCTGGGGGGAACGGGGGATGCCGGGGGGGGGGGGTCACCCCATGTATTAATTTCCATTTTATGTTCCAAACAATTGAGCAGCGCACGGCGGCAGCCGGTCCCTGGCGGGGCCGCTCTCAGACTCTGCTCTGCCCGCGCTGGGATTTGCCCCAGACCCCCAGCCCGCGGGGTTTGGGGGTTTGGGGGGACCGTGGGGACCCCGTTTCAGCCTCGCCATCTCATTTTCCACCCAGGAAGGGCCGATTCGGCGGGTTTGGATAATGTCCCTCCATCTTGTGCTTCATCCGGAACATCGATGGCTGCCAATGAGACAGAAATGATTGGGAAAAGGGCGAGGGAGGGAGAGAAATGTTTCCCGGGATGTTAAAATAGCCACTTCAGGCACCTAAATTTATGCTGCTCAGAAATGGATTTTTTAGTCCAGGGTAATGAGAGAACAAAATAATTAATTCCTCTCCCGCAGACAAAAGGCTGGAGGAGCGGATCCAGCCCCAGCGTCCCACCAGCCCGGCAGGGAACGGGACAATTCCCGCTGCCAGTCGCTGGATCTGCGCCTCGGGAACGTGTCCTGGCTGGGGACAGCACCTGCAAAGGGCACCCCCCACCCCACGGGGGTTTTGGGGTTTGCAGGGGTCGGGGGCTGCCCCATTCCCATCCCCATTTCCCTCTGTCCGGGCTGATCCAGCTCCGTGCCCATCCCGTGCCCACCCACGGGTGCCCGTGGGTGCCAGGGGGGGTTGGACCCCTCGTTAGGGGCCCAATTATGAGATTTCCAAAGGGAAGGAGCTGCCAGCACAGCCCTCCCCACTCTTTGGGGATGAACGGGGGGGAATTGTGCTTGTTATAAATATTAATTATGCAAGGCAGCCTCTGCAGCCCACCCTTGTCTCCACAACATTCCAGGACAGGGAGAGAACGGAGGCAGAGTCAATTTATTCATGGAGCAGGTCACTCCCTGCACGGAGAACATCCCTTTCAAAAGGGAGCTGCAACTGGAGGAGATCAAGCAGGGCTGAGTTTGCCTCCCTCAGATATGATAAAATATTCTAATAAATACTCGGGGAGCCCATGACAACGAAAACGTTTTGTTCATGGCGGGGCCTTTTGGGGGGTCTCCTGTTTGTGCTGAGGGATTTGGGGGGGTCCTGAAGCATCCTCAGGGCCTGTGTACCCCTCAGTCCCACTGGAAGGTCACTGTCCTATGGGATGCTCTCCTTATTTCCAATTCTTAATAGAAAAACATAAAAATCTGTTGTTTCCTTGCCCCTGGATGTTCAGGAGGCGTTTCCTGCTTCCCTTGCTATGGGGAATACTGACACCCCACAGGCTCCCAGACACAGGGACAGCAGCACCCCAACCTCATTCCCACTCCCACTCTGTTCCTGGCCCCATTCCAGCCTCATTCCTGTCCTTTTCCCAGCCCTATCTCCACTCCCACCCCATCCCTGGCCCATCCCTTCTCCTTCTCTAATCCCGTGTCCATTCTGATCCTGTTCCTGGCCCCAGTCCCAATCCAAGTTTCACCCCGGCCCTATCCCCATCCCATCCCCATTCCCATCTCGTCCCCAACCCCACCCCAATCCAACCCCATCCTCACTCCCATCCCAGCCTCAGTCCCAGCCCTGCCCAATCTCATCCTATCTCCATTCCCTGTTCCTGGCCCCACCCCAATCCCAATCCCACCCTAAACCCACCCGTGCCTGGTCCCTTGATCCCATTTCACCCCCCACCTCCACTGCTCATCCCCCTCCTCCAGCGGGGCCCCACCATTCCCAGTGCCACTCCCACCATTCCCAGTGGTGCCACTCCCAGTGCCATTCCCAGCCCATTCCCAGTGCCATTCCCAGTGCCATTCCCAGTGCCACTCCCAGTGCCACTCCCACCATCCCCAGCCCATTCCCACTCCAGGCCCGTAACTCAATCCCTCTCCAATCCCAATCCCATCCCCTCCCCGTCCCCTCCCACCTTCCCACGTCCCCCCCACCCCCCCCGTTCCCATCCGGTGGGCGACGGCGTCACCGTGCGGCCGCTCCGGGCAGCGCCCGCGCCCCCCGCTCCGCGCCCCCCGGCACCGGGGGGGGTTCTCGGTTCCGGCTGCTCGGGGGGGGGGCACAGCCCGGCCCCGGTGCGTGCGGGGCTGCGGGGCGGGGGCAGCGGCACCGGGGGGTTCCGGAGCTCCCGGGCGCCCCCGCCGCGGGGCCGGGTCCTGCCGGTGCGGGCGGGGGGTGGGGGTCGCCCGGGCTCCCCCCGAGCACCGCGCGGGTCCCGTAGCCCCGGGGGGGCGGCGGGGGGGTGCAGTGGCGGCGCCGGGCCGGGGGGTGGCACGGCCGAGCCAGGCGGGAGCCGCTGATGCTGCCGGGGAGGGTCCCGGTGCTCCGCAGCCCCGGCCCCGCATCCCCACCTTCCTCTCTCCCTGCAGCGCTGCTCTGCCGCTTCCCGGCAGCCCGGCAGCCTCTCATCGCCGCCTCCCGGTGCTGCCCGGTGTCCCGGCATCCCTGCATCCTCCCATCCCGGCATCCTGGCAGCTGCATCCGTGCTGGCCGGCATCCTCCCATCCCTGCATCCTCCCATCCCTGCATCCCTCCATCCTCCCATCCCTGCATCCTCCCATCCCTGTATCCCTCCATCCTCTCATCCCTCCATCCTCCCATCCCTGCATCCCTCCATTCCCGCGTCCTCCCATCCCTGCATCCCTCCATCCTCCCATCCCTGCATCCCTCCATTCCCGCGTCCTCCCATCCTTTCTCCCTCCATCTTCCCATCCCTGCATCCTCCCAGCCCCGTGAAGCCCCCCCGGAGCAGCTGAGCCGTGACGCCCCGATTTGGGGAGCACCGGGGGGGCTCTAGGGCAGGCTCAGCACCGGCCCCGCGGGCTCGGGACCCCCCGTGCCCACCCCCGGCACGGCCGCCCCGCGGCGGGGATGAGGCGGCGCCGCAGGTAATGGTACGTGCCGGGCCACGACCCCACCCCAAAATTACCGGGGGCGTGTGGAGGGCTGGAGTGTGGGGGGAGCTGCAGGAATTGGGGTGCGAACAGGTCCGCGGGCTCTGCAAAGCCGGGGGGGACCCAAACAGGTGGGAATGGGGTGGGAAAAGGAGGAGGGAGTGGTGGGAAAAGCAGAGGAGGGGGGGAAAACATCCCACAGAGCGGGGAATTATCTCGGCAAAGGCATCGTACGTGCCGGGTGGGAAGGGGATTTGTGGTTCCGCGGCGCTCGATAATCCCCAGCGCTGGTTTTTCCCGAGCCATCTGGGCTCCCGGGGAAGCGCGGGGGGGATTTGGGTGGAGGTGAGGCGGGGGGGCTGCGCCGATCCATGCCGGGGGCTCCCCTTCCCCTTCCCCTTCCCCTTCCCAGCAGCTGGAGGCAGCTGGCAGCCCCCAGCCCACCATGCCGTCGTCCAAGAGCGAGAGCGAGTTCTGGATCGATGGATCCCACCGGGAGGCGGCACTGGAAGATTTCTACGTCGTGGGCCCCGAGCTGGGACGGTACCGGGCGGGGAGAGCGAACGGGGAGGGGCTGGGAGGGGCAGGAGCCCCCCGGGGCTGGGAGCGGGTCCTGGATGGGGCCTGGGGGGGAGAGGGATGGAGGGATGTGGGGAGGGCTGAGGAATACAGAGGGGATGGATTTGGGGGGTGGGTGGAGGGATTTGGAGTGGGGGGATGAAAGGAAATGGGGGGGGGTGAAGGGATGCAGGAAAGGATGCAGGAAGAGAGGGAGAGGTGTGAAGGGGATGGAGGGATGTGGGGAGGGGTGAGGAATACAGAGAGGATGGATTGGGGGAGGTGGAGGGATTTGGGGGGGGGTGGATGAAGGGGAATGGGGGTGAAGGGATGCAGGGGAGGATGCAGGAAGGGAGGGACAGATAGGAAGGGGGTGGATGGATGGATGTGGGAGGAATGGATGAGTAGAGATGGGAGAATGGAGGGATGCAGGAAGGGTGGATGTGGAAGGGCTGGGGAAGGATGGGTAAGGGGCTGGATGGTGACAGACCCTCCCCTCTTGTGTTACCTGGCCTTGGCCTGTGCTGTGACACTGCAGAAAGGCTCTGGCAGAGCTCCCGGGGCGTTTGCAGGTTGGGCTGGGGGTCCCTGGGCCTGTGGAGGTGGATATTGCTCATGTCCAAGGCAGTGGGATCAGGGGGGCACCCATCTCTCCTCTGAGCACCCCAAAGCTCTGGGGGTGGCCAATGAGAGGGTCCTGCCTGCTGCAGCCCCCTGCAAAGGCCAGGCAGTGCCAGAGCCTGAATTCTCACTCTGGATTTGGCTTGCAGAGCCCATCTGAGGGCTGTGATCCCCGTGTCCTGGTGCCCCTCAGGTGTGCCAGGGGGCCATAGTGGGAAGGTTGATGGTCCCGTTTGTGGGGGCTCTGGGCTGTGCCATGGGGTGAGGCAGCTCTGCCTTGGAGCCCTGGCTCAGAACAGGGGGATTTGGTGGCTCAGGCTGGGTTTCCATCCTCAGAGAATCCCAAAAAGCAGCAGTTTTGGTGAAAGCAGGAATTTAAGGGTTTGTATTTAAGGTGTGGCCACATCAGCCCAGGGCTTGGGCAGCGCCCAGCCTTTGCACAGAGGGATGTAGGACAGAAGGACAGGTCTGGAGCCCCTGGAATCCATCCATCCATCCATCCATCCATCCATCCATCCATCCATCCATCCATCCATCCATCCATCCATCCATCCAGTTTCAGCACCAGATTTAAATCAAACTCACAGCGTGGTGGGATCTGGGTGGGATTTGGGCTGCTGGGAGCCCACTCTCCGTGCACAGCTCTCCCTCAGAGCCTCTCCTGGCAAGGCTGGACCCAGATCCAGCCAGGAATCCCCAGGGAGCAGGACAGGGATGGAGGACGTGGGGACAGCGGGGAGGACCCAGCCCGGGGCTGCTCCCGGCCGCACATTCCAGGTCTCTCTCGGCAAATCCCATCGTTCGACATTTTCCAGTTCATCTGGAAAGCAAATGCAATTATCTCCCGTGGCAGGCAAGGCTGATTGGGGATATTTATTTGAGGCCCTGAGCGGCGGCTGCGGGGGCCGGCGGGGCCGAGGCGTGGCGAATTCCGAGCGCTGCCCTAATTGGGGACGCGTGAGGGGCAGCGCCGCGGGCACAGCGGGCACAGGAGCCACCCCGAGCCCTCCTAAACGCCGAGCCGAGCGCTCCTAAATGATCTCGTTAGCGGCGGGAATCAGGCTGCGAATTGGCCGTGCGGAAAAAAAATGTAAAGGGAGGGTGAGAGGGACAGATCCTGGCTGGGATTCAGCTCTGGAGAGGGGGTGGAGGGTCCTGCCCCGTGACCAGCCCAGCTGGGAAATTCCAAGGATAACCCGGTGGCCTCTCCCGCTGGAAGGGCGTTGTTGTGGCGGTCGTAGCAGCAGCGATGCCATTTTGGGGTCAAATTGCAGCTTTTGCCCTTTTTCCTGAGCTGTAGCAGGTGGTGGCCGCCCCTCCTCTCCCCTCCCAGCTTGCAACAATTCGTTTCCAAATCACTTTTTATGTGTAAACTGAAGTTTCGTGGGGAACGTTTGGCAAAAGGGAGGAAATTTTGGAGCTGGGCAGGGTTGGAGCTTGTGGATCCCGCAGCATCCCGGAGTGGTACCCAGTGCCGCCGTTGCCATGGGAACGCCGTTCCCAAGTTCAGCCGGATGAGCTGCAAAATCTGCTCTGGGTTTGGAGACAAATCCCCTTTTCAGGAGAGCACCCGGGAGCGCAGGGGCTGCCTGAGGGGATGTTGGTGGGCTCAGGGGAGGTTTTGGTGTGAAAATCGCTGGTTTTGGGGCTCTGATCTTGCCGGGCACCTCCAGGCACAGCCTGAGCTCCGTCCCAGAAGGCGGCGAAGCCAAAGTGCGGTAAAACGCGGCCGATGACTCGGGGGCAGGGATTAATGTGCTCCAGGAGCCAGGCAGGGAGAGATGGAATTGCAAATGAGCCCCGGAGCGGCCGGGAGCGCTGGGCTGATTTCACCGTCCAGCGATCGGGAAACGCGATTAACTCGGGCTGAGATGGCCGCGGGCTGCGGGGACGCGGTGGCGGTGCCGGTGTCACCCCAGCGGTGTCACCTGGCGGTGTCTGGTGACGGGGATGGGCTGGGATGGCGCCCCGGCAGCGTCGCTGCTGTCGCCGAGAGGCCGCGAGCGAGCGGGGACGCGGCGGCTCCGTCCCGTCGTGAAAGCCGCTTAAGGATTTAAACCCCCCGTGGGACTCGGGTTTAATTAAAATGGACTTGGAAAGCCGGGATGGATGCGGGAGGGGGTGCAGGAGGAGGGGGTGCGGGAGAGGGGGGCATCAGGAGGGGGATTTGGGGTGGGGATGAAGGAGAGGGGTATAGGAAGGGAATTCAGGAATTGGGGATGCAGGAGGAAGAGGATGTGGGGATGAAGGAGAGGGGTATAGGAAGGGAATTCAGGAATGGGGGAATGCAGGAGGAAGAGGATGTGGGGATGAAGGAGAGGAGTACAGGAGGGGAATTCAGGAATTGGGGATGCAGGAGGAAGAGGATGTGGGGATGAAGGAGAGGGGTACAGGAAGGGAATTCAGGAAGTGGGGATGCAGCAGGAAGGGGATGTGGGGTGGGATGAAGGGATGGGGTACAGGAGGGGAATTCAGGAATTGGGGACGCAGGAGGAAGGAGATCCATGAAAGGCAGGATCCATGAAGAGTGGGATGAATCCACGCTGAGCTCCCAGGGCCTGGCACTGCCAAAGGTGCTGGTGGGGGGCACAGGGGGAGCAGGACCCCCAGCTCTGTGCCAGCCTCACGTCCCCTCTGCCCTCCAGGGGAGCCACCTCGGTGGTGTTCAGCTGCCAGGAGAAGGGCACGGGAGCTCCCTACGCTGCCAAGATCCTGAAGAAAACGGTGAGAGGGGCTGGGGATGGGAAGGGGGAGCATCAGGGAGCTGGGGCAGGGCTGGTGCTGTCTCTCCTCCCTGCCCCTTGGCACCAGGACGGGTGTGGGGCTGGCACCGGGCATTGCTCCCACGATCTGGGGGTCCCACATGGACAAATCGCTGGGATTTGGGCTGGGGGTGGGCTCTGGGACAGCCATAAAATGTGCTGGGTGTAATGTGGGGAGCCAGGGGCAGGTCTGGCAGCACAGGTGACGCAAGCTCTGCTTCCCAGATTGACAAAAAGATCGTGAGGACGGAGATCGGGGTCCTGCTGCGCCTCTCGCACCCCAACATCGTGAGTAGGACCCCGGGGACACAGCTGCCACCTCCCTTTGGGTGCTGGGGCTGGGTTTGCCCTTAACTCAGCCTGGTGCTGAGGGAAGGGCTGCAGTGTCCTTCTTCTCATCCTGTCCTGGTGTAGAACGAAGGCGTCACCCCATGAAAACCCTCCCTGCACCCCCTGAACCCTCCCTGCCTCACTCACAGCATCCAGGTGATGCCCCCTCTCTCTGCCACATGAAATTCCTGCTCCTTGCAGCTCCTTTGAGCTCCCAGCTCTGACATCCAAAGCCCGAGGACCCCCCCTGTCCTCCCCCTTCCCACACCCTGGCTTGAGATTTCCACCAGGCAGGCAATTTCCATCGAGGAGATCAAATGAATCCCAGGGAAAATTGCCTGGCTGGAATGAAGGGGAGATAAAAGGGGAGGCCAGGGCTGCAGGGCTGGGGCTGTGTCCTGCCCACTCAGCACTCCAGGGATAACAGGAGTGGGGTTGGAGCTGATCTAACCCAGCCAGGGCCAGCAGAGCCCCTCCGGAATGCCAGGGGCCTCCCAAAAAAGGGGCATTCCCAACTGCATGGTTCCTCTGGGAAATCGCAAAAGGATCTTGGAGAACACCTGAGTTAAGGAAATGACACAGAAAAAGCCACCTGGGAGCTGCTGTGGGGCTGAGGGTTGGGCCAGGCCCTGCTCCTGTTGGGATTGTGATCAGGACATCGCTGGGACATCGCTGGGACATCGCTGGGACATCACTGGGACATTGTCTTGCCCCAGGCTGCAGCATCCCCCAAACCCTGGGCACAGTTTCTCCCAGCCCATCCTCGGAGTTTTGCTCTCTGGAGAAGCCCAAAACCTTCACGTCAAGAGATGAAGCCAAGAGAAATCCCAGCGATCCCAAAACCAGAGATAAAGAGGCCAAAGCACTGGGGACAGGTTGTCTCTAAACCTCTCAGACAGCTCGGTGTGGGCCTGTTTTGGGGTGTTTCAGTGGTTTTTGGACAATTTGGTGCTTCCATGGAGGCATTTCCCCCATCCCAGCACATCTGGAGAGATGCAGGGATGGGAATCACACCCTTGGAGCAGCCCAGGTGGATGGGAAGAGGCTCCTCTCTGATGTGTTATCAGGAACACCACAGAAAATCCAATTTCCACCCTCCCCTCTCCTCAGAGCCACAGAGGAGGATCCATCCTGTTGGGATATTTAAATCCCCGAGCTTTCCATGGGGTTCTGCTCATCCCCACGTTCAAGTGATGTTTGAAGAGGAGCAGCTCTGCTCCATCATTGCTGCTATCGTGCAGCACCGACCTCGGCAGAGGCTGATAATAGGATTGTAAACTTTTGAAGTTAATAGGAAAATTATAGTGCTCTGTGTATTATTATAATGCAATAAGCTGCCACATAGTGTCTCTCACCCCGCAGGGGATCAAGGCTTGTCACCCAGCCTGGGAAGGGAATGATTAAAGCCCCATGAAATTCGCAGTGTCACAAAAGTCTTAAGAAGCATGAAATTCTTGGGTTTCCATTAAAAAAAAAATTTAAAAAGTGGGGAAAAAAAAAGGAAAAAAATTGCATTTGGACGTTGCTTTGAGAGAGAGTTGTTAATTCCAGATGGGCTGTGGAGACACAAAGGGCTCGTGTGGGAGCTGAATCACAAAAAGTGAGGACAAAACCAAGGGTTTGGTGCCTCGTCTGCTGCAGGACATTTCCAGATCCTTGATCCCAGAGTGGCTGTGACCCCACAGGGTGTGTCTGGCTCTCCCTCATCCCATGCCAGGTGTGCAGGATCAGGATCCATCCCATGGGATGCAGCTGGAGTTGCTCCCACTGCACAGGACTCTGAGGTGCCCATGGAGCTGCAAAATCCCAAAGCTCTCAAGGAGCTCCTCTGCCAAACAAGCTCAGAGATGTAAAGAGGATCAGGGCTCTGCACATTCCCAGATTCATCTTTAATCTGTGTTAAGGGAGTGGGGCCTGCTGTGAAAAATTCAAAAAAATTCAGGTGAAAACAAACCAAGAGTGAGGAAAAACCAAACAAACAGAGGAAGGAAATGTTTGCACTGAAATAACCCTTTCCACCCTCCCTGGTGGTCAAAGTCTCCTCCCAGCACAGCATTCCTGCATTGTCACTGTCACATTTTCTGGAAAAATCCCTTCAGCCAGGATTTCCTCCCTTGGGAAGCTGAGAAGCCTCAGAGAAAAATGAAAACAAGAATTATCTTCTTGCTTCTCCGGCGTTTTGCTGCTTTGGAATGTGGGTTGGAGATTGTTTAGCCAACGTGTGACTTGGTTTTATTTAATGACAATCACAGCCAGCTGTGTGGGACTCTGGAGAGTCTGGGTTTTTCATTAGTATCTTGCTAAACCTTCTGTAAGTACCCTTTCTATATTCTTTAGTACAGCTTTAGTATAGCGTTTTTTAATAGAATATAATACCATAAAATAGTAAATTAGCCTTCTAAGAACATGGAGTCAGATTCATAATTTCCTGCCCTCAACAGGGGACCTCAACCTGCATCCCATAGCCCACATCCTGCATTCTACATCCCAAATCCCATATCCTACATCCCACATCCCTAAATTCCTCCTGCCACCCTTCCCTTCCCTTTTTTCTTTTTTCCTTTTCTTTTTCCTTTTCCCTTACTTTTTATTTATTTATTTTTAAAATGTATTTATTTCCTCCATATGGGTATGATTTCTTTTATTATTTCATTTTTAATCCCTTTATTTATTAATTACTTTATTTCTTTATAACATTGTGATTGTTTCTTTTATGATCACATTTTAATCCATTTTCCAGTTTTATTTATTTTATTTAATTAATTTATTTATTTCCTCCACATGATGATTTCTTTTATTATTTAATTTTATCCTTTTATTTATTAATTACTTTATTCATTTATTTATAACATTGTGGTTGTTTCTTTTATGATCACATTTTAATCCATTTTCCAGTCTTATTTATTTTATTTATTTTATTTTATTTTATTTTATTTTATTTTATTTTATTTATTTATTTCGTCCATATGGGTATGATTTCTTTTATCATTTCATTTTTTATCCCTTTATTTATTAATTACTTTATTTATTCATAACATGGTGATTGTGTATTTTATCATTTCATTTTTATCCATTTTCCAGATCAAGCTGAAGGAGATTTTCGAGACGCCCTCGGAGATCGCGCTGGTGTTGGAGCTGGTGACGGGGGGAGAACTCTTTGACAGGTGAGGATCAGCTCCAGGGGGATGGATCCTGGGAGGAGGAGGAGGAGGATGGAGGGGGCTGAAGGCTCCGTGTGCCCACAGGATCGTGGAGAGGGGGTTCTACAGCGAGCGGGATGCGGCAAACGTGGTCAAGCAGATCCTGGAGGCTGTTTCGGTAACGGGGAGGGTGTGGCACTGGGGGGGCTGCAGCCAAATATCCCTGGGGAGAAGGGCCTGGAGGTGCCCCCATCCCAAATATCCCTCAGGAGAAGGGTCAGGAGATGCCCCCATCCCAAATATTCCTGAGGAGAAGCACCCAGAGCTGTCCCCATCCCAAATATCCCTCAGGAGAGGCACCTGGAGCTGCCCCCACCCCAAATATCCCTGGGGAGAAGCACCCAGAGCAGCACTGATCCCAAATATCCCTGGGGAGAAGCACCTGGAGCTGCCCCCATCCCAAACACCTCATTTCTCCCCTTGCCCTTGGCCTCCCAAAGGCACCACTGGGAGAAGATGGATCTGCTCTTAAGGGGTGATGAAGAGGAGGATGGAGGAAGGTCAGGGCTGCTCTGCATCCCAGAGTTTCCATGGCAACGGGAGGGTTTAAAAACCAGGAACTCCTGACTGGAAACGGATCCTCCACAGCGGTGGCTGTTCCTGAGCTGGTCCCGAGTTTGTGACAGGTCCCCAATCGCTGCTGCCACCTCCCAAATTCTGTCTGAGGCCGTTCCTTTCCTTTTCACACCCCACTTTTCCTTTTTTTTTTTGCAGTATTTGCACGAGAATGGGGTCGTGCACCGGGACCTGAAGCCGGAGAACCTGCTCTACGCTGACCTGTCCCCCAATGCACCCCTCAAAATCGGTGGGTTGGGGACCTGGCCAGGGGTCCTGGCACGACTGGGGGTCCCAGTGCCCCTCCCTGATGGCACTGCCACTCCCTTGTGTCCCTGCAAGGTGACTTTGGGCTCTCCAAGATCGTGGACGAACAGGACACCATGAAAACCGTGTGTGGGACACCGGGGTACTGCGGTGAGCGGGGAGGGGGACCGGGGCTGGAGGGACATCTGGGGACAGGAAAATTGGGGTGGAAGGGATGGAGGGACATCTTGGGGACAGGAAAATTGGGATGGGAGAGAGGGAGGGACATTTTGGGGTGGGAGGGAGAGAGGGACATGGTGGGGAGAGGAAAATTGGGGCGGGAGAAAGGAGGGACATTCTCGGAGAGGAAAATTGGGGTGAGAGGGAGAGAGGGACATTTTGGGGACAGGAAAATTGGGGTGGGAGGATGAGAGGGAGATTGTGGGGAGAGGAAAATTAGGGAGAGAGGGACATTCTGGGGGGAAGAAAATTAGGGTGGGAGAGATGGGAGGAACATTTTGGGGAGAGGAAAATTGGGGTGGGAAGGACATTCCAGGGGGTTTTTCCTGCCCGAGGCCGGGCACAGCTCACTGCAGGAATAGCTGGGACCGTGCCCCATTTATCCCCTTTTTCTCCTCATTTATCCCTTTTCTCCACACCTGCCCGTGCCCAGCAGGGTTTTCTCCACTGGGACCCCCCCTATGGGTGTGTTTGACCCCCAAATTTTCCTTCCAGCCCCCGAAATCCTGCACGGGTGCCCCTATGGACCAGAGGTGGACATGTGGAGCGTGGGTGTCATCACCTACATCCTGTGAGTGTCACAGCCAGGGGACACAGCAAGGGGGGCTTTGTCCCCTCTGTCCCTGCTGGGGGGTGTTGAATATGCACGGTTCCCAGGAGGAAGGAGGAAATTCATTAATTTGACTCTATGTTTTTAGAAGGCATATAATATAATATAATAGAATAGAATAGAATAGAATAGAATAGAATAGAATATAATATAATATAATATAATAGTATATAATAGTATATAATAGTATATAATAGTATATAATATAATAGTATATAATAGTATATAATAGTATATAATAGTATATAATATAATAGTATATAATATAATATAATAGTATATAGTAGTATATATAATAGAAATATATATTATGGTATATATACAATATAATAGAAATATAATATTATAAATATACCTTATAAATTTATGTTATAAATTTATATTACAAATTTATATATTATATTCTATTCTATTCTATTCTATTCTATTCTATTCTATTCTATTCTATTATATTAATAAATACTGTACTACAACTAAACTAAAGAATAGAGAAGGGATGCATCAGGAAGCTTAACAAGAATGATAATGAAAACCTGTGACTTTTTTTTCCAGAGCCCTGACACAGCTGGCTGTGATTGGTCATTAAGTAAAAACAATTCACATGAAACCAATCAAACAATGACTAATTAGTGAATAATCTCCAGACCACATTCCAGAGCAGCAAAACACAGGAGAAGCAAGCACAAAATTACTGTTTTCATTTTCCTCTGAGGCTTCTCAGCTTCCCAAGGGAAGAAATCCTGGGGAAGGGATTTTTCGGGGATGTGACAGTGACGGGGGGCTGGCAGGGTTGGTGGCACCGTGTCCCACGGCTCTGTCCCCCCAGGCTCTGTGGCTTCGAGCCTTTCTTTGACCCGCGGGGGGACCAGTACATGTACGGCCGCATCCTCACCTGCGACTACGAGTTCGTGTCCCCCTGGTGGGACGAGGTGTCCCCAAACGCCAAGGACTTGGTGAGTGAGGCACTGCTGGGCTTGGCAAACTGTAAAATTTATTCTTTTATTTTATTTTATTTTATTTTATTTTATTTTTTATACTTTATTTTATTTTATTCTAATTTATTTTTATCTTATTTATTTTAGTTTATGTCACTTTATTTTATTTTAATTCATTTCTCCTCTCCTCCCTTTCCTTTCCCTTCCCTTTCTTTTCTTTTCCCTTACTTTATCTTTATTTATATACTTATTTGGTTTTATTTATATCTTCTACCTGTTTATGATTTCTTTTATTATTTCATTTTATCCCTTTATTTATTAGTTAATTTGTTTCTTTATATTTCAATTGTTTCTTTTAAGATTTAATTTCTAGCCATTTATTTATTAATTTATTTACTTTTATTTATTAATTTCTTTAATTCAATTTATTTATCTATCTATCACATTTATTTATTTATGGGTTTATGTATTTATGACAAATTTTCATTTATTTATTTGTCACTATTTTCATTATTGGTTTCACTTATTTTATTATTTTATTTTTTTCATTTATTGCATTTGTTTATTTCTTTTCTTAAGCACATATTTTTTATTTCTTGCATTTCATGTTTTTATTTTCATGTATTTACTACATATATTTGTCTAATTAAATTTATTTATTTCCTACATAATTCTATTAATTTTTTGTGTGAATTATTTACTTATTTATTATGATGCACTCTTGCTTTCTTTAATTTCCTTTATTTATTCCTTATTTTTTATGATTGATTTTGATTAATTAATGTAATTTATTATTTTGATTTTAAAATATTTATTAATTTATCATTGATTTTATGATTAATTTTATTTCTTTCTATTTCTATTTTCTATTTCTTTCTATTTAATGTCTTATTTCTTTCTTTTTACTTCTTTCTTTCTTCCTTATTTTTATTATTCATTTTATTATTTATTATGATAAATTGTATGATTTATTATGATTATTTTGATGATTCATTTGATTTTATGATTTATATATTAGATATTAATTATAATCATCCTTATTTTACTGCGAATTACTACGAAATAACGAAAAAATAGCCATTTTGATGCCTTCAGGTCAGGAAATTGATCGTTTTGGATCCCCAGAAGAGGCTGACGGTTCACCAGGCCCTGCAGCACCCCTGGGTCACTGGGAAAGCAGCAAAATTCGCTCACATGGACAGCACGCAGAGGAAACTGCAGGAATTCAATGCCAGGAGGAAACTGAAGGTGAGGAGGGGACACCTGGCACCATCAGGGACGTGTGACAGCACAGGGAGGGGACACCGGAAAGGGAAATTTATTTTCTGCCTCTGACATTTCATAGATTTCTAAAAGTGACAGTGGATTAAAAAGTAAAAGTGCCGCCTCTCTAATGACACTAAACAAACCAACAGTCTGTCAAATTTCCCTTCTTCCATAAAAGAATGCAAAATGAGAAGTTATTTACAAAAAAGGGGGTGGAAACGTTTGTTACGAAAATGCATAAACATCAAAAAACTTAGAAAATCTTAAAAAATCAAAGCGGCAGAGATAACTGTCCCCATCCATGGCCTGGAAGGGCAGCACCCTCTTGGGTACCGAGGGACAGTTTGGAGCGGTGCCAGGGGATTTTTGGGATGGATTTTAGGGAAAGGTTCCTCCCCTGAGTGTGCTGGGCACTGAATTCCCTCAACCTGAGGCAGCCACGGCTGCAGGAGTTTGGGGTGGAATTGCTGGGGATGAGATTGCTGGGGATGAGATTGTTGGGGCAGGATTGTGGGGATGATATTGTTGGGATGGGACTGTTGGAACATGGAATTGTGGTGACGGGATTGTGGTGCCAGGATTGTGGGGTGGGGTTGCTGGGGCGGGATTGTTGGGATGGGATTGTGGGCTGGGATGGTTGAGGTGGGATTGTTGGGTTGTCCTGGGCCAGGCCAGGATTTGTGCTGGGTGATCCCCTCGGAACATTCCACAATTCCCTGATCCTCTGCCCCTCTCCCAGGCTGCCATGAAAGCCGTGGTGGCCTCCAGCCGCTTGGGCAACCACGGCCACCACGACTGCTCCCGCAGCGGCCGCGGCCAGGGGGGACCCCGGGTCCTGGCCCAGCCCGCGGGGAACGGCAGCGCCGGGGCCGGCACGGGGCTCAGAACGTTCCAGAGCGACCACCCTGCCACGTTCCAGAGCGACCGCTCCGATGTGGGCCCGGTGGCCACGGTCCAGAGTGACCACCCTGCCACGGTCCAGAGTGACCACCCCACCACGTTCCAGAGTGACCACTCCAATGTGACCCCGGTGGCCTGCGTTCCAGAGTGACCACCCCACCACAGTCCAGAGTGACCATCCTGCTGCGTTCCAGAGTGACCACACCAATGTGGCCTCAGTGGCCAAGCTCCAGAGTGACCACCCCACCCTGGGCCCAGTGGCCGCATTCCAGAGTGACCATCCTGCTGCGTTCCAGAGTGACCACCCCAATGTGACCCCGGTGGCCAAGTTCCAGAGTGACCACCCCACCATATTCCAGAGTGACCACCCGGATGTGGCCCCAATGTCCATGGTCCAGAGTGACCACGCCGTGGTGGCCCCGGTGGCCGTGCCAGGGCCTGCCTGTGACAGCTAACAGCCCCACAGTGGTGGCATCGCCGAGCCTTGGCTGCTGCTCTGGGCTCTGGGACATCCTCGTGTCACGTCCTGGGACATCCTCGTGTCGTGTCCTGCCAGCCCCGCTCGCTGTCCCTCTGTCTGTCCCCACCAGCTGAGGGGACATGGCAGTGACTTTTCTTCCCACTCTGCAGCAGTCTGGGCCGCCGTGGTTTGGGAAGATCCCAAAAATCGAGGCACGAAGAGGATTTCTCCCACCTTTCCCTGCAAAGGCAGCGAGTTGTCTTTAAGGGGTTCCTGTAAATAATCCTGAAAGTTGGTTTTGTTTTTTATTTTTCTGCCATAGCTGTGACATGTCCAGCGCTGTCACCAGCCCAGCTGTGGGGCTGCTGCTGTGTTAGGAGGGGCTTTCGGAGCCTTTGACCCCAAATGTTCAATCCTCTCTGGAGAGCAGCCCATGCCAGTGCTGCCCTTGTCACTCCCGAGCCCTGGGTTGTGTTTTTTTGGGTGTTCCCCACCTTCAGCCTTGCTGTGGATCCCTGCTGGTGGTGGTGGGGTGGTCACAGACTGGGAATGCTGGTCCAGCCTCCCCTTGGCATTCCAGGTCAGGATTGACACAATTCTAATACAGGAATTTGAATATTGTGAGATTTTAGCCATGCGATTGCTGTTCCCTGAGGGAGATCAGTGAGTTTATACCTTTTTTTAATTTTTATTTTTTAATGAAATCAGCAGACAAACTTATTGAAAATTATTTTTATTTTTAAGGCAGGATAAAAGGTGACCGTTTACAGATTTTAATAGAGAGCAAGTGAGCAGCCAGCAAAAGCCATATTCCATGTGGGAATTGCAGAGAGCTGCTGGGATCCTGCCAGGGTTGAGCCCTAAGGCAGCAACCATGACCTGCACCCCCACATTTTGGGCTTAGAACGGTGTGTTCAGGGTAAAAATCCCACCAAATTTGTACAGGAGGTTCACTCCCCCAGGATGGGGGTGCAGAATTGAGCAGCTGGGACGGGAAGGGCAAAAAAAAAAACCAACCCAAAATTGGATGTTTTGCCAAAGGTGATGCAGCAGTGACGGACCTGGGGGTGACAGAGCAGGGGCAGGAGGTTGAGGTCAGAGCAGGGGGAGGAAAAATGGGTTTGGGGATTTTCTCCAGCACAAACAGAAATCAAAGCAGCTCAGAGTGAGGAGGATCCACCCCGGAGCTCAGTGGGGTTTGGGGAGCCAAAGACAGCAGAGAAATGGGGTGTTCAAGAGGGGCTTTGGCCAGAGCTGCACTTTTTGAACTCGAGCTGCTCTTTTGTGGGGAAGCAGCTGCCCAGAGAGGCGTCCCAGGGGGAAATGAAGCCCCTGATCCCATGGGACTCTGCAGCACAGGGAAATTCCCCCTTTTTCTTTGCATTTTTGGCAGGAGTTTTCCCCTCTCCTTTTTCCAGCCCTGAGGGCTGAGCCTTGCAGGGTGCTCAGCTCCAGCTCTTTGTTGTGTCATTGGACCTGAACCCTGCCTTGTTGTTCCCCAACACAGCTTTTAAAGACTATTTTCTATCCTTTGACATGAAATGCTGATTAAAGCCCCTCACGGGGCCAGGCTGGCACCCCCAGAGCCTGCAGAGCAGGGAAGAGGCTGAGGAACAGTTGCAGAATTCCCAGTAAAATGGGAATTCCGCTTGACAAATCAATTACACAAACTATCTCCAGCGGTGGAAGGATGAAGGAGGGGGCCTGCAAACCAAACCAGAACTGGAGTTTATTTCTTCTTATTATTATTATTCCACAGGTATCTGTATTTAAAGGTGGGAAAAAACCACTCCTGGTGGGGAGGGTTTCCTGGTGGGGAGGTGCATTTTGGTCTGTTTGCTGTTTGCTGAGTGTGTTTGAGTGAGTGCTGCAGTGTGGTGGTGACAGTTCTGCCAGCCAGGTGTTGATGACCAAGTAGAGACAGTGAATAAAGCATCCAACCTCTGAGTGTGGGCTCTGTGTTCACTGTTTTCCTTAAAAATCTAAAGATTTGGGATGGAACGGGTTGGTGTTCTAAGCTGATAAGGAAGTGAGTTTTTAAAGAAGTTGTAGTTCAACCAATTTGTGAAAAGTGCACATTATATCGCTCTATGCAGATTTTTATTATATGTGTTTTGTTGTATTGATTTGTAGTGCTGTATTAACATTGTTATGGGGGGTAAATGTAGTTCTGTAGTTAAAAGGTAAATTTTGTAGTTAAAATAGGAACTATGCATGTGGGATATTTTTTTAAGAAAGGAATGAGGTACTCACACCAGATAGCAGCCACAGGACACCTAAATCTTTCAGAGAAAGTGAATTTATTGCCCCATTATCAGAAGAAATTAACTTTTTCTTGCCTTGCTCAGCCCTGAAGATACCTCAGGATTAAGAGGAAGAAGCTGACACTGACCAGACAGAATCCTGTGTTTGAATGGAATTGATGCATCATGCATGAGCTGTATGAATATGCAACAGGCTGTTGCTTTTAAGGGTTAATCCTCTGTTAATGTGTGTCCTTTTTTGGGCTTATTTTGCCCAGAAAGAGGTACCTGGACATCCATAACTCTTTGTTTTATTGTCTCATATTGTCCTGATCCAAACTGTCCAAATTATTATTACGCTAATTACATTGCTATTTTTATAACCATTTTATTATCATTAAACTTTTAAATTTTTTTAAAAACAAGTGATTTGCTGCTATCTGGTGCGAGTACCTCATTCCTTTCTTTAAAAAAAAATATCCCACATACATAGTTACATGATGTTATAACCTAAACTATATTTAACACACGACTTAAATAATTAATACAGCATAATTTAATACATAAATTAATACAGCATAACCCTAACATAACACGTATCATATTCATTTGAATATTTGCCAAAAGCCGATCATAAAATACGCATTTTTCGCAACGCTGTTCCTGCCCACGGCCGGGCTCTGAGCTCCGGCCAGCCCAAACCGCCACATGACGTCACAGCTCCTCCATATGACGTCACTCGCTCCGTTGCCATGCCGCCCTCCCCAGACTAGGCGCGGCTTCCGCCCAACTGGCCAATAGAAGATTAGTGGGCGGGGCTAAGGCAGCAGCGCGCGTTTGGATTGGATGAGCCTCGTGTTTTGGCCTCGGCGAGGAGGGCGGGGCGCCAGGCGGCGCTCGCTGATTGGTCCGGGTGGGCGGTGCCGGGCGGCGCGTGCGCAGAGCCTCGCGTGGAGGGCGGCGGCGGCGGCGCGCACGGGGGGCGGTGTTGTCGGGAGCGCGCACGGTAACGGTGCCCCCCCAAGCCCCCCGGGCCTTAAAGCGGGATCGGGGGGGAGACGAGGGTCGGGGCGCTATCACCGGCACTGGGGTTGATGTTTGGGAGTCCCGCCCGTCGTCTGACCGGGCGAAGCTCCGTCCCTCCCTTCACCGAGGCGTTTTAGGGGGGTCCTGTCCCTCCCCTCCCCGAGGCGTTTTGGGGGGGTCCCGTCCCTCCCCTCACAGAGCGCTAGGACGGTTCCATCCCTCCCGGAGGGGAGTTTGGTGTCACGTCCCTAATAGAGGCGGCTCTGGACGGAGAGTCCCGTCCCGTCCCGTCCCTCCCCTCACCAGTTCGGCTTTGCGGGCCCTGTCCTGTCCCTCACCGAGTACGGGACTCTGGGGGACTCTCCCCTCAGCAAGGGCGGTTTAGGGGAGGGTCCCGTCCCTCCCTTCCCCTCACGGTGCCGGGGCGGGTTCGTGCAGTCCCGTCCCTCCTCTCACGTGGGTTTTTGGGGCCGGGCGGTTCCCGCTGTCTCCGCGCCGCCTCCCGGGGGTCCCGCACCGGTCCCGCACCGGCTCCGCCGTTCCGGGCGCCGCTAACGGCCCCTCGTCCTTCCCTCCTTCTCTCCCTCCGCAGGGCCGCGATCCCGGAGCAGCGGCCATCCCAGCACCTGGACCTTGTAAGTACTGGAAGATCTTTAGTATGTGTTTTTTTTAAAGCCCTTGAGGAAGCCCTGAGGGCTCTAAGGCCGCTCTGCTGAGGTTTCTGTTGCAAATCGTCTGTAAAAATTGGGATCAAATGACGGTGTAAAAAGTCTATCGAGCGCGTTATTTTTTAGGGTGTAGTTCCCTGTTTTCAGGGTTTGGTTGCAGGAAGCTGTGGATTGGGCAGGCCCACGGCTGCATTGTGTAATTGCTGATAGTATTTTCCTCACACAGTGAGAGCCACTTGTGCTTCTAGAATTATGGAATTCTTGAATCCTGGAATCGTTTGGGTTGGAAGGACCTAAAGCCCATCCAGTCCCATCCCTTCCACCATCCCTGGTTGCTCCAAACCTTATTCAACCTGGCCTTGGACGCTTCCAGGGATGGGGCAGCCACAGCTTCTGCAGAAAAATGGAATTTAAGATATAATACTGGAGAAGCTGCAGGGTGATATCAGTGCAGTGATCCCGAAGGTAAAGCGATAATAACTGTAGTAATATGTTTGATTAAATCTTGTATTTCCTTCAAAACACAAAGACTACAATGGAAAAAGGTGAGTGACTCCTTTATTCCCTTTTTTTTTTTTCCCCTCAGAACACCTTGGCATTGCCCTTTTCGTGAAGCTCAGCCATGACTGACCAAGAGCTCATTCTCTGCAAGTGGAAGAGGCGTTTGTGGCCAGCCAAGGTGAGGAGGAATGAGGAAATGTTTGTGGAGGTTGCTTGGAGCAGAGCAGGAAGGAAGGGAGAGGGTCCCAGCAAACCTGTCTGAGCTTGTGTGAGCTGTGGAGATGCCAAGAGGAAAAATGGAGAGGGCCTGGAGTGATGGGGAATAACTTCTCATTGCCAGAGGGCAGGGTTGGATGGGGCATTGGGAAAAAATTCCTCCCTGTGAGAGTGGTGAGGCCTTGGAATGGATTTCCAGAGAAGCTGGGACAGTGAAGGATGAAATGGGATTTAAGGTCCCTTCTCACCCAGTCCATCCTGGGATTTTATCATTCCAGGATCCTAAGGCTTCTCCCAGGCACTGTCAAGCTGCTCTTGGATAAATGTTTTGCTGTTGGTCAGGGTTTTAAATGGAGATTTCTCACTTTTAATGTAGGTTTTGTGCAAACCTGGAGTTGCTGGGAGCAGTCCTGTTGCCACCACAAAAAGGATGGGATTTAAAGCTGAAATCCTTGGCTTGGAGAAGCAGTTGAGTATCCTTGCTCCTACCCCACGCTTGCATTCTTAGAGGTTAAAAAAAATAAGGGGAGGAAAGGAATCCTTTCATCTGAAAGTACCTCTGAGGTGGGATCCTGGATTTGCAAAAGGTTTGGGTGTTTAACCCTAGCAAGGACAGGTTGGGGGAAGGAATGTTTGGGGTTTTTGCTGTCTGAGAGCAGTTTTGTGGTGCTGGGAGTGTTCTACAGCCGGTTCCAGTCACCTTTTTGTGTTCCAGGGTCAGTGTGAGCTCTGCAAACGTGGTTCCCCTGACAGAGGAGCAGATCAAGGCCATCGCCTCCACCCTGGGTGAGGACGGAGGGCCCCAAATGTGCTGCTTTGTGTCTTTTCTGGGTGTAAAAAATACCTCTAAAAACTCAGCCCCAAATGTGCTACTTTGTGTCTTTTCTGGGTGTAAAAAATACCTCTAAAAACTCAGCCCCAAATGTGCTACTTTGTGTCTTTTCTGGGTGTAAAATCTCCACAGAAACTCAGCCTGGGGGGATAAAACTTCTGTATTTCACTTATTTTCTTTTCCCCTTTCCATAAAGTTGGAAAATAGGTGAAAAATTTATCATTTTTCCTCTTCCCTGGGGTGATTTGTTGGAGGGATGGTGAAGAAATATGAGTTTCCCTCAAAATGAGGCATTTCCAGCTTGGTCTTTGTGTGTCTCCATTCTTTGCCTGGGGAACTGTGGATGATTTCAGTAGTAAAAAATTCACCGAAAAACAAATACTGGGAGTAACATTTATTATTTCTTTATGATAGAATAATGATGATAACTTCATTTATTGAATATTTTTTTCCCTCACCAGAGCAAAAGAAAACCATGAGTGAGGCAGTGGAGGAGCTGCAATATCGCTGTTCCCTTAAAATTGCCCTGGATATTCTCCATGAGACTGACTCCAGCAGTCAAATGCCACTTGCAGAAGGACCAAATCCCGAATTTTCCCGGGAGAAATCTGCCCCACCCACCCCCTCCCACAGCTTCTCCTTGCGCTCTCGCTCGAAAAAATCGGAACCTGAGGCTGCCAAGAGGAAAAGGCAAGCCCAGAATAACTGTGGGCAAAAGGATGATCCCAAATCACGTAGGCAGGGACGTTCTGTGGCTCCAGGGAGGAGTGGAAGAGCACCTGGAAGTGGCAGAAGCCCTGCCAGAGCACGTGAGGGTGGCACAAACCCTGCCAGGTGTGGTGCCAGGGACTCGAGTGTGGCACCGGCCCCTGACAGCCACAACTGCAAAAAACCAGAAGGGAAATCATCCCCCAGCCAGAGGAAAACGCAGCCCAAAATGGGGAACGGAGTCTCCTGTGAGCCAGAGGCTGGAAGAAGTCAGCAAGGAAGGAAAAGAACATGGAGGGATGATTCCCCCCAGGATCAAGCACAGGTGGCTCCTGAGGAGGGGTCTCCCTCTGTCCCCTCTAAATCTGGCACTCTGGAACCTTCCAGAACGAAAGGAACTCGGCCTGGGAGAACATTGCTGGATTCCTCCAGTGAAACTGCCTCGGATGAGTTGGAGAAAAGCATCAGCAGTGAGAGTGAGAGCCTGGCAAAGCAGCTGGATGGGAGGAGAGAGGCAGAGGGTGGAAAACACCTGGATGGGGCAGGTGTGGCCTCAGGCACAGACAGGAAATGCAGGAACCAGCCTGGATCCTCACCTGGGCCTTCTGGTGCCTTCCCTCAGCCTCAGGAGGAGGAGAACCAGGATCCCTCACACCCAGCTGGGAATAAAGCCCCTGACTCCGAGGAAGATGAAGGTGGGCAAATCCCTTGGGGAAGGGAAGCCTTCATCCCACGTGGGACCTTGGAATGCTGCTTTGCTTTTGGGGAAGTGGCTCTTGAATTGCTGATTTAATTACTTTCGGTTTCCATTCCTGCTGATCCCTTCAGTGCTGGGGAGGCCTTGGGTGGTGGTTGGGTTCTCTGGATTTGCTTGGGGTTTTCCATGGAAAAGTGGGGTGGTTTTTTTGAGCTCACACTTGTTTTTCCCTTACTGCTCTCTGATAAATTGAGATAAAATGTTTTTGAATGAGGTCCAGAGACCAGCCCCATTCTTTCCCCTTTTATCTCCACATGATCAGGGAATTAGGATTCCCTAATTAAAGTGTGCAGGAGTGTCAGGTCCCCTCTGGGTCACACTCAGGTGTGTCTCACCTGCTCTGAAGCTGATCCTGTCCTAATCCCTGGATCCTGGTGCTGTTGGCAGGGCTGGAAGCCTCTGGGATGTCTTTCAGGAGAGTTTCCTCGGAGAGCCTCCCTCCACTCTCTCCTCTGGCAGATGAAGAGGAGGAAAATTTCCCAAGCGTTCTGTCCCATCGAGGTGAGACATCAGCACAGGGCTGAGGCTCTTCCTGCTGGGGCAGCTTCAGTTTGCCTGCAATCCCTGGGGATTGATTCCAGGAGGGGATCCAGCTGTGTCCAGGCTTGGGAGAAAATGCATTTCCTGGGTCCATCGGGCATTTTGCTGCAGAATGAAATGAAAATCCCTGAAACTGGACAAGGGCTGCCCGGGTTTCAGTTCAGGACTCCCTGTGCTACATTTTGGGCTCACTGTGAAAGCACTGAAGAGAAACTCCTGAGAAGAAGAAAGAGGCAGCATCTGTCTTGTTTTATTGTTTTTAAGGAAAATTTCCCTTCTTTTTCACCCCAGAACCCAAATTCTTCGAGGAAGGGATGTTGGTGTGGTGCAAGCTGCGGCGGTATCCCTACTGGCCAGCCGTGGTAAGAGCAGCTCCTGCCTCCTCAGATCCTGCTGATAAGGAGCAACTCCCAGTCTTGAAGTGACTTTTGCCCTTCCTGGAGGTGTTAAACACCTTCCAGTAGAAGCATTTCAAAATTGATAGAAGTAAAATTGTGCTAAAAGCACTCAAAATGTGGTCACTTCACACCTGTTTGTGCAGAGCACAGGATTATCCCAGTTCCTTTGTCATGGAGCAGAACTTTGTTTCCAATTTGATAAAGAAAGGGGAGGCCCTTTGTGCACTAAAAAATGCTCCCTTTGGGGAACTGGTTGCTGCTTCCGCTTGAGTTTTTCATATTTGTGTAATAAAGGAAAGTTACAGCAAAAGGAAAAATTTAAGTGTGAGTTGTAGTAGGTGATATCCACAGAAAAATATCCCTGCTTTATCAAGATCAGGATTTTTGAGGCTTTATCCTCTCTCCAGGTGAAAACAGTGAAGAGGAAGCACCGGAGGGCTTGTGTGCTCTTCATTGATGGCACCACAAATAAAAAGAAAAAAGGGTAAATGTGGATTTCCATCCCATCCCGAATTTTCAGTCTCTGTTATTCCATGTGCTGTGCCCTTTTCCTGGTGCAGGGTGAGGACAGTCCTGTCCAGGTCGATCTGGGAGGGAGGGGCTGGGGCAGGTGAGGGGTGTGGGTGCTTTGTCATGCTGCAGGTTCAGGCAGCTCCCTGTCCCTGGGAAGAGCTGAGGAGTGAAAAACAAAACAAAACAAAAGTCCCTGGAATGCAGCCAGTGTTTTCCTTGTGCTGCCCAAACTTTCTGGAAACACTGAGCTGCCTTTAACTTTTCTCTAAACCAGGTACTTCTCATTTGTTAGAAGATTCCATACTTTTAACTTGCTCTGGAAGCAAAAACCATTAAAATCTGTGCTCCTTAATTCCTTGGGAGATGGGATTTCCAGGGAGAAGCAGAACTGCAGTAAATAAGAGGGCAGTGAGGCAGTTGAGTTGCACCTCTGACTGTGTTTCTTTAAAAGTTTCTCAGTGTCTCTGAAGAGCCTGAAGCACTTTGACTGTGAGGAGAAGCAGGAGCTCATTGTGAGTATCCCAGAGATGTGGAACTGCAGGGTTTGGGCAAATACAGTGGGAAATTCAGGATATAAATGGCCAGGGGGGGAATGTGGGGCTTGGCCCCCTCAAAGCCACTCTCATCCCTGTGACAGCTCTGTCAGGAGCTGTTTTACTGTGAGGGAAAAATTGTCATGGACAATTTCTGTCCCCTGCTTGGCATCCTGGGCTGAAACTCTTGGAGAGCTGCAGGATTTGGGACAGAAAATCCTCCTTGTTTTGCAGGAACGAGCCAAGGAGAATTATTCCAGAGAAATCGAGTGGTGCCTCCAGCTGATCCAGGACTATCGGATCCGAGTGGGTAAGGAGGGGCCATGGAGTCACCAAATCCCAGCATGGTTTGGGTGGGAAGAACCTTCAACCCCCTCCAGTCCCCTTGGGCAGGGACACCTTCCACTGTCCCAGGCTGCTCCAAGCCCTGTCCAGCCTGGCCTTGGGCACTCCCAGCTTCTCTGGGATCTCATCCTGAGATCCACCAGGAAAAGGGAAGCCCAGGCTTTGATTCCTGGGTGAATGGAACTGATCTCTGCCCCTGTTTGGGTTTTTAGGCTGTCGTTCTTTCACTGGGTCCTTCCTGGAGTATTTTGCTGCTGATATCAGTAAGTGAATCCATCCCTTTGGGAATTCTCTTGGCTGGATAAAAACTCCTCTCAGCATTATAAAATTCCTTATTTTCTATTGATATGGCTATGAAAACCTTTTGTAATTTTGAAAACTCATTTAAATAGAAATTCTTGGGGTTTCTCTTTCAGGCTACCCAGTGAGGAAAGAGGGGTACCAGAGTGTGGTGCAGATGGCATTCCCAAGCACAGCAGAGGAAGGGGCTGGAGAGTCTTCCTCAGATACCTCCCCCCAGAAACCCCCCAGGAAGCTCCTCCCTGACAGGACCAGAGCTGCCAGGGACAGGGAGAACAAGAAGTTGGTGGAGTTCATAGTGAAGACCAAAGGGGCTGAAGAGCATCTCCTGGGGATCTTGAAAAGTGGGAAACAATCCCGCTGGCTGAAGAAATTCCTGAATTCCAGCCGGTACATAACCTGTGTGGAGACTTACTTGGAGGATGAGGAGCAGCTGGACCTGGTGGTTGGGTACCTGAAGGAGGTGTACAGGGAGATGGACACCAGGAACCTGCATCAGATCCTGGGGGATGGCATCAGATTCATCTCAGATGTGCTTTTACCTGAGGTGAGGGAGCATGAAACAGGAGGAAAAATGAACTGCAGAGTGATACATGACAGTAATTCCCATTATTTATTCCTTTGCTGTGACGTGGTTCCTATGGAATGATGTGGGGAGAGTTCCCAGAGCTGAGCCAGGCAGGAATATTCACCCCTGCCTACAGCCTGAGTCACTCAAATGCTGATTTTTAAGCAAAGGAGAAGCTTCAGGTGGATTGTTGTTTTTAAAAGCAGACTGATAGTTTCCTGATGTATTTTAATCACCTCTGAAATGCTTCAAAGCTTTGTGTTGGGTTTTTTTATTTAATTTGGCAACTTCTCAGGCTTTTCTTGGTCCTTTGTGTGCTGAGGTGGGGGTGGTGTGTTGGCTGTTCTTAAAGTTGTTGTGGATACCTTGTATTCTTCCCAGGAATTTTCCCAGGAGAACATTAACTCGTGTAGTAACAAAATTACTGTGAAGAATATTTTAATCTGAGGATAAAAATACCCCCCAGGGGATGATACAGAACAACTTCATATTTTTTATTTAACAATTTCAGGCACTCAGTGAGAGGTTTCATCCAAGTTTTCTAAGTTATTGAGGAACCCTTTTCTCAAAACGTGCTCAGCTGAAGCAGTTTCGAATCCCTGGCTATGGTTTAGTTTTGCTTATTGATGATGATGATGATGATGATTATTATTATTATTAATTATTCAATGCTTTTCTAGGCCATCATCTGTGCCATTGCTGCCGTGGATGACATCGATTATGAGAAGGCAGAAGAGAAATACATTAAAGGACCACCTGTAAGCAAAAGGTAGATTTGTTTTCAGGATTTTCCAAGGGTTTTTACTCCTTTATTGTTGGATATAGAAAAGGTTTCAGGTGAGGGCAGGAGAGCTCAGTGTCCTCCTCCTTTGAGGGACAAAACGTGGAAAATGTCCCAGCTGAGCTACTCCAACTCTGAGAATTTAATTTGTCCAGGTGATGTCATCTGTACAATAATATCCTATTTTAACTTAAAACCTTCTCTATTTTTATTCCAGGGAGAGAGAATTGTTTGATGAACAAGTCCTGGGAAGCAAAAAGCTCAAGAATGAGCCAGAGCCTGCAGAGAGCTGAGGAGTGGCCAGGGCTGTCCTGGGGCCAGGTGTAAATAACCAGTGGTGATTTGTATACAACGTGGCATTCTTAGTAAAAGTCTGTGTGTATATTCCCAAATCCTCTACTCCCAGCTCTTGCTGCTGCTCCATGGCCTCGCTGTGTTCAGGATCCACTGGATCCTCATCCATCAGTGCCCTCCTGGGGGGCTGCCAGAGACCCCCAGGGCTGTGCAGAGCTTCTGCTGCTCCACCGACTTCCACGTGGGTTCTTTTAGCCAAACACCCGACTTGGGAAGGGAGGGGAGGTCTTGTCCTGCTTTGTGGCCTCCCTGCTCCTGATAAAACCAGGGGGTTCCCCTTTCCTGCTTCATGGTTCTCCAAAGATGGGAAATCAGATTGGTGCCCAGAGCTGCCACCTGGATCACAAAGATTTGGGTTCTTGTTTTGTTCTGACAAGTAAAATTCCATGGAGAAGGAATCCAGGTTTGCTTAAACAAAAACATTCCCTTTTCCTCTAACTGAACCAGTGGAATGCTGGTTTATTGCCTCTTCTGAGGCTGTGAATTTTGGGAGGCTTTTAATTGTCTTTTTCTCATCTAAATTCCCAATTTAATCCTGCCCAACTCCCTGCTCAACTTTGTTGGAGCTGTGGCACATGGAAGCAGTGTCACCAAGAACTAATTAATGATGAATAATGATAAATGATACATAAAACCCTCTGATTAGGGTTTTTCTGTGATAATGAAATATGATCTCCTTGCTTGTCCAGTAAAACCCAAGATGATTTAAAATTAAGAAGTTGAAATTGGGATCCAGATGTCTATCCTGGCTGTAGTAATTATCTGAATATATTTTAATTACACTTTTAATTGCTCTGTGCTCTCTAATGAGTTTTTCCATGGAATCCTTATTCCCGTTATCTCGAGTACCTCAATTATCGGGACAGGCCAGGAAGTGTGAGGGTTTTATTAAAGCCTGTGAGGAGGGATAATGAATTTTGTGGGTTAGGATAAAAAAATTAATGATGGAGTTAAGTGAGAGCTGTGAGTGGCACTTTCCCTTTGGAGAGGAGAGCTTGGGGAGGGACTGCCTGCCCCTCATCCCAGTGCTCTGGGGTAATTTGGAGATGGGGGTCAACTTCCCCCTCCTTTCCATGAACCCTGTGTTCCCTTCTGCATCACAACTCCTGCTCCAGACCTGTGCACAGAAGCGGAACCACCTCCCCTCACCTTCACTGCAGCTGTGGAATCCTGGAATGGTTTGGGGTGGAAGGGACCTTAAAGGCCAGCCATGGGCAGGGACAGCTCCCACTGTCCCCTGGGTGCTCCAAACCCTCCAGCCTGGCCTTGGGCACTGCCAGGGGTCATCCTGAGCTTGTGCCACCCCCTTCCAGTGCTGCCCCACTCGCTGGGACTGGGCACCAGGCTCAGCCTCACCATGTATCAACCATGTGGACTTAATAAAGTGGGATGAAGTGAATCATCAACATTTGCTGCTTTTGTTTGATTATTTTAATCTGTGGTGGGTGGTGCTTCCACCCCAGTGTTACAGCAGGTGAATATAGGATCTTACAGCTTTATCTGATGCATAAACACTGTCTTGGTCTCACATTATTAATCACTGGGAAAGGAACTCACTGGGTTTTGTTCTTCTGTTTTATTTAAAATGGGCTGACACACACCACCTCTGCTTGTGATTGGCCAGTGTTAATTAATCCATGCTCCCTCAGCTGCCTCCTCAATGCTCAGTGTAAGATCATTAACTCATATTTATTATTATTATTTCATAATTAATACTATAATATTTTTCAATTTATCAGACAGCCCACAGTCCTTCATCCCTCCGTTTTGTGTGTGTGTGTATCCAGGGTATTAAAACGATCAAGTGTAGAGTTTGGGGGGGGAATAACGAGCTCCGAAGCCTCTGGAGTGTTTTGGGGTGAAAACAGCGCTTTTGCAACCCAGGTCCCGGCAGGGAAAAAAAAAAAGCTTCTGCCGAAACCCGGGATCGAACCAGGGACCTTTAGATCTTCAGTCTAACGCTCTCCCAACTGAGCTATTTCGGCTGCACGGCGGCGCTCCGCCCCCCCCGGCCGTCACCGCCCGTGGCGCCGCGCCGGGCGGGGGCACACGGGGAGGGACACGAGGGGACAGAAGGGCGGGATGTGGGACACGGGGCACAGGACAGGCAGGACACAGGGACAGGATGTGGGACAGGGAACACAGGACAGATGGGACAGATGGGACACGGAACGGACAGGACACAACACCAGGCAGGAAAAGGCGGCAGCGCAGTCTCTGTGGCGCAATCGGTTAGCGCGTTCGGCTGTTAACCGAAAGGTTGGTGGTTCGAGCCCACCCAGGGACGGTCGCTCTCTATTTTCCTGCGCGACCGTGGCTCCGCAGCTCCAGGACGGGCCTTTCCCGCCAAGTCGTGCGGCGGCTTCGGGACGGCTCCGCCCGCCGTTAACGTTTTGGGATCGTTTTGCCGCGGGCCGCGGCGGAGCCGGAGGGTGTCTGCGGAACCCCTGGCCCGGGACGCGTTTCCCGCCGGAGCGCTGAGGCGGTTTCGCGCCGGGCGCTTTAGCGGGTGCACTGCGCGCAGAGGTTGCCTGAAGGGCTGCGGAGAGATGGCGGCGCTGGGCCGTGAGCGGGGCCGGGACCGGGAACGGGGATGGGGATAGGGATGGGGATGGGAATGGGGACCGCGACCTGGACCGGGACCGGTGTGGGCACCGAAACCAACCCTCGGCCTTCCGCCGAAGGAGTGACCGGGAGGGCGCCATGAGGGGACACCAGGCCCTTCCGTGGCCCACAGCCGGGCTGAGCTCTCCCGTTCTCTCTTGCAGGTCTCCGGCTCCCCGCGCACGGTGTGCTGGGCTGGCGGTGAGCCCGGGGCTGGGGGCACCGGGGCGGTGGGATCCCGGGGGCTGGGGGGGCCTGGCCGGTGACAGTGCTGGCCCCGGGGCTGGGGGTGATGGGTGGGGGGCCCGCAGAGCCGCGGCTGAACGGCACCCCGAGTTTTGGGGGTCACTGGGGGGCTCCCTCCGCTGGGGTTTGTGGAGCACCGGCTCCTGCGAGGGCTCTGTGACTCTGTCACCCTGTGCGGGCCCTTTCTGTCCCCAGGCCCGGCTCTGTGAGTCCCGTGCACGCCCAGCTGCTCCATCAGACGCCGGCGGCCGATCGCGCTGACAGGTGACAATTCCTGCCCTGGGGACAGGGAACAGCCGGTTGTGCCACCATTCCCGGGCAGGGGGTCCCAGTGGCACCTCCTGTGAGGCGTCTCCTCCCTTTCCTGCTAAAATCCAGGGAGTTATGGCAGCTCTGGGAGCCCCGGGGAGGGGTAGCCAGGGGTATGGCTGAGGGGCTCTGCCTGAGCCCCAAACCCACAGATCCCACACTGGGGAGAACCCTCTGCTACAAACAGAGGGGTGGCATTGTCACTCCTCAGGGAGTCACAGCCCCGTGGAGGGCTAAATGCTGATTCTGCAAGGAAATAACTGGAGAGTGATGGCTCCTTTCAGCTCTGTCCAGGTCCAGAAGAGCTCTGCTGTTGTCCAGAGGAAATCCTACGTCCCCAGCAGCCGTGGCGAGTACGTCATTGCCAAGCTCGATGACCTGGTCAACTGGGCACGGCGGGTGAGTCCCAGAGCCACCAGGCTCCTTGGCATCCAGGGACAGAGGGTGGCACACCAGAGGCACCTCCTGCTCAGGATAAAAATAGACTCAGAGCTCCCTTGGCCGAGTTCTGTGGCCAGAGGGTGACACTGGGGTCCAGTGACAGTGTGGGACACGGGCTGAAGGTGCTGAGGGTGTGGGGAGGGTCTGGAACTGCCCTTTGGTCACCAGGAAAGGCACTTCTGGAGTTGTCCCTGCCCTGAGCAGGCTGCTCTGCCTGTGGGGAAGGGTGACACAAGTGACAGTGCCCTGGGTGTGCTGTGCTCTGCCTTAGCTGGGCTGGTCCTTATCTGGCCACCACTGTCCCCATGGGGCTCTGAGCTGTCCCTTTTTGCTGTCCCTGGGTGGCTCTGAGCTGTCCCTCTCTGCTGTCCCCATGGGGCTCTGAGCTGTCCCTCTCTGCTGTCCCTTAGCTGGGACACCACTGTCCCCATGGAGCTCTGAGCTGTCCCTCTCTGCTGTCCTCATGGGGCTCTGAGCTGTTCCCTTTTTGCTGTCCCTGCATGGCTCTGATCTGTCCCTCTCTGCTGTCCCTCTGTGGCTCTGAGCTGTCCCTCTCTGCTGTCCCTGGTGGCTCTGAGCTGTCCCTTTTTGCTGTCCCTGGGTGGCTCTGAGCTGTCCCTCTCTGCTGTCCCTGGGTGGCTCTGATCTGTCCCTCTCTGCTGTCCCTCTGTGGCTCTGAGCTGTCCCTTTTTGCTGTCCCTGGGTGGCTCTGAGCTGTCCCTCTCTGCTGTCCCTGCGTGGCTCTGATCTGTCCCTCTCTGCTGTCCCTGGTGGCTCTGAGGTGGCCTCAGCAGTGTCAGGGGAGCAGCTCTGCAGCTCTCCCTGTCCCCACTCCACCTGCTCCGCGTGTTCTGCTCCTGGAACCCTCCCTTTGTGCGTGTCACCCTGGCTGTCCCTGAGCCCCGGGCTGTCCCCACAGAGCTCCCTGTGGCCCATGACCTTCGGGCTGGCCTGCTGTGCCGTGGAGATGATGCACATGGCAGCCCCTCGCTACGACATGGATCGATTCGGGGTCGTGTTCCGGGCCAGCCCCCGCCAGGCCGACGTCATGATCGTGGCAGGGACCCTGACCAACAAAATGGCCCCAGCTCTGCGCAAGGTACGGGGGGTGATTTATTAAAAATATGGATGTTGATTCTAGTACTGATATCCAGCTGTGATGGACAAAAACTCTCTAAGAGTTTAGAGTTAGAAAGTGTTTGTTTATTGTGGGATAGCTCCCAAATACACACAGCAATTTACAGGTGATTACAGAGCCCTTTTATCTGTACAAATATTGAATGCCCAAAGTACAAATGCATATTCATAACTTTGGTACATCCCATTCCCAATATGGATATTGATCTATGGATTTTGATATCCATAGATATCAATTTAATACAGGTATTGAATATCCAAAATACAAATGCATATTCATAACTTTGGTACATCCCATTCCCAATATGGATATTGATCTAATACCAATATCCAAAAACTCTCTAACAGTTTAAAGTTAGAAAGTGTTTGTTTATTTGGGGATAGCTCCCAAATACACACCTCAATTTACAGGTGATTACAAAGTCCTTTTATCTATACAAGTATTAATTTAGAGGTGATTACAGAGTCCTTTTATCTATACAGGTACTGAATACCCAAAATACAAATGCATATTCATAACTTTGGTACATCCCATTCCCCTCTTCCTATGGTAATTAGTTCAAAAGCCATTAAGCATGAGTAGTTTGTTCCTTGAAATGGGTCAGTGGTCCTTTTCATGGGGAGGGGTCCCAAAATGAGGAAGTAAATGAAGTCTTCCTCGTTCTGACCTTTCTATCTTTTCAATGCAAATATGACAAATGAACCCTTGATAGAACTCCCATTCCCATCTTCAATTGGTTTCAGAACAGAAGAGGCCACAATTGTCTTATGTTCCTAAAAGCCATTTATCAGTTTCTATATTCTTCATTATAAACCCAGCTAACCAAACATAGTGTTGACAAGCAATCAATTATTAGTCAACTACTAACTCTTAACTTCATCAAGGCCTACCCATTTATTTTAATTAACTCCAATAAAGTGGTTTTATCTCTAGCTAAAATCTTAGCTCCTCTAAAAGCTCTAAATTCCTTAAAGTTCATGTCTCAGGAGCTTGGGGAGCTCTGGCACAGCATGGGGAGGTGGGCATCACCCCAAACATGCCTGTTCTGCAGGTCTATGACCAGATGCCAGAGCCTCGCTACGTGGTGTCCATGGGGAGGTGAGTGCTGGGATGTCCTCGGTGCTGTGGGGGGAATTCTTTGCTTGTTTGTGTTTTCAGGTTCTTAAAGAAGCCTTGTAGAGCAGAGCTCAAAGGCTCCTTCTGGGAGTGGTGTGTGTGAATCCTCCCAGGGAGGGATTCAGGGGCTTTGCAGCTGCCAGACTTGTGTTTATTCAGAATGCCAGAGTTTGCTTTTGGCTGTCAAAATGCTTCTGCTGTGCTGGAATCTGCTCCATGGGGGACTCATTTGGAATCTGCTCTGTGAGGGATTCAGTTGGAATCTGTTCTGTGGGGGACTCAGTTGGACTCCATGGTCTCAGAGGTCTTTTCCACCCTCAATAATTCCACGATTCTCACAATTTTCTTGTCCCCACAAGTTTTTTTTTGTCCCCACTGGCTGAGGGTGGCCGGTCCAGGCTGGAACAGGACAAATTCTGGGAAAGCTCTGAGGCAAAATGGAAGTGTTTGTAGCAGAGAGGGAGGGCTGTGGAATGTACCTTGTGAGGGAGATGGGCACAGTTCATTTGGGTTGGATTCATCTGAAACCCTCCCAGGCAGGGCTCGTGATGGGACAGTGTCCCCTGTAGAGCTGGAGGCTCCGAGCCTGGCAGTGTCCACCTGCCCAGGGCCACCTTCCCTTGGCCTCCTGCTCACCTTCCTGTCCCTGTCCCTGTCCTGCAGCTGTGCCAATGGTGGGGGCTACTACCACTACTCCTACTCCGTGGTGCGGGGCTGCGACCGCATCGTGCCCGTGGACATTTACGTGCCAGGTACAAGGGGCAGCTCTGTGGGAAGTCAGAGCTCCACCTGGGAGCAGGGAGGGAGAAGGGAATTCTCTGCATTCAGGTGCAGCTTTGAAAGGTTTTCCTGTTGCAGTAGCTCCACAGATTGTGGGATGGGGAGGGTTGTGATGGTGGTGGGACGAGGGTTTGGATACACTTTGAAATTAAATAATTGCTATGTTTGATTAAGATCTTCTGATGAACAGCATCAATTTAGTTTCTTTACACTCCTGCCAGTGTCAGCCACAAAGCCAGAGGGTAGTCAGCTTTGGGATAAGTCCTGGGGCTGGCACCTGCTGCTGGCCCCAGCTCTGTGCAGGTACCTGCCCTGTGACCTTCCCCCCTTCCTCCCTTCTCTCCTTTCTCAGGTTGCCCCCCCACAGCTGAGGCTCTGCTCTACGGGATCCTGCAGCTGCAGAGGAAAATCAAGAGGGAGAGGAGGATGCAGATCTGGTACAGGAAATAGCCTTTATTTATGTCCCCACTCACTGCTCACACTTACGCACAAATCCGGCTCCTCACACGCCCTCCAATAAAACTCTACCTGGTCCAGGTGCTTTTCTGTCTTTAATAAACCCCTCTGATCTGAGGGGCTGAAAAACTGGGCTAAAAAGCAGGAGCTGAGTTTGATAACACTGCTGAGTTGGTCTGAACAATCTGGCAGGGAAGGTGATATTGTGACATAAAGGCTTTGCCAGAATTTTTTTTTTTAGCTTTGTTGGGAAGTTTTGAGACCCAACACATGTCCAGGTGATTCCTGAGCCCTCCCTGAGCTCGTCCCTTACTCACCACCTGCTCCTTCTTGGTAATTCCTACACAGGATCTAATAAATCCATAATATTTGTGTGCACAGGGGCCAGAAATTAATTCTGTTTCTGTAACAAGTGAAATACTGATGATTAAAATCAGAATGTGATTAATAACCTGAATGTAGAGCTCCTAAGCAGGGCAGGGATAAAGCAGCCTGTCCTGGATGCATCCCAGGAGCCTGGGATGAGGAATGGTCGTGCCTGAGGGACAAACACACTTTGGAAAGACAAATAAATCGCTCGGGAACAGCAGTTTGGGTATTTCATTCCTTTTAATGGACTTTATCCCTTCTGGGGAGAGAGGAAACATCATTTATTGAGCTCTGAGGGGGGGTTGGGGTCAGGATTTGCTGCCGTGGGCTTTGTCCAAAAATGTTGGGAAACCTCCCTGGGGAGTTGCTTCAGGAGAAGCTGAAATGCCTCAGAATGCCTCAGATTGCCCCATTTCTCCCACCTGGTTTGGATTATTTGACTCTTATGGGGAGCCACCCTGTAATTTCTCAAAATGATGCAGTTTTTAGAAGAAATGGCTGGTTCTAGAACCCATTTGGCCAAAGGCTCTGAACCACACTGTGAAATTCCAGCTTAATTGATAATTTGAAATCTTGAGGGGACAGAGCAGGGTGAGATCTTCCCCAGAGCCCACAAGACCCCTGTAGGGCAGGGGGCTCCTGGGGCAGGGGATTTCCTGTCCTTTTGTCCCCTGGAATCCATCCCAAGCCTCCACCCATCTCTCAGGGGCTTTAAAGAAGATGAGAGCTTTTCTCCTCCTCCTCCTCCTCCTCCTCCTCCTCCTCAGCTCCCGCCCAGCTCCTCCCCGGGCGGGCCCTCAGTGTTTGAGGACGGTGGGGGTGATCATCCTGGGGTGGGAGTAATAGCGGCACTCGGGGGGCGGCTGCAGCTCCATCACCCTCGTGCTGATGTTCTCCCTCCTGAACCCCGCCTGCAGCAGCGGCCCCACCTGGGTTTCCTGCGGGAGAGGAGGGCACGGAGGAGCAGCCGTGGGTTGGGGTGTCCCATGTGAGAAGGGACGGCTGGAGGAAAACCCCTCCGAGCTGCCCTCTGGCGTTCCCCAGCCTCGGAGTGCTCCGGCACAGCTTCGGGGAGGGGAGCAACTCACCTCAAACATCTTCTCGATGTCGCCGTACCTGGTCTTGAGCAGCTCCCCCCACGAGGTGAGGTTGCAGTAGGTGAGGACCCCTCCCGGCCGCAGCAGGCGGAAGGCGTGGCCCTGCCCCGGGAATTCGGGAATTTTGGGAATTCGGCTCAGCTCTTCCCGCTCAGCCCCCGGCCCCAGCTCCCTCTGGAGCCCCAGCTCCGCCCCGCAGAGCCGCTCCCCGAGGTGTCACCTTGATGAAGTTGAACTGATGCGTGTGCCAGGTGTCCTCTGACAGCGGGTAGGTGTCGTACAGGATCCCTGCCCGGGAACACGAGGCTGGCCGTTAGCTGGGAGAGACCCTGAGGGCTCCTGTGTCCCGGGAAAACTCCCCTCCAATGGCCTGGAATTGCTCTGTTCCCATTGCAATTCCCTCCCCATGTCTCTGACCCCTGGAAGGCAGCGATGTGATGGCCTCCAGGACAAGGATCTGCTCCCCAGGACAAGGATCCAGCCCAGGACAAAGATTTGCTCCCCAGGACAAGGATCTGCTCCCAGGACAAGGATCTGCTCCCCAGGACAAGGATCTGCTCCCCAGGACAAGGATCCATTTCCCCAGGACAAGGATCCATTTCCCCAGGACAAGGATCTGCTCCCCAGGACAAGGATCCAGCCCAGGACAAGGATCCATTTCCCCAGGACAAGGATCTGCTCCCCAGGACAAGGATCCAGCCCAGGACAAGGATCCATTTCCCCAGGACAAGGACCCCAGACCTGTGCCCTGTACCCAGCCCCATGGGAGAATCTGGTTTCCACCTGCACCCTGGCCAAACTGCTGCCCTCTTTCCATGGCTCAGGGATGTCCTGGGATGCCCTGGGCTTTGCTGCAGCCCCAGTTTGCAGTGGGGTGCCCAGCCCAGCCCCTGCCCATCCTGCTGTTGGTGTCTCACCACTGAAGTGCCCGTCCGGCAGCGTTGGCACCACGTCCTCCCACAGCCCCTTCAGGGGCACCACCTGCGGGTGGGGGGCAGAGGGGTGAGGTTGGGGGGCCACAGGCACCCCCCAAGCCTGGCACAGCCCAGCCTGCCCCTGACCTTGTGTGGCTGTGCCTTGGCCCACTGCTCCAGGCGCCGGAAAACGCCCTCGTTGCACTCGATGATCCAGTGCTCGTCGATGCCGAATTCCTGCACCTTGGAGGCGGCGATGGCCATGCCAAACCCCACCTCCAGCACGCGGCCGCCTGCAGGTGGAACCCAGCACTCACAGCTCCGGGTTTTCTCTGCCTCAAACCCCCCCCAAGCTCTGAATTCTGACCCATTCTTTCCCCAGATTGAGCTCTTTGGGTGCAGGTTGGGAGCACGTGGTGCTGCTGGCACTGAGAAGTTGGGAGCAGCCCCATGTCCCTGTCATTTGCTGCACCCCACAGTGGCTCTTTGTCCCCAACAAACTGCTCCAGTTGATCCCAGTAAGAGCAAACAACATCCAACCATCCCTCTGCCAGGGAAACAGCCCCAAAAGCAGCAGATCCCAGGAGGAGAAACAGCCCCAAAAGTGGCAGATCCTGGGAGAGGAAACAGCCCCAAAAGTGGCCAATTCTGGATAGGAGGGGAAACAGCCCCAAAAGTGGCAGATCCTGGGAGGGGAACGGCCCCAAAAGCAGCAGATTCTGGGAGGGGAACGGCCCCAAAATCATTAGGGCCATGGGAGGTGGCTGCATCCCCTCTGCATGTCCCCATCCCTGACACAAGGACGCAAGTGCCACCATGGCCCTGCTGCCCCTGGGGGCTCATGTAGTGGGGTCCCCCAGCAGAACATCTCCCCCCAGCCCAGCTGCTTTAGGGGAAGCTGCACCCCCAGCACATCCCAGAGCCCCCGTTACCCTTGGATGCAGCCACGGTAGCCAGCGAGTGCATGTAGGGCGTCTCCCAGCGCTCCATCACCGGCTTGCCCAGGATCTCCAGGTGGGCATCGGGCTCATCGTAGCCCGCCCTGGCCTCCCTCCAGGCCGCCCTGCAGTCCTCACCCTCGGTGAAGATCGGCCCTGCTGCTGCTCCAGAGCTCATGGCTGCAGGAGGAAAGTCCAGCTGGACAGGGAGGGAGGGAGGGAGAGAAAGGGCCACCGGCCTCTTGGCCGGCTTTAAATAGCCCTGCTGGAAAGTGCTGAGTGTGCACAGCCGGCTGGGGCCCCTCCGGGGATCAGGGGGCCCTTATCGGGAATGGGAGCCCTTATCGGGAATGGGAGCCCTTATCAGGAACAGGGCATCACGGGGCTGCCAGGCCGGAGGGGTCACCAGGGTGTCCCCGCTCATGGGCAATGGGACCCCGGGGAGGGGCAGTGGGATCCCTGGGACAGGCAATGAGGACCCTCAGATGGGCAATGGGATCCCACGATGGGCAATGGGACCCCCCCGGGATGGCCAATGCGACCCCGGGCATGGGCAATGGAGACCCTGGGATAGGCAATGGGATCCCGGGATGGCCAATGGGATCCCGGGATGGCCAATGGGACCCCGCCGAGACCCCGCCCCCCCGCGCGCGCGGACTGCCCTTCCCGCCGGCCCCCGCGCGCGCGTGGCCACGCCCCCCTCTGCCCCTCCCAGGGCGCGGCCCCGGAGACCCCGTAGCGAGGGACGGGTGCGCGCGCAGCGGCGGCGCTGAGGGAGCGCGAGCGCGCGGCGGGGGGGGCCGGGCCGGGCCGGGGGCGGCGGGGGGGGAACCGGGACACGGGAACCGGGACACGGCCGGGAGCGCCCGCCCGCGGCCCCACGACCCGCCGCTGGCACCGCCGCCACCGGAGGGAAGAGCCGGGCGCGGCCCCGGAGGAGTCGCCGCCATGAACAGCGTGGGAGGCGCCGATGAGATCGGGTGAGAGGAAGGGGAGGGCAGCGCGCCGGGACGATGGTGCGAGGTTCGGTCACCTTTTCCCGCAACCTCAGCAGAGCGTCCCGCCGGAGCTCCCCCGGGCCGTGGGGCTGAGCGGGGACCGGTGGCGGGCTGGGGTGGGGGGGCGTTAAGGGGGAGCCGGTCCCGGGCCGGGGGTGCTGAGGGGGGGGCCGGTCCCGCCATGTTGGGGCCGTGAGGGCGCACACACCCCCCCCACCCCCCCCTCCCGTCACGTGACCGGCGCGCGCGCGGGGCTGCGGCAGGTGCGCGCGCCCAAGGTCACCCGCCCGCGGCGCTTCCCGCGCCCGCCCGCACCGGATCCCCCCGCGTCCCACCTCTGCCCCTTCGGGCCCTCCTCTCCTGTCACCGGACGCGGGGCAGGCGGGGTGGACAACACGCCGGTCGAGGGAGGGGACTGTCCCGCTCTGCTGGTGCGGCCTCACCTTGAGTCTTGCGTGCAGTTTTAGGCGCCACAGTATAAGGAGGATACTGAGGTGTTAGCGTGCAAAGGAGGGCAGCGGGCGTGGGGAAACCTTAGGAGGAGCGGCTGAGGTTACTTGGTGTGTTCAGCCTGGAGGAGTCTGAGGGGAGATCTCATCGCAGTTTAAAAGTTCCTCGTGAGGGGAAGCAGAGGGGCAGCTCCGATCTTTACTTCTGCCTCCAGCGACAGAACCCGAGGGAACGGCTGGAGCTGTGTCCGGGAGGTTTAGGGTGGCTCTCAGGGAAAGGTTTTTCCCCCGCAGGATGCTGGAGCACTGCCCAGGCTCCCCAGAGAATGGTCTCGCCCTCGAGGCTGCCAGAACTCCAGGAGCGCTTGGACAACGCTCCCAGGGACAGGGTGGGATTGTTGAAGAGTTTTTGTGCAGGGCCCGGAGTTGGTCTCGGTGGTCCTTGAGGGTCTGTTCTGTGATTCTGTGACTCCGCTGGGGACCTTGTTCTGGTGACTCATCAGGGCCCCCCCCGAGGGGCTTGCGGTGAGGAAGGGGAAGGTGGTGGGACAAAGGTGGCACCAAGAGCCTCCCCTCGCCCTCCGTGTCCCCCTCAGGGCTGCCCTCCTGAGCTCCCCCTCTGCTGTCCTCTGCCCGGGATGTTCCAGGTGGGAAAATCCCGGTTTTAAGCGTTCCCGGGGATTTTGGGGCTTCAAACAGGAAACCTGACCCTGATCTGGTTCTTCTGACGTGCTTTTAGAATCATAGCAAGGCTTGGGTTGGGAGGGACCTTAGAGATCATCCAGCTGCACTCAGTATTATTCTGCTTGAGAGCTGTACCCTGGTGACATTGAAATGATCAGGCTGCAGGCTTGGGCACGGTAGAACTCAAGGTAGTAAAAACCAAATTTTAAAAAATCCTTGGCTGGTTCTTCCAGTGCAAGTTTTGGCACTTCAGGACTGGTATTTGCCCATCAGGACTGGTCACCTTGTTTGAAACTGGAAACACAAACCACTTGTCCCATGCTGCTTGCACTGCTTTGTAAGCTGCTTATTTACTGCATGCTCTTAATTTGTAAATCCTAAAAGTGCAGGAGGCAGGGCAGGTGATTGGAATCTCACATTGGAATGGTTTGGGTTGGAAGGGTCCTTAGAGATGATCCAATTCCAGCACACATTGCATGAGGCCTGTTTAAATCAGTGGGTTTTGCTCTGAAAGCGTTTTCATTTGCTCCTGGGCCTTGTCTGGTGCCTTATGAGAGACCTGATCAGGTCTGACTTCCTGAGCTGTAGGTGAGTGCCAGGCTCCAGGTTATTCCATGGAATATCAGCTCCCCCGAGCAGGCTGGGCTGTCACAGAGTTTGTTCCCAGTCACAGGCTGTGATCCTTCAGAGCTGTAATCAGATTGGGAACTATTGGGGGTTAAGCAGAGAGGGGAATTTTCTTTATTCTCCTCCCCCAAAAGTGCTCAGAGGGAAGATGAGAGCACAGAACAAACTCAGCTGCTCCAGGCCTCAGAAGGAAACTCTGGTTTAAAGCTGTTGTGAGAGGCAGGTCTGGATGGGAAGTTATGAATTCAGCTGCTTTTCTAGGCAGAGATTTTCAGAGAAAGTACCTAAGGAAGCTCTGAGCCTTGCAGGTGTGTTGGCATGGGTAGGGAGGGGCCTTGTGAGTGTTAGTTGTTATAATTAATTAATACTTGGGGCTGGTTTGGATGAAGAAAGGTGCTGATCTTGATCCTTTTGTCCTGCAGCTAATGGGGGCTGTGCTGAGGTGTTGATCAGAGCTATTAATCAAACCCCAGATTATTTATGTAGGCAAAGAGTTTGTGCTTTTGTTGGTTTTAAAATACCTGTATATGCTTTTTTTACTAATCCTGACTTGATTTGCTCCAGCAGCAAGTGTGTTTATGGCAACAGACAAGAAATTAGCAATGAAAACAAGAAATTAGCAATGAAAACAAGAAATTAGCAAGGAAAACAAGAAATTAGCAATGAAATTCTCCCGGGAAGTAGGGAGGCAGAACACTTGGTTAAAACTTCTGATACAGCTGCAGCTTCTGAGGAGTCCTTATCCCACTTTGTGCTCCCGAGGCCATCCCTGTGGGGAATTCTGCTGCTTCAGGGCTGTTGCACCTGTCAGGATCTCACTGCTCGTGCTGGACAGACTCACCTGCCCAAAAGCCAGGCTGGTGCTTTGTGCTGGAGTGGCTTTGCATTCCAGCAGGGATGGACTGTAGTGTCCTCCAGCCTGTAAATTTGGAGCTTTATGGAGGTGTGAACTACAAACATTGAGGAGCAGGAGGGGACACTCAGCAGGGGCTGCAGCTTCTTCCCAAGAGGCAGCAGCAGCCTCTGCTCTGTGGGAGCAGGGCAGAACCCGAGGCTGGGGCTGTGCCTGGGGAGGTTCAGGTTGGAGATCAGGGAAGGTTCTTCCCCCTGAGGGTGCTGGGCACTGCCCAGGCTCCCCAGGGAATGGTCCCAGCCCCCAGAGCTCCAGGGGTGCACAGGGTGGGGTTGTTGGGGTGTCAGTGCTGGACTCAGTGCTCGTGGATCCCTCCCAACTCAGGATATTCTATCAGTTTTATACATTTCTATTCATTGAATAGCTGCCAGCCCACTAGAACCAAAAGTTGTCTGGGATGGAGCGTGGCTGAGACCTTGGGGAAGGGCTGGTGATGCAGCTGAGCGTGGGGGCAGGAGCACTCACACACCCATCCTGCCTCACAGCTGTACCATAGCACATCTGGAGTTTTGGGAACTTTGGCCCTGCTCAGTGCCTTCAAACCTTGGAGGATCCCAAGGCAGAGGATTCCTGGCTTTTGGTATTCCACAGCCTGTGTATAAGCCAGGGCTGTGGATTTCCATACAGCTGCTGCAGCTGGCCTTGAGCTACCCAGGGTGACTACAAATAATTCATGGTGGAATTGGAAGGTTTCAGTGACCTCCCTCCCTGCAGACAGCTTGGTGTTCTCTCAGAACACAGCTGGTACTTTTACAAGCATGTAAAATCAATTGATCTTTTATACCAAGCTATCAAATTTAGTTAAAAATACCCCAAAACAAACCAAAACCTCAAAAAAAAATGTCACTAACACATATCAAAACATTATTGTGAATATAGCAGTAGATCAGCTGGTTTTACTTTGCTATTAGGAAATTAGAGTTACTTATTTTCCTAAAAAATAACAGCACAGCAGAGGGTTTGTGGCCTGTGTATGGAGAGGGAAGGTGGTCAGGGGACGATGGTGGGGCCACCTTGGCCAAGCCTGGACCTGTTGCTGTGAACTGGCTGCTGTTGCACAAGGCCCTGAGCCCGTGCCAGGAGCCAGAGCTCTGCCAGAGGGAGCTGAGGGCACTTCTCCAATCCTTGAGAGAAACTTTGTCATGCCCACAGAAAACAGGGAGAGAGGGCAGGGGTGCAGGGCCTGCCCTGAGAGAGGGCAGGGGTGCAGGGCCTGCCCTGAGAGGGCAGGGCAGGGGTGCAGGGCCTGCCCTGAGAGAGGGCAGGGCAGGGGTGCAGGGGCTGCTCTGAGAGGGCAGGGCAGGGGTGCAGGGGCTGCTCTGAGAGGGCAGGGCAGGGGTGCAGGGGCTGCTCTGAGAGGGCAGGGCAGGGGTGCAGGGCCTGCTCTGAGAGAGGGCAGGGCAGGGGTGCAGGGCTGCCCTGCTGCTCTCAGGGAGGGCTGGCACGTCCTTTAGCACGATGATAACGCAGCAGTGACACTGAGGGCTGTCTGTGCCTCACATGCCAGCAGCTCAGTTGTTTGCTGGCTGCTCAAGGAGATGCTTTGATCAGTGCTTAACAGTTGCTCTGTTTTTGTGAAAGACAAGACTCGTGTCACGTCTCGGCCTGTGACTTGGGATCAGAATTTGCCTCAATGGAACAAGGCTCGTAGGTGCTGTGTAGTGTTGGATTTTGTCACTCTGGCTGCTGCAGAAGGGTTGTGACATGATGTCCTATCACAGAGAAGTGAATCAAAGTGGAAAGGGACAGGCTGGTTTTGTCAGTGAGCTGTCCTGCTCCACAGGAACTTCCAGGTGCAAGGCTTTCACTTTCCTGGTAGTCCCAGTGCACCTGCAGCTCTTACTGGGGCTGACTGGGCTCTCTCTGCCATTACCTGCCCTGAAAAGAGCAGGTGAGAGGAGGAAGTTCAGTATTTTTTTTGTTAGGAGAAATTCAACTTTGCCCATGTAAGTGAGGATGCAGGAATTTCCACCACCCTCAGCTGTACTCGGGTATAGGTGAAGGCAAGAAGAAGACAAAGCAAGGATGTGGTTTTTTCTCTTTGAGGTCTGATGGAGAACCAGAGGGCATCCTCCAAAAATAAACTTTGCCAGTGCTTGTCTGTGCAGAGCCATGGGGACATTAGCAGCAGAGTTTTTCACAGAATCACACAATCTCCTGGGCTGGAAGGGAAGCACAGGGATCATCAAAGCCCTGCACAGACACCCCAACAATCCCTTCCTGTCTCTGAGAGCCAGTGTTCAAATGCTCCTGGAGCTCTGACAGCTTTGGGGCCGTGCCCATTCCCTGGGGAGCCTGGGCAGTGCCCAGCACTGTCTGGGGTAGAACCTTTCCTGATACCCAGCATGAGCCTCCCCTGACACAGCTCCAGTGTTCCCTGGGTCCTGCCCCTGCTCCCAGAGAGCAGAGGCTGATGCTGCTCCTCAGGAGGAAGCTGCAGACAGCTCTGAGGGTGTTTTTGGGGTTGATTCTTGGTACTGACAAGGGCCAAGTGTTGAGGTAGCTCTAACCAACCTTTAATTACTGAGTAAATGACTGCTGGAAGTTTTGGCACACGCAGGAGTTGATAAAGAGCTGCAGAACTGGCAGCCTGGCACAGAGCTCCTGTAGCACCTACCCAGGTCCTTGGGCGTGCTGGGACAGGAAACCCTGCAGATTTGGGTGCTCTTTGCAGAGCAAGAGTTGAATCAGTGTTGAGCAGTTCAGTTTGGGGTTTAGCCGTGACTTTCTCACCTGCTCATCGCTATCTCGAAACTGGGTTGTACGATGGTTTCGCAGGTGCTGCTGGATTAGTGCTGCTCTGTTATTTAGTACCTGCTGCACTGGTTTGACTTCTGTCTCAGGCCTGAGCCTGGCAGTTCTGCTTTTGCTTTCAGCCCTGCAGAAGGTGCTGGCAGCCAAGTGAGTGCTTTGTGGGGAGGGAGGAGCAGAGAGCAGGGATGGAGGAAGGCTTTGGTTTCATCAGCAGCTCTGAGTATGGTGCCAGCTTTGTAGGGTGTGTTGGAGGTGCCTGGTACCCCCAAACCTGGCCAGAAGAGCTGAGCTGTGCCTTCAATCAGATGGAGCATCTGCTGTAGCCCCTAAAGCTGCCCTGTGCTTTGTTTGCAGGAAGCTGTTCGTGGGTGGCCTGGACTGGAGCACGACACAAGGTGAGCAACAGGCATTGGGCCATGGGGAAAACCCAGCCAGGAGCTCTTCACAGCCATTGCTGTGGGGAGGAGATTGGGCTGAGAGCCTCCTCCTCTGCTAAGTAATAAAAAATCCTGTAGAGACAACTCAGATATATGATTATATATATATATTTATATAGGTTAATACTTTTAGGTTTATATTATTTGGTGCTGAGTTTTTGTCAGCTCAACAGACAACCCTTTTTATAATCACTTTCCTGCTGGTTTCCATTTGTATGAGTGGAAATAAACTGTTGTCTGCCATTTGTTTACAGGAAGTAGGATGTGATCATTTTCAAAAGATGAGTTTGAAGCTGTGTTCCATGTTTGCTGATCTGTTGTCTCATAATTGCAAACACAGTCTGGTGTTGTTAATATCTGGCTCTGTTTAATGCTTGCTTTTTTTTCTTTGACAGAAACTCTTCGTAGCTACTTCTCCCAGTATGGAGAAGTTGTAGACTGTGTAATAATGAAAGACAAAACAACAAATCAATCTCGAGGATTTGGATTTGTCAAATTTAAAGATCCCAACTGTGTGGGAACAGTGCTGGCCAGCAGACCTCATACGTTAGATGGCCGAAATGTAAGTTACTTTTGTGTTATTTTTTTTTTTCTTGCACCAGATTCAAAAGATTTGCTTTAAATTCTGGCTCCTTATTTGCAGAGTGTCAGAGTTAACCTGGTTGTTGGTTTAAATGATTTCTTGTAAGGCAGCTCTTAACTCCATGGCTTGTGTTGTTTGAGCTCTGAGGAGCTGCATGTCAGCAGGGCTGGGTTCAGCTGCCACAAATGTAATTTTTAGAGGAAAATTCTGCTGAAGTCTGACCAAAGTGGAACTTTTCCAGATTGATCCAAAGCCATGCACACCTCGGGGGATGCAGCCGGAGCGGACACGGCCCAAGGAAGGATGGGTAAGGAAAGATCCCTGTGTGTCCTCTGGAACTGCTTTGCATTGCATCCACATTTAAAGGCAGAAGGCTGTATGCAGAACTCGAGTGTAAATCTCATTTCTAAAAAGTGTCTTATTAGATTTCCATGGGCAGGCTCTGTGCAGAGCAGTGTCAGTTTGGGTGTGGTGTTTCCCAAGCTTTTAGTGATGCTTTTTTAGTGGAGTTGTTCAGATTGGAGAGCACTGGCAGGGCTGATGCTGTTCAGGCCCACTCCACACCCTGCAGCTTCACCAGATTTCAGTTTAGAATGAGTCAGTGGCCTCAGAACTCAGGCCCAGGATTCCTGGTCCTCTGAAGAACAGGGGACACTGAATCTCTGAGCTCTGAACGTGCTTCCCTTTCATGCCTGGGAAACTTCAAGGCTGGAGCTCTCTCCTCAGCCTGCCAGAGCCCATTGTTCATGGTTCAGTGTAAAATGATAGAAGCAGCCACCCTTATTGTTCTTCTGACTGAATTTTCTCCTCCTTGATTTAGCAGAAAGGATCCAGGAGCGATAACAATAAATCCAATAAAATTTTTGTTGGTGGGATTCCTCATAACTGTGGCGAGACAGAGCTCAGGGAATACTTCAAGAAGTTCGGAGTGGTGAGTCCTGGGGGGAAGGTGCCTCCCCTCCCTGCTGCCTCCTCTCACATTTCCTCAAGCTGTCAAATTTGGGGGTAATTTGGACAAATGGCTGGAGGGGCACCTGAAGCATTTTGTGAGAAACTGTAGTGGACATTCATCATCTGGAAATGTCCCTTGGCAGAACCTGCTGCTCATGTGGAATTTACTTTGCTGCTTCTGTCTCCTCGTGTTTAAGTCTGCCTGATGCATTATTCTGTCCCTTCTTCCAAAAACTCCTGAGGTGCCTTAAGAATGATTCTTTTTATTATTATTATTATTTCCACCCTCACCCTCCTTTCTCTTGATAACTTTCAGCTGGGCAATTAAAAATGTCTGCTGATTATATTTTGGGAACAGCGAGTCTCTCGATGGGCTGGATTTTAAGATCCTGGTATTTGACTGTGTGTACAGATAGGTTAAATTTGGGTCTCCTGCCATTGTTTGGGGAGCAGTGGCTGCTTTCAAACCATCTGGAATCTCAGTTCTGATGTCCCTAGAACCTCCATTCTGAGACAAACTGCTCCTCATGCACCTTCTTTAATTCAGTTTGTAACCTTGGACTGAAATGACTGTATCCTCTCTGGTTTTTTTTAATTTTGTTGTTATTTAGTTTTAATTCCCATTTATCCCAGCTCTCACTGCCCTCAAAGAAGTGGGGGCATATGATAAACTACTGAATTAAATAATGCAGCTGTGAATAAGTTTGAGGAAGTTAAAGATTGTGTGAGTTAAATTCAGGACTGTGCTGGTAAAAATGAACTTAATTAGCATTTAGTGTAGTTTTTGATACTTTTTTCAATAGCCTTTTTCTGACATTTCTTAGCGGCAGCAAAGGATTTATTGAGAAACGAATTCTTAAGTTTATCAAGTTAAATCAGTGTTTTAAATTCCATTAAGATAATTCATTTAAAAAACACAAAAAGCAATAGCTAACAACTGTTTCTTTAGCTTGAAAGGCTGCAGTAGACTAATAATAAAAACAGGGAGCACGTTCCACAGCTGTGGGATGTAGTTTCAAAAGGCTCTTCCTCACAGACTTGGCTTTCCAGCTGTGCCCTGGATGCTGGGGAGATACAGGGTATGTCCTGCAGGTGTAGAAGGCAACAGCCACAACTGTAAGTGCCCTTCAAAGTAAGTAGTAGCACTTTACTCATAGTATAGAAATCAGAAAATCTTCCTGGAGTTGTAACGAGTCCCTTTGGAGCAGTGGAGTCTCACAAATGTTTTGTGGCCACGAGAGTGAAGAGCCCGAGGCAGGCACTGATTTTTCAGCCCTGGTAATTGCTGGGTCATTAAGGCCAAGGTGAAGAGGACCCAAATGGACCAGGGGAGGGACAAATGTGGCACTGATTGTCCCATGGCATAATCCCCACGTGGATCCCCCAGTAGGATGTGCTCAAGTGAATGCAGCAACTCAAACCCAAATGTTTTCTAGCTGGAAGTAAAGATAAAATCGTGTCAGACTTTAAACTCATTTTTACTCATGAGTAAAAATATCCTCAGATTGTCTTGAAGATGCAATTTTACAAAATCACACCCATTTTGTGACCACTTCTCTGCATCTGAGAGATTTCAGAGCAGTTCCCTTCAGCTGTTTGAATGTTGACATAAACATTACACCTCAGGTTTTGTTTAAATTGTAGCTCACTGTGGTGCTCATTCTGAGGAGAATAATCCTGAAGCCTTTGAACAGCTTGCAATTTCCATTTTTTCTTTTTTTAGGTTAAAATCCCACTGATACTGCTCATCCAAAACTTAGAGGGGTTTTGTAAAGCTTTTTAAAGCATTGCTTTAACTGGTGTTCCAGTAATTCAATCAGAGGAGCCCTGCATGTTCCTGGAGGTGCTTGCAGCTCAAGCTGCTTTGCATGGCAAAAGTGAAAATGGTTAAAAATGGGAAAAATCATGTTTTAAAAAGCTACACTGATGAGTTGTTGGAAAACAAACCTTTGGGGTGTGTAACAGGCCATAGAGTGGGTACAAACAGTGCAAAAGCTCAGTGTTAAATTCAAATGTCAAGTGTGATGAGACAATAGAGATGAGCTCAGGCTTTCTAAACTCCCAGGAAGAGCAATATTCCCTATTTTTGTGCTGTTGCTGGGATGATGGCTGCACTTGGCTTGTGCTTTGTGGGTAGAGAGCAGGAACCAGCTGGTGGTGACTGTTCCAGCCCTCCCCTTGTAGCACAGGGAGTAGAATTTCCCTTCTCTCTTCCAGGTCACTGAAGTTGTAATGATCTATGACGCAGAGAAACAGAGGCCCCGAGGTAAAGGCTGATCTAGTTTGTCCTTGAAATTTCTTCATACTCTCCTATAGTCAGATGGCAAACTATTTCACACCATCAGAAAAGGTAGATTTTTATTTTTTTTTCCTCCTATGTTGCCTCAGGAAAAAGAATAATTCACTGGGCAAACATCACTTCAAGTGTAGACTCTTCATCTCCAGCTTCACTTGGGTCTGTGCATTTCAACTTGGATGTTTCATGCTCATTGATGGGTTGGGGTTTTTTTAATAGTTGAATGAAATTTGATTCTCAAGTCACTCCTGTGGCTTAAGGTACTTTTGAGGGGGGAAAAAATCAGCAGATTTTCCTCCTGTTGCACATGAAAGGTACGTTGGGTCTGTAAGTGCATGTGGGGTGCTCCAGCCAGAGCACGAGACAGGACAGAATCCATCCATCACCTGCTTTTTGTTTTGGTTAAATGGCTTCACCTCAAATTAAAGAAAAACTCTCCTGAAACAACACAAAATAATTCTGAAATATATATATATATGTATATTTTTAATTGGGATATACAATTCCTGTATACCAGATTGCTTTGTAAGAGGGGAGGAGAATAAAAAAACCCCAAAAACCTGAAAGATTCACTAGATATTGAATCAAGCTGGGAACCTTTGGTCAAAATATGAAGCAATTCCATGTCACCCACGTCCCTTTGCATCCACCATTTGTTTGCCAAGGAAGAGGCAAGATTTTGGCACGTGAAGCTTAGCTGTGCTCCCACCCTGTAGCATGTTGGACATGCTAGAGAATAGTTTGCCATCTGAACTTTTCATTTCTCTTCTGCTTCATTATTAAGAAATATATCCTTCACTTCATATTTATTAAGCTGTTAAGTCTTAGTTTTATTTTTAATTTAGACATACATCCTTAGTGACATATTTAAGTGTTTCATAGTAAAGTATGGTAATGTTAAGTAAGTTCTTTTTTTTTGTTTCTTTTCTCTCTGTGAATTGTTGGACTGTGATTAACGATATCTCTTTAGATTTCTTCTCTCTAGGTGATAATTTATCACAGAGGTACAGGCCAGTTCCGCAGTCAGAGGAGGGACGGGCTTTGTCTTTTATTGGAGTGTAAACGAAGTTTCAATATATTTGTTTTTTTTGTTTTCTTGCTTTAGCTACCCTAATCTTCTTCCAGCAGATACCTTTGATTTAAGCAGCACATAAATTCATCTGTTTCAATGCTTTAGAGCAGCTGGTTTTGGATAGAGGAGACAAAGGCACTGGCATTCAAATGTAATTTGGGGCTCAAGTTCTAAAATATTTCAGTAATTATTGTATCATCTCTATCTTTGCAATATTTAATCCCAGCCTTGCAGCCTCTGTGCAAAAGGTACTTAAACATCATGCCTGGTCTGGATTAATCCTGTCTCAATTAATGGCTTCTCTGCTTTAAGCTCTACTAAAAGCAACACAGGCAAAGGAGGGCTTGGGGTGCAAAGCACAAGTGCCAGGTGGGGGAGAGGTCTTGTCTCCACCCACAGAAGACTTTCTCCCCTAATTAATCAGACTTCTTAAGCACTTCTTGAATCCTCTCTCTCTCTGCCTTTTGTTTCTGTGCTGTTCTGGGCTTTTTTTAGTGTGCTGACTAACACATCTCCCAAAATGGCCCTGGCAGTCCCTGGGGGTGCTAGGAAAAATTCCTCGAGTTTGTATTGGGTACTCCTGGTTGTGCATCCCAGAACACATTTTCTCTTGCCTTTTTCTCTGTGTTCTCTTGCTGTTCTGTCCCCTTACCCTTTTAATAATTGTAGATAAAATTCCAGAGGCAGGTTCAGTGCCATCTCTCCTCAGTCCCTTCTGAATTTTGCCTTTTCCCATTCACTTTACCACCCTTCCTGTGGGAGTGCACATTGCTTTACTGGTAGGAGGAGGGAACATGATCCCTGTTCTAATCCCTGTAGCATCCATTCACCTCCAGCTCCTCAGGAGGCACCAAATTCTCAGGTGATGTCCTTGAGGAGCTGACTGGGGTCAGGTGTCCACGTGATCTTTGCTTCCTCCCAGTCCTACCTGCTCCTGCCAGCTCTGCCTCATCCAAACTCTCCCCCACCCCAAGCACAGCAGCAATGGCACATCTCTGAAGGAACCAAGTGGCTTTGGTGCACTCTCAGCTTCTCCTGGTTCCACCAGCTGGGAAGGGATTTCCAGGTTCTTGCTTTGTCTGTTCTCCTCCTCTCTTGGCTGCAGACCAGCTCTGTCGCTCTGGTTTGCTCCTCTTGGGTTCCTGCTGGATGCAGTTCATTTCTCCAGCCTTTAACAGAGTCCTGTCCTTCAAAAGCTAAAGCTGCAGGTGGTGGATTTCATCACTTCTGCTTAAAACTTCACCTTGGAGTTTTGCTGTGCTACTCTGATTTCTGTACTCTTCTTTACCTTGTGCTGTCTGACCCTTTTAAATCCCCTTTTTAAAATTTATGTATTGCTTTTCTCAATGCCCTCTTGCCCTCCCTGTTCCACCCCTCCAACCCCATCCCACAATCTATTCCCCTCCTTTAGCTTTGGAATCAAATTTAACAACAACCTTCACATCCAGATGGAATCCATTGTTTTTCTTCCCCATCTCTTTTTAGACAAAGGCTGGAATACTAAACGTGATTTAAATACAAACACTTTTCCTTTGGCTCCAACCCTCGGATTTCTGGTTAACTCAGACAAATATATTGTGATGAAATGCTGCTCTCAGCTTCGAGGCTGCTTTCATCACAGCTCCACAAAACTTCGTTTATACTGCCAGTCTCTTGTGTGTGGGAAATGCCAAGTTTTTTCCTTTTTATTTTCAGTTTATTTTAGTGATGTCTTTTGCTCTTGTTGCTGACAGCAGAATTTGACCTGCTGGAATCTATTTTGGCCTGTATCTTTGTGTATTTTTATATATATATATATATATAAACTTTCTCTACACTAGGCCTCTTTGGGCTTACCCAACACAGTTGGATAAGCGTGGAGAGACATTCCCGTGCTAGATCTGTATTCTGTAACGCTTTAGAGCAAGATTTGGCTGCTGTCAGCACTAGCTGCAAAGCAAAAACGCAAACCAAGGGGGAAATCTTGGGTTTCAGAAAAGCAGAACCGCATCCATGTTCCATAAACGCTTCCCACGCCGCACCTCGGGTTTCTTTTTCTAATTTTTATTGCTCTCCCCCCTTTCCCTCCCTCCGTAGCTAATCCAAAGAATGGCACAATTCCTGTACTGCATGTGTCCCTCCCTGCCCTGGGTTGTCCCCACCAGCAGCCAGGGGGTGATGGCATGAAGCAGCCGCCTTGTCCTGGGGGATTAACCACTATTTTGCCACTCTCTCGGCTGTGTCAGCAGCTACAACCTACGTGCAGTGGTTCTCAGAGTCACCTCCAAAAGAGGAGCTTTGCCTCCTTTCCCAGAGGTTTTTTCTCCAAGCATCAAAAGCTGCTGGATCCAGCTGAGCTGCCAGCAGCCAGGGCTGTGGTCAGGTGGAAGGGAATGAGCCACCCATTGGGAAGTTTTGGGGATTTTTTCAAAAGGAAATCAATAGGAAATACAAGAAATGAAACGGATTCAGGACATGGCAGCAACACCGCGTTCTGTGTGAGCAACACCTCACAGGGGGCTGCCTTGTTGGGAAGGAGTAACACCTGTTCTGTGCTTTTTCTCCAAGGTGTGGAAAACTTGAGAACCTCTGATGTAGGTTGTTAGTTTCTGAAGCTTCTCATTCATCCATGGAGTGGTAAAATTTCTCATGCTTTAACAGCTACATTTCAAAACTAACTTTCTTTTCTATGGAAAATATTCCCTAACTGGAAGCTGGGCTAAGGGATTGGGAGGAAGTTGCTTTGCAGCTTTGGGGAACAGGGATATATGATAGGTTTTCCTTGGGAAATTAGCCTGAATCAAAGGGAGGAGCAGCAAAGTTGTTTGACTTCAATCTGCTATCCCACAAATCTTTTGATTTTAGCAGTTTTTTTTCCATTTCCTGGTAGGTGGATGAGGAATAAAATCAAATTAAAAGCCGGTTAACAAGCTCAGTTCGAAGCTGCATGCGCACAATCGAGACGAGGCACTAAAGCCTCTTCACAGGAAGTATCCATTGCAATTTCCTCAGAGTTTTTGCCAATTGAACACAAGTGTCGTTATCTGAAACCCCTGCTTGAACCCTTGGTCTGCCCCTAATACTGTTCATCATCCTGTTTTGTGTCACAACACCCTGCTACCTTGATTCACTCTTCGTCGTTGGCTAGGTTTTGGATTTATTACTTTCGAGGACGAACAATCAGTGGACCAGGCTGTCAACATGCATTTTCACGACATCATGGGCAAAAAAGTGTGTAGTTGTAGTTTTATTTTACCTTAAGAAAGAACCAAGTCTTGGGCAACGAGCGATTTCACTGGGGAATCCAACTGAATTGTTGATGGGAGAGCACAGCAGTCCAAATTCAAGGCTTTATCCATGGAGGTGGGGAAAGTCTGAGTTTGTGGAGAAGGGCAGTGAGGATGGGGGCAGCCTGGGGAAGGGAGGGATGGAATCCTGAGGATTCAGGCTGTGGGCTCTGCTTGGGGTGAGGCCTTGTGTGTACAGACCTGGGGGCTGCTCTGGCTGAGCAGATGAACTGAGATCATCGTCTCTGGGGTGAACTGGTGCTCACTGCCTCTGCTTTGAGCACTCTTGTGGTGCAAGGAGAGAAATCAGCGATTTCCAGCTGTTGGAAAAGCAGAATCCCAGTGAAATCCGAGTTCTTCAAGGCTTGGTTTAAGATACCACTCCTTCAGATGTGTACTTGATACTCAAATCTTGAGGTGGTGTCAGACGATCTGCTTTATATAATCTTAAACTTTAAAAGAAAAAGGGAGAAAAAAAAACATCCTGAAGGATTGGTTTTTTAAAAAATTGGGTCACTTACTGTGAAACTTTGATACCAACCCACGTACTCTATATAGTATTTAACCACAATGCAGTTAAGTGACCTCTGGTTGTTTCATCTTCATACTGTGTTGTCAGCAAACGGGGCTTGGATAGGCAGGAATTTTTTAGGCTCCTTTGATGTTACTCAGCAAGGAACATATTTTTACCTGTGGAAGAAAAAAAAAAAAACAAAACAAAAACCCAAACCTAAAAGCAAAATAAATTGTTGCAGGACACCCAAGTTTTAAAAGAGTAATTTAAAGAGAAATGAACCACAGGAAATTCTGGTAAATTTAAGTCCTTGCACGGCTTTAAGGTACATCCAGATTTTAAACTAAATGTTAAAACTGCTAAACTTGAAGTGAGGGCGTTCAGGGAGACGCAGAAGATTCTCACATTCCTTAAATTATGTGCAGTGTTTGAGGTTTTTAATTGTCTTTAAAGTCTTTTATCTGCTGATATTTCATAAGCCTTTCCTTAGCTAGCAAGGGACACACTCACTCTGCATATCAGTGCAGTTCTGGTTCATTTTGCAGTGTAATAATCCCTTTAATTGCTGTGAACCTGTTTTGGGGTGCAGGGCTGGGTGGTTCCCTGATAATGGGAACAAAGGAATGGACTTGTGGGATCCAGAACATCAGTCCTTGGTTCCTGGTGTGATGCTCCCAGGTGGAGTAAATCACACAGGGGTGTGTAAGGATCACCTGTATCCCCCCAGTATTCCCTGATCTGCCCTTGGGATTGCCTTCAGCAAAACCCTCAAGTGGGAGCTGATCCCACAAAGCAGCAGATCCAAATGGGAACAAAGGATAAACATCCCCAGGGTGCTGGGAGAGGATGGGAGAGCCCAGTGCGAGCCTGGATGTCCCCTCATTGCTGCTGACACAGCACTGGGACTTGGACTTCTGTGTTCCCCAAACAAACCCAATTCCAAACTGAAATAATTGATTTTTGCCCTTTCTCCCCCCCCCTTTCAGTGACAAAAAAAAAAACCACCAAAAAATAAAATCAGGATTCAGGGATTATTAGCTCAGGTTAAAAGAGTTGCCTCAGTTCTTGGGGTAAGCTGGGCTCTAGGCAGGTGTGGAATTTGAACCTCCCTATTGCACAGGGAATTTTCAGTCCTCACTTTGGCAGTTCCCTGCTTCCAAGTGTGCACTGAAAAATTAATGGGATTCTTCCACAAGGATTAATGAGCTCCAGATCCCCTGCTCGCTCCTTCACTGCCTAATCATGCCTGCTTTAAAAATGGTATCTCTGTCTTTTTGGTAATTAAAAAGGTATTGCTGAAATGAATCCATATGTTGTTGAAAGGAGGGGGAAAAAATTAAAATTGCAAGAAGGCCTCTGCTTTTGTAAGCAATAACCGAATTCCCTCAAGGCAAATGTGTTAAGACTCATTAATTTGAGTCCTTTGAAAAATTCCCTTGGTTCCTCTCTGGAAGGGCCTTGAGCTGACAGAGATTTGGTTACTGTCATGTCTCATGTCCTTGGGGCATTGGCAGGGGGGGTGTGGGGGGCTTTGTCCTTGCCTTGTGCCTGTTTCCTGTTTGTTCTCCAACATGAATGGCTTTTAAGACATGGCAGGAAGAATTCTGAATACTTTATTTTCCATACTACTCAGGCCCATTGATGATTGAGATTTATTTTCTTTGTACTCTGGCACCCATTAAAATTAATCATGAAAAAAAAAAGCCTCAAATTCAGCGAGTGCTGAGAGGGTTTCATTAAATCAGAACTGGATTTTTTTTTTTTTTGAGAGGTTTATGTTGAATGTGCAGCTTATTTTAAGTAGGTCAAATGCACTTATTCCATGGCTGGGAACACTAGGACATTTTATCTTGGAATGAAATAAGTTAAGCACTGTGGTTACTGATTTTTAAAACAGGAAGGGTTTTGTTACTGACTTAACACAGTATGAAGATTGCTTCTTATTGACTCAACTGTCCATTTTTATTACTTGCATGTTTGTTTACTTTTTTGTTAGATGTAATGTAAGATTCTCTTATCACATCCATTCCCTCTGACATTGTTTGAGTTAACTGAGATTCTTTAAGCGTTAGCCTGGGGAAGGTAAGTCTTTATCTTCCATTAGACATTTAAATAAAATCTTAAGTTTAAAAAAAAAATACAACAATACAAAAAAAAAATCTCAAAAAATGTGTGTTTCTCAGGTATGAGCAGAGCTGAAATTGCAGTTAGTTGGGGTGGGTTAAACTGTCACTTCCAAATGGACCCCAAACATGTTTGGTTAAAGCATTAGTACCCTTTTTCAGAGCAGCCTCTTCACTCAAAATTCTGGTTTTTTAACTGAAAACATCATCTTTGTATCTCCTGCCTTGAACATGAAATCGGTCTGTCATTAATGTCCAAGATTCTGCTGGTTTAGGTGCAGAGCTGCTGTAAGAGGGTACTGCTGTTTTAAGATTAAAGCCAACGAGACTGAAGCGATTTGTAGGATGCTTTTCTCGGAATCCCTCAACAGTAGGACTTGTAATTCCTTACCATCACCTACACTGTACCTGAGAAACATTGTAAATTACTGGCCTTAAGTTTTAATAATTAAGTACTTAGACATAAGTCATAAGATGCTAAGTGTAGTCTTAAGTGTACCTGCGGGTGTGTGTGAGGGGCCGGGGGGCGCGGGGCCCCCCCAGCCCTGCTGAGCGCTGCCTCTGTTTGTTCAGGTGGAGGTGAAACGCGCCGAGCCTCGGGATAGCAAGAGCCAAACTCCGGGGCCGCCGGGGGCCAGCCAGTGGGGGAGCAGGATCATGCCAAGCGCTGCCAACGGCTGGGCAGGGCAGCCCCCTCCGACCTGGCAGCAGGGCTACGGCCCCCAAGGTACCGCCCACCCTGACAGGGTGCCAGCCTCTCCTTGTCCTGCCCTCCCAGCTCGCCTCACCTTGGTTTTCTGGCCTAGATGTTATTCCCAGCTTTATCTCCCTGATAGCACCCCAAGATACTGCCCAGGGTGCCACCCCCTCCCTGTCCTGCCTTCCCAGCTCGCTCCACCTTGGTTTTCTGGTCTAGGTGTTGTTTCCAGCTTTACTTCCCTTATAGCACCCCAAGGTACTGCCCACCCTGACAGGGTGCCAGCCTCTCCTTGTCCTGCCTTCCCAGCTCGCTCCACTTTGGTTTTCTGGCCTAGGTGTTACTCCCAGCTTTATCTCCCTGATAGCACCCCCAAGATACTGCCCAGGGTGCCACCCCCTCCCTGTCCAGCCTTTCCAGCTCGCTCCACCTTGGTTTTCTGGTCTAGATGTTATTCCCAGCTTTACTTCCCTTATAGCACCCCAAGGTACTGCCCGCCCTGCCCAGGGTGCCACCCCCTGCCTTTCCAGCTTGCTCCACTTTGGTTTTCTGGTCTAGGTGTTATTCCCAGCTTTATCTCCCTTATAGCACCCCAAGATACTGCCCAGGGTGCCACCCCCTCCCTGTCCAGCCTTTTCAGTTCACTTCAGTTTTCTGGTCTAGATGTTGTCCCCAGCTTTATTTCCCTGATAGCACCCCAAGGTGCTGCCCACCCTGCCCAGGGTGCCACCCCTTCCCTGTCCCACCTTTCCAGCTCGCTGCACTTCGGTTTTCTGGTCTAGATGTTATTCCCAGCTTTATCTCCCTGATAGCACCCCCATAGATTTCCACCCCCCCATAGATTTCCACCCCCCAGTCCTTTGTGAGGTTTTTCCACTGCTTTTCCCAAAAAATCTGTTTCATTGGCAGAAGGCAGTGCCAGGCCTGGCACGTGTCCCAGGTGTGTCCCACCTGTTCCCTTTGGAGCTGCCTCTCCCCACATGGAATCCCCGTGGGTTGGGGGAACTCAGAGAAGGTGTTGGGAAGGCTCCAGCTGTGACTCCAGCACAACACCCCAATGCCAAATTTGGCTGATAAATGGCTTTTCAAGGATGAGGCAGTTTCAAAGGAAGTTATCAGGAAAATCTGAAAGGGATGAGGGGGAAATGGATGGCCTTGACTTTGAATTTTATTGCTTAATGTAGCTTGGGAAAGCACCAGGCAGCTCTGGTGCAGGGAGCACTCAGTGCACACCAGGAGCCCTGCAGGGCTCGGGAGCAGCCTGGGTTTGATGGCTGCAACCCCCCTGAGATTCCAGAGGCAGGATAAACATGCTGAGTTCATCCAAAGACAATTTTGATAACTTCTGGAGAAATGCAGAGGGGTAATTGAGTTGCTGTGACTTGCTTGCTTTGAGAGATGAGAAATGTTCACCTGGGGGGGCTGCAGGGAGCGTGGCTGCTCCATCCCCGCTCCACGGATGGAAGTGCAGCACAGGGATTGCTCATTTCCCCACGGTGCTGATTAACTTGAAAGCTGCAGCTGAGGGTTGACATTGTGCACAGATGTGCTAATCTGCAAACTGAGAAACTCCCATTATTTTCCATGCAGTGATTAGTAGGGAAAATGATATCTGATCTCCTGGAAAGATTAATGTCAGACACGAGCACATTTATCCTTCAATCTCAGCGCTGCACAAGGGATGGGAAGGGCTTTTTTTATGCTTCAAAAACTGCAAAAATAACTCAGATAAACCTGGTAGTAAATTAAGAATCCCTTGGATGTGTAGTCTGCTGAGGTTCTCCAGGGTTTTGTTCTCTGTAGTGCTGTAATTTCTTGCACTTGGTATGTGGCAGCTCTCGAATGCTCCATCTGATTTGGGTTTGGGAACTGCTGTCTTCATTTGCTGAATGATTCAGAGTCTTTCCAGAATTGCACATTCAGAAATAGTCCCACAATGTTGCTTAGGCCATAAAAATAGCTCTATAAGGGACACAGGGAGGATACCCAGTCTATCCCAGAGCCAAATCCTTCTTCTTGCATCATCCCTGCTCCAGAGCACGCAGCTTCACTGATGTCTAAGGCTCTTTTTTTGTTCTGTTGTAGGGATGTGGGTGCCAGCTGGACAGGCAATTGGTAAGTACATTATATGGGACCAATTCTGAAAGGAAAAAATCCTCCCAAGCACAGGGTGCAGCTTCTTTGAGCATTCACAGTGATTTTTGGATTTCTGTAGGATTTAACCTACATTTAAAAGCTTGATTGAATTTGTCCTGCAAGAACAGAGGGGAAGACAGTGGCTTCTTAGCAGCTCAGTAATGGGAGCTGACACACATCCTGCTGTTCCAGCCACATTAATTTGTTACCAAGGGATTACATGCTAAACTGCAATTATTTACAGTGGGGATACTTGGAGGACAAATATTTCCCAAAGTGAGGATTCATAGAAGGCTGAACCTGTTTGAAATGCACCCAACAGCCTTACCCCATCTAGAGGAAGCTGACTCCAGCAGCAGCTCCTTGCTTATTCATCTGCTTCAGTTTTTGGTTTTCTCTTCCTTTTCCAGGTGGATATGGACCCCCTCCTCCAGGCAGAGGAGCTCCTCCCCCGCCACCACCATTTACCTCATACATTGTCTCCACACCTCCCGGGGGATTCCCACCTCCACAAGGATTTCCACAGGGCTATGGCACCCCTCCACCATTTAGTAAGTGACCCCCAGGAGCTGGAGCACATCCAGCTTTTCCTCGTTGTTTGCTGGACTTGGATTTCCCCCTGTGTTTCACCTATCCTTAATTATTTTTCTCAGATTATATATTCAGAGCTATAATTAACTATAGCATTATTTTTTTTCTTGGATTATTTTATTCTTGGATGCAGTAATCATTTCTGTTCTCTAGTTTAAATCTGTGTTGCTAAATGAATTTAGATATATTGTGCACCATTGTCAGGACATCAGAGAGGAAACTTAAAGCTCACTGTTGGTGACCAGGGCCAAACACAGGCAGGGGTTTTTGGAGGAGCTGAAGGAATTAGGATCACAACTGGGACTGGAAATACAAATAGGATTTTAGCACCTACCTCTCAGGCCACCATTTCAAAAGTCTCTTACAAACCTGGTTTAAAGGAGGTGGAAAATAGTATCCAGTTATCTTGAGAAACTTTTTCCTCCTAAAATCCTGGATAATTTGGCTTCCTCCTCACTTGTCATGTCTGTAAGCACAGAGTTTGGCCCCCAGTTCTGCTTTATCCCTTTCTCTGTGCTCTGCCTCTGGGGGGACATTTCTCCCACCTGTGCAAGGTGTTGAGATCTTTGGGCTGTGGGGGTGACCAACGTGTTGAGGTGAATCTGTGCAGCCACTGGTCCCAAACACCTGGGGTTTAATGGCCTCAGAAATGTTGGTTTTAAATGGTACCTTCTCTAAGCCAAGCAGGATGTTGATGTTCACCTGTTCTGTCCTTGCAGGTTTTAGTTATGGTGCTCCACCTCCTCCACCTGACCAGTTTGCCCCCCCTGGAGTCCCCCCTCCGCCTGCCACTCCAGGGGCAGCACCACTCGCTTTTCCTCCACCACCACCACCATCTCAGGCAACTCAGGACATGAGCAAACCCCCGACTGCTCAGCCAGAATTCCCTTACAGTCAGTTTGGTGAGTAACTGCTGCAATTCATCCCCTTTCCCTTTAGTCCTGGCTGCACAGTGTTGGACACAGTTTGCTGCAGGCACTTCTCCAGGATGGGAATGCTCCCACCAGCTCAAGCCATCCTTAAATCATGCAATGTTCTAGCCAGAGGGAATTTTCTTAGCTCTAAAGTGTTGCTTTTGTGCTGTAAAATAAGCTTCAGGGATTTGTGCACTGCCAGGATGAATTCCTGGTTTCCACTCTCCCCAAACCTGTAGCTAAAACTTCCACTCCAAGAGCTTCACAGAGCTTGTAGTGAACTTTTTTATTTTTGTGTCTCCAGACCTTGGAGAACAGACTTGAAGAGTAAAAGCAGCATGGAGAGACAGGCAGTGCATGTGTAAGGATCCAAACCTGGTGCCTTTTCCTCCCTTTTCTCATCCCTTCCCCATCTCTCTGGAGGTGCAGTTCTGTGCAAAGCTTTGTTGTGCTCTGTAGGAAATTTTGAGGTAGAAGGCACTGAGCTAACAAGTTTTACAGCAGGCAGGCAGTGCTACAAAAAACAAATTCTTTTAAAATCGCTAGACAAGTGCCTGTGCTCCAGAGGAAAATCTCTGCTGCTGCTCCCTGAGGGAGCTCAGAGGGAATTCTCATTCTCATCTTGCTCCTCTCAGCCCCGTTTCTCAGCAGTGCTCTCCAAATATCTCTACAGAGACCTCTCCAAAGAGCTCTGTACTAATGGTTTTTTTAAGGGATTGTAATTGGTCAGTTTTTACTTCTGAAGGGAATTTTGCATGCAGCAGCCTGTGGATTCAGGCTGTTCCCTGCTGGAACACGTTCTCCATGTGGTAGTGCTGCCTCAAGTTCCTGCAGAAACTGCTATGAGATGAAAACTTCACAACATTTATTTAAATAGATAATATTCAAAGTTCCAGCAATGTAAAGCAGCCTCTGAATGAAGATGAGCCTTTGAGATGTGTTTGTGAAGCTGCATGTTCTCATGTTGATGAGTTTGAAATGTTTTTTCATTTGTTTCTTACACACCTGATTTCATGGATAGTTTTGCCCTTGGTGACTCAAAAGTTTTTCTTGTTCTGCCAGAACTTGGCTCTTTGCAGACTCTTTTTGGAGTGGGTTGGACTCTTCTAAATAAAGCACAAATCCCTGCACAGCCAGTTACATCAGTGAGGAGCAGCCAGGGTTTGGGATGTGTTGGAAGTTTAGGAAGGATCTGATGGAGAAGGACTCTTCATCCTGGAGCTGTGGTCACAGGACAAGGGGAATGGCTTCAATCTGGAAAAGAATAGGTTTAGACTGGATATTAGGAAAAACTTCTTCACTATGAGGCTGTTGAGACCCTGGCATGGGTTTTCTAGAGAAGCTGTGGCTGCCCCATCCCTAGAAGTATCCCTGATTTGCATATATTTACATAAATGTGTAAAGCTTGTGGGCTTTTAAGAGCCACACAGTTCCCTAATGAGCACGAGGCAGTGTAAGGTTTATCCTGGGCATTGTCCTAAATCCTTCAGTGTGTGCAGCCAGCACTAACACTCACCCTGCAAAATCAAATTAATTACATTAATTTAAAATAATTAAGAATTCATTATCTCCGTGCGGTCCCCTCAGTTCTGACCAGGATGGGTTTGTGTGCTCCACACCCTTCAGGCCACACCCCAAAGCTTTGTCTGCGCTCCCAAGGTCGGGCTGAGCAGGGAGGAGGAGCCTCAGGCAGGTCCTGGGAAGATTCCTGGTGTTCCCTGGGGCTGTTGGAGAGGGTGAGAGGCAGGGACAGGGCTCAGGTGTTGGGGTTGGGGTTTGTGTTGGGGCAGTGCAGCTCTTCCAGCTGGGTGAAGCCCCCCAGTGAGCTGTGCCAGGCCAGGCTTTATCCTGTGATCCATCCAGGCTCGGGTTTGGAGCCAGGTGCTCAAACCACGCAGGGGAGCAGAGCCAGGCATGGCACTCAGTGAGTCCTGAGTGGCTCTGCAGGTGTGTGCTCTGGGTTTGCTTCATCATAAACAACCTGAGCTCTGTGCTGAGCTGTGGTTTGCACCATTGTGCAGGGACAGCAACTCCAGGGTTGTGTTTTTCCACTCCCAGCCTCATCCCTTGGCAAACAATCCCCTTGTAGTTTTAGGCTCCTGCTTATCTGTGTCTGAACAAATGCCAGGAGGAGCATTTGCAGCTCCCAGAGCCCGAGCTCGCTGTGTTTGAGTGCTCATTAGTGCCAGCAAGTCCTTGAGGGACAGGCAGAGCTTGAAATTGAACTGCTGAAGATGTGCTAAGAGACTTTGTTTGGGATTAAGAGAGTTAAACCCGCTCTAAGCCTGCACAGAGAGAGGCAGCACTGCAGAAATGCTCTTGGTAATTAGGAGCCTTAATAGCATCTTTCAGAGCAGGGGCTGGCACTGATGCCAGGATTAAGAATCATATTTAATTATGAGGATTTGAATTAAATTTCTCAATTTCTCACTCGTCTTAATTTCCATCTAGTTGTAAATTTTGTGTTGTTAGCAGGGATTGCAGCCAGTCTTTTCTCTTGGAATGGAAACCCCTGTTCTTCTCCCTATCCCTAAATTCTGCTCACTCCAGAGTGGCCTTCGGTGCAGGTCCCAACCCAAAATCCAACTGCTTCTAAGCACTCCAAAGATGGTTGAACTGGGATTGCCCCAAACACAGCTCCCCCTTCCTGCACCCCTGCTCCCTTCTGCTTTTTGCAGAAAAGGAGGAAGATCCTGCAGGACCCCGGGGCTGCTGATGCTCCCGGGCAGGGAGCGCTGTCAGGTGTGGGATTCACACCCGTGGCCACTCCTGGAAGCTCATCCTGTGCCTTTCCCTTCTCCCCAGGGTATGGACAAGACTTGAGTGGGTTTGGACAAGGTTTCTTTTCTCTTGGAAAGGAAACCCCTGTTCTTCTCCCTGTCTCTGAACTCTGCTCACTCCAGTGGCCTGTGGTGCAGGTCCCATCCCAAAATCAAACTGTTCCCAAAGCTGTGAGCAGATGGTTGAACTGCCAGCCTGGCTGGGATTACCCCAAACACAGCTCCCCCTTCCTGCACACCTGTTCCCTTCTGCTTTTTGCAGAAAAGGAGGAAGATCCCTGCAGGAGGCCGGAGCTGCTGCTGCCTCCCAGGTGTTGTTCTGCTCCTGGCCAGGGAGCGCTGTCAGGTGTGGGATTCACACCCGTGGCCGCTCCTGGAAAGCTCATCCTGTGCCTTTCCCTTCTCCCCAGGGTATGGACAAGACTTGAGTGGGTTTGGACAAGGTTTCTCTGATCCCAGCCAGCAGCCCCCTCCCTACGGAGGCCCCTCGGTGCAGCCATCCAGCGGCCCCCCGGCAGGAGGCAGCGGCTTCGGGCGGGGACAGAACCACAACGTGCAAGGATTCCACCCCTACCGGCGCTAGCCTGGGCTGCCAATCAGGGAGTGAGTGCTGCCTGCAGGGACCTCTGGGCCCAGCTGGAGCCCGGGATCCCAGACTTCTGAACTTGTGACAATCACATTACTTGATGGAAGAAAAACCTAACAACAGTTTTTTTTTTCTTTGGGGGGAGGGCGGGGGTTGGGGGCAGATGGCTTCTGAAGGCAGAGCTGTGGGTGTTTGGACTGCAGTTTTTAAAGATTTTCCTTTCTCTAACCCATCAGCACAAATAAAGAAAATGTCACTGGTTCAAATTACAGGGTTTTAAAAATGTCTTCAGCTTTAATTCAAAACTTCAGGTTTCTTTTTTTTGAAATTATTTTTCCTGAGCCTTTGTTTTACCGTATATTGTAAACTTTTATGTTTAAAAGAAAAAAAATATATACATTTACAGATTGTGAAATTTTTAAGAGAAATTTTCTACTATGTATGCTGGCTTATTTTTTAATTTAAAACAGGGTTTCCGTGAGTGCTGTCGGAGGCGGGGGAAGAGCTGCAGCCCCTCCCTCCCTCCCTCCCCACGGCAGTGCTGGGGCGGAGGGTTCCGAAACTCTGGGAGTTGACAGAAACCTGCTGAGTGTATTTTGCTGTTTGTTCTGGGGGCGGAGCTGGGCCGGGGCGGGCGCAGGAGCTGCTCAGAGGCTCCACCTGCCTCCCCTTCCCGAGGCCTCGGCCAGATGTGGATTTCCCTCAGGCAAAAAGGTTTTGGTGCGTTTGGCACTGAGCAGTGCCAAGCCCTGGTTTGAATAAAGACAAGAACCTTTGGATTAGAAACACCAGCCTGTCTCCATTTTTCTGGGTGTTTTTTTTTTGCTTTTGTGAGTGTGGGTTTTCTGGAGGAGTCCTGGGGCAGCTTTGTGGTGTCACCAGCTGTGCCCTGTGCAGGGTGGCACTGCCAGGGAGCCACGGCTGCATGGGTCTGACTGGGGGATGAGATCCAGCCTGATGTGGTGAAGGGCTTGGACCTGGTGTAATTAATCCCTGTTAATGAAGTGGAGCTGGGGCTGTGTTGGGATGTGTCTGTGCTGTGGAGGTCGCTTCGTTGCTCCATCTGTTCAGAGGGAATTTTGTATTTTGTGTGGTTCTGGTTCTGCTTGCTGTGTGTGAATCCTCCAGGCTCGAATCCTCGTGGCTCTGCTCCTCACTGTTACATCTGTGAGCTCGAAATTCCTGCTGGAACAGGAGCTGTTCCAGGGCTGGCTGTGCAGGAGTCACTTCTGAGACCAACTGGATCCCCCTCAGGAGTGTGAAACCGTGGAAATGTCACAGCACCACCCTGGAGCCTCGGGGACACCTGGAGCAGAGGACACCCAACATCTTCACCTCTTCTGGGATAAAACCCTTTGGATTTGGCTCCTGTCTGTGCAGAACCAGCTCCTCCAGGCCCGTGTGGGCCGTTAGATCTGGGACCTCCTGCAGGGGCCAGACCGGACCAACCTGTGCCGAACGAGCCGGATCTGCTGGGCCACTCCCCTCGTGTCCCCGCCTCACCCCGCAGCTCTGGCTCCCATGGGTGAAAGACAAAGGTGGCTTCCCAAAAAGGCGTGGGATGCTCAGAGCTGGCCCGGGGTGGCTGCGAGGTCCGGGTGGCTGTGACCTGTCACTGCTGGGTCCCACCTTGGGCCAGCGGGAAGGAGCGGTTTCTTTGGAACCCGAGATTTCCTTGAATCACCACGGGCAGGTTCGGGGGGAAGAGGGGGCTCCGTCCCCGTCAGCTGTCCCCGCGCTGTCCCCGCGCTGTCCCCATGCTGCGGGTGCGGCCCCTTTAAGGGCAGTGAGGGCGGAAGCGCTGCCCGCCCGCGGCTTCCCCGCCCGTTCCGCCCGCGCCGCTCTCGCGAGATCTGCCGCTTCCGGCGCGAGCGCGGCCTTTCCGAGCGGCCCAGGCCAAGATGGTGGGTGCGGGGGAGGTCCCTTCGGCGCCATCGGGCCCCATCCGCCGCCATCCGGGCTTCACCCGCCGCGGCGGCGCCGCCCGGGGCTCGGGACTTTCCTGGGGGATGGGGAATGGGCCTCCCCGGGGCCCTGCGGGGGTTCCCCGGCCGGGCGGGTCCCAGCGCGGCGGGAGCGGGGCTGAAGGGAGGGAGCGGCCTGGGCGCTCCGCGGAGCTCGGTGGGGCCGCGGCCTCCCCGTGTGCGGGGCGGGGAGCGCGGCCTTGAATCCCCATGTCTCCCTCCCGGGCGGCCGCGACCCCCTGCCCTGACCCGACCCCGCTGTCCCGCTGCAGGCGGAGGTGGAGCAGAAGAAGAAGCGAACCTTCCGCAAATTCACCTATCGCGGGGTGGACCTGGACCAGCTGCTCGACATGTCCTAGTAAGGGCTAGTAGGGGTTTGGGGTCGGGGGAGCCGGTGCTGCCCCATACTCGGGTTGTGTTCAAATACCGGCAATAACGGGGGTTTGGGTGCTCAGCTGCTGCTTTTGGGCTGTTTAAAGTCCCTCAGTGGGTGACACCGTCAGTGTGGCGTCCCGGCGCCCTGCTCCAGGCTCGGTTCGGGTGATGCTGAGGGTGTGGGGTCCCCGGGGGTCTCCCTTCTGTACCCACCTCAGTCTGGGTGGCACAGATTTTGGGGTTTCCACGGAGCTGTACCCCAGGCTCACCTTGACCTTTGGTGGCCTCTCCAGGATGTACCCCAGGCTCAGTTCGGGGTCTCTGGCCATCTCCTGGGTCTGCACCCCAGGCTCTCTCTGGCTAATTCTATGGCTGTGGGGTCTCTGGGCTCTCCCCATGCTGGGTTCAGGATCCTTGGGCTGTTCCCCAGGCTGGGTTTGGGGTACCTGGGTTGTTCTCTGGGCTGAGTTAGGGGTCCCTGGCCTGTTCCCCTGGCTGGGTTGGGGTGTCCCTGGGCTGTTCCCCAGGCTCTGTCAAGGTAACTGTGGCTGTGGGGTTTCTAAGCTCTCCCCAGGCTGGGTTAGGGGTCCCTGGGCTGTTCCCTGGGCTCAGTTCGGGGTCCCTGGGCTGTCCCTGAGCCGTCCCTGTGCCCCTGGCAGCGAGCAGCTGATGCAGCTGTACAGCGCGCGGCAGCGGCGGCGCCTGAACCGCGGCCTGCGCCGCAAGCAGCACTCGCTGCTCAAGCGCCTGCGCAAGGCCAAGAAGGAGGCGCCGCCCATGGAGAAGCCCGAGGTGGTGAAGACCCACCTGAGGGACATGATCATCCTGCCCGAGATGGTGGGCAGCATGGTGGGCGTCTACAACGGCAAGACCTTCAACCAGGTGGAGATCAAGGTGAGCTGGTGGCTCTCGCACTGAGCTCAGCGCCCGGAGCGTTCGCTTGTAACTCTTTGTAAATCTCACTCATTCCCTGTGTCTGGGGAGGTCTGGGCTCCTCCTCGGAGTGGGGTTGGCTCAGAGGGACACCTGGAGGTGTCATCCCAGGGAGGGCCAGCTCCCACAGGGGTCTCAGTGTGGCTCTGAAGCGCTGAAATGGCTGTGCAGTGATCCACGTGCTCAGCCCTGGCTCCCAGCCTGCCAGCACTGCTTCGGCATGAAACAGATCCCTGAGCTTTCCAGGAGTGGAATTACCCGGGGGGTGCTGTCACTTGATACCACCAGTGGGATTAAATGCCATTTCTTGCTCCTACCTGGTGCTAAATCCCACCTGGAAGGGCACAGATGCCTCTGTGGCTCCCGTGTCACCTCCCCAGGAGGGGCAGAGCTGGGGAAGAAGCCCATCAAGGCACCAGGGGAGGAGCAGGGCTGGAATAACCAGCTGTGCCAGGCTCCTGGCAGCCCTGGGATGGGGATGGGAGGGGGATGTCCCCATGTCCCCTGGCGCTGTCCCCAGCACGGGTCTCTCCACTTGCAGCCCGAGATGATCGGCCACTACCTGGGCGAGTTTTCCATCACGTACAAGCCGGTGAAGCACGGCCGGCCTGGCATCGGTGCCACCCACTCCTCCCGCTTCATCCCGCTCAAGTAGCTCCGGGAGGGAGCCTCCTGCAGTGTAAATAAAGAAATTCCACCTGGATCCTTCTGTCTCCTGCCTCTCCGTTCCCGGGGCAGGGGGCTGGGGTGTGCTGAACTCCACTCCACCATCATTGGATGTTCTCCTGAGTATTTCCAGGGTTTTTGGCACTGCTTTCTGTCAGCACCTGCAGCAAACAAATCATCTTCATGTGGGTTTAGGGAATGAATTAAATTCCTTGCTCTTCACGGGGAAGTGGGGAATGGCACTTTAATATTTACAGCATTTCCATGTATTTAACTTCATTTGTTAATATAAATACTGGGAATGTGGAACTGGGGGAAGGCAGGGGGGGTTCCCAGGCTTGGAACCAGCCCGAGTCCTAGGAGAAGCTGCCAAGGCCCATCACGGGATGTTGAAACCCCAAACTATTATTTTCTTGTCCTTAGTTGGGGAACCCAAAGGATTTTGGTGACAGGGATCACAGAGTGGCATTGGGTGGGGGGTGAGCAGAGGGTTTGCAGCTCAGGCTGAGAGGGAGGGACGTGTTCTGGGGGATGCTCAGGGGTGAGTGGTGATGGGAAGGGAGATGAGAGGAGTTTATCCTGGGTGGATGATCTGGTTTGTCCCTGAACTGAGCTAAATGAACCCAGTGCTGGTCACCAGCACCACATCCCACGGTGAAGCCATCGGTGGAGAGGGACCATTTGTCCCCAGGGTGGTCCTGCTGGCTGGAGTCCCTTGGGGACTGCTCAGGGGTCCCTGAGGGCCCAGTTCCAGCTCTTTAAGTCACACACCCTCCACATCCCATTCCTGTGGCCGGTGGTGCCAGGGCCGTTTGTCCTTTAGGGAAGGGCTCCGGGCTCCGGGCTCCGGGTCCCTTTTTGTTCAAGCAATGTGACCTTGAGAGGGTGGCCTCAGGACAAGAGGGCTGGGGTCACTGTCCTGCTGTGGTCACTGTCCTTCTGTGGCCTTGTGGGGACTCTCAGTCCCTCCTCTGGGGACTCCCCAGAGGGCCAGGACACCCCAGTTGGGAGGTGGGTGACAGTGACCTCGGTGGGTGACGGTGACCCCGGTGGGTGACAGTGGCCTGAGCACATGGCAGAAGCTGCAGAGGGGTCGGCGTGAGGGTCCCGCTCATCCCGGGGGGGACCCCGGGGCTCAGCCGGTGCTGCCGCACCTTGGGAGGGTCCCCAAGGACACGGGGGCGGCTCGCGGGGCACAGATTCCGTCGGGAGGGACTGGTTCGGTCTGGGAGGGCCGGTTCGGTCTGGGAGGGCCGGTTCGGTCTGGAAGGGCCGGTTCGGTCTGGAGGGACCGGTCCGGTTTGAGGGGACAGGTTCGGTCTGGAGGGACCGGCCCGGTCGGGAGCGGCAGGTGCGTCCCGGGACACGGGGACGGGGCAGATCCGGGCGTTTTTGCGGAGGCCGGAAAAGAGGCGGATGGAGGGGAACGGAGCCCTCCCGAAGGGTCCCGTCTCCCCCCGCTCCGCACAGTCCGGTGGGGCGCGGGGAGCCCCCGGTGCCGCCCTCTAACGGCGGCGGCGCCGCTGGAAAATCCCGACCGAGAGGAGCGGGGGGGCGGGAGCGGGATGCGGCTGCTCGGGGCCGCGCCGGAGCCTCGCCCAGCTCCGCACCGCCCCGCGGCGCCCCGCACCGCTCCGCACCGCCGGGGATGAGGTACGGCCGCACCTGCCCCCGCACCCCCGAGCCCCCCGCGGGTCCCGGGGCTCCGGGGATGGGGGAAAGCGGGGGAGGCTGCGCGGCGGGGCCGGGGGGCTGGGGGGGGGGGATCGGGGTGCGGTGTCGGCTTGCGGGGGATTGGATGCACCGGGGGGGCCTCGATCTGCGCCCCCTCCCCGCGGCGGGGATGCCCCCGGCCCTTTCCTGCGGCGGGCGCGGCTCCGTCCCGCGGGATCCGGGGGATCGGGGGGATATTGGGGGACAGGAGGGCTCAGGGTGGATCAGGGGGTTCAGGGGGAATCGGGAGGGTCGGGCAGCGTTTACCCCCCGCATCCTGCAGGAACAAAGGCCGGACAATGCCGGGGCTCGGCGGGGACTCCGCGGGAGGGGGGGAAGAGGGAGCAGCATCCCCCGTCCCCATTCTCACCTTCATCCCCATCCCACCTCCATCCCCATCCCCATCCCATCCCCATCCTGCGGGCGAGGCGGGGGGGGTCGTTCCTGCGGTGACAGCAGCTCCCCCCGCCCCGATGCGAGCTCGGCTCTGCAGATCCCCCCCTCCCGATGCTCCCTCAGCGCGGCTGGGCCGAGCATTGCGGCTGAGCCCCAAAACCTCACCCAAACCAGCACCCCAAACCCTCCCCACAAACCCACACCCCAATTCCACCTCCCAGACTGGCCCCTCAAAATCCTCGGCCTCTAAACCAGCACATCAGCCCCACCCGGGGGGCCCCCCAAGGGTCCCTGTGCCGTGTCCCCGGGCGGGGGTGTCCCCAGTCACCCCGGGTGGGGTGGGGAGGTGGCTGCACGTTCACCCTGCTGGCTCCCACGGGCACCCGGGGCTGTGGGGTGGATAAGGGGGACCCTGCATTGTGAGGGGGCTGTGCTGGGGGTGTTGGGGACCCCACCAGGGCCCCACACCCATCCCCAGGCCACGATGCCCGTGTGTGTGTGTGCAGGTGCTGTGCGGGGGCTGCAGGGGTCGATGCTGTGTGAGGAGAGGGTGATGGATCCTAAATCCCCCTGTCCCTGCGCGTGCAGGGTCGAGCTGGGGGGGACCTGTGCTCCCCGGGGGGGGTTTGCTGTGGTCGGGGGTCCCCAGGGCCGGGTCGATCAGCCCGGGCTGGTGACAACACGCTGTTTGTTTAATGTCCCCGGGGGCTGCAGGAGCCGCAGCCGGGGCCGGGGCTCAGCTGTGCCTTTGGCGCTGTGGCCACGCTGGGCTGATGGCTGCGGTCCCTGTCCCAGCCTCATCCGCAGAGCCAGGCTGGAGTGAGCGAGGGGTGCAGGGAGCTCGGGGTGCCCCCAGGGCCCCCCAGGCCCTGCCCTGCTCTGCCCAGGCCAGGGTGGCTCTGGCTTAGGTGGCATCAAATATGATGAGCAATCGGTGGGCAAGGCACTGCGGTGGTGAACAGCGCAGAGGATGGTGGGGTGGTGGGCACTGTGGGCAGTGAGGTGGGCAGTGGGCACTGTGGGCAGTGATGAGGGCAGTGGGCACCCTGGGCAGCGAGGAGGACAGCAGGATGTGCTGGGCAGTGCAGCTACTGCTCCATCTGCAGCAGCATCTGCCCTGCCAGGAAATTGCTGGATGGATCCAGGCCCCACCAGTGGCCTCGGCCATCCTGGGGTACCCTCAGCAGAGAGAGGCAGATTTTGGGGGTACGAGGAGACACACCCAGGACCCTGAGCCATCCCATCAGCCCAGGGTCAGCTCACGGCCCCACCTGGATCCAGCCCTGGGGGGACACAAGGTCCTGTGGGACAGTGACCACCATGGTGCTGGAATGGAGCTGCAGCCCCGGCCCCCCATTCCTGCAGCCCCAGCCCCCCTTTCCCGCAGCCCCGGCCCCCTATTCCCGCAGCCCCGGCCCCCCTTTCCCGTCGTCTCTCGCCGCTCTGTGGATGCAGGTGCGGCCCCGGCCCCTCCCCGCAGGCTGCAGATCCCGGCGCCGCTGCGGCCCCGGCGCTCGGCCGGCCCTGCCAGGAGCTGGGGGGAGCAGAGCTCAGCCCCCAATCCATCAATCCCCCCGAATATCCCAGCCTTGACCCCCCCGGAGGGCAGCCAGAGCACCCCGGTTCTTTCAGGGTGGGGTCCCCCAGGGGAGGGGGCGCTGGCTGAGCAGTTGGGTGGGTACCCACAGGTTTGGGGTGCTGGGGAGGGGGGATCGTGTTCCCCTGGAGGAGTGGAAGCCCCTGGCTCCCATTATCCCCTCCAGCCCCATCCTCCACATCCGAGTCCTCAGGAAGGGCCGGGAACCGCCTGTGCTCCCCCATCCCTGTCGCCATAGCAACAGCAGGCCGTGCTCATCCTGCATCCCGCATCCCGCATCCTGCATCCTGCATCCATCATCCTGCATCCCCCAGCCCGCATCCATCCCCCCACCTCCCTCCTGTGGGGTCCTGCCTTCCATATCCCCAATCCCTCACCCTGAATCCCATATTCTGTATCCTGCATCCCACATCCCTCACCTTCCACATCCTTGCATCCCTCAGCCTGCATTTCACATTCCTGCATCCCATATTCTGTATTCTGCACCATCATCCACACCCTCACCTTCCACATTCCTGCATCCTCGCCCTGCATTCCCTGTTCCCAAATCCCTCACCCTGCATTCCCCATTCCTGCATCCCTCACCCTGCATTTCACGTTTCTGCATCCCTCACCCTCCATTCCATATTCTGTATCCTGCACCGATCATTCTACACCCCTCACCTTCCACATTCCTGCATTCCCCGTTCCCACATCCCTGATCCTGCATCCCTCATCCCCATGCATCCCTCACCCTGCATTCCCCATTCCTGCATCCCTCACCCTCCCTCCCGAATTCCCTCCTTGCCCTGCACCCCCAATCCCACATCCCTCGTCCCCCTTCCTCTGCCCCCCACCCTCTCCCATCCCCTCTGCCCGGGGTTATTTCTCTCCCAGGGGGAATTTTTCGCCACCTGGGGGGGGATTCACACCGTGGGGGTCTTTGGGAATCCGGGTGGTGGCAGGGGGGGCACCCCCCAGCAGGACCCATAGGGCAGGACGTGGGGTCCCCCACGGCTGTGGGGGTGAAGGAGCAGTTTGGGGGGCCCGGGATGGCCCCTGGGGGTGTGCGGGACATCGATGGGGGGGCTTTGGGGGTTGCTGGCTCCCCCCACTGCCAGGGGTGCTGGGACACCCAAAGGACTCGTGGGAGCAGAAGGGCCCCAGGGAGCCGCCCTGGGGCAGATTTGGGGGTGTCAGAGCCGGGGGGGGTCGATCGCTGCCCCCCCCGACCCATTTTGGTGGGGGGATGTGGGGTGGGGGCAGCCGAGGGGAGGAGGGGAGCCCCCATCCCCACTGCCGCCCCTTTGCCAGCTCCCCCCGCTCATACGTGGCGCTGACGGAGGCTCCGCGGGGCCGTCGCGCTCCCGCTGCCACCACGACCCTCGGGGGGGGTGAGGAGGGGTCCCGGGTCCCCCCTCGGGTGTGACGGCGCCGTGTGTGTCCCCCCGGGCAGGTGCGAGGGGCGGGGGGCGCTGCGGCAAAGGCAGATTTGGGGCGCTGGGGGCGGCTGGGGGGGCACAGGGGGGCTGAGAGGGTTTGGGGAGGGGGCACAGGAGGGCGGGGGGGCCGTGCAGGGGCCGGGGCTGTCCCCGGAGCCGGAGGGAGCGGAGCGGGAGAAGGTTGGGAGCGGGAGAAGACAAAAGCGAGACAAAGGGAGAGCGGAGCTCTGCGGAGGCTGCGAACCAGGCGGGGGCTGGCGGGGCTGGGGGGGCCCTGCCTGGAGCCCACCCTGAGCCGGGGCCGCCCCTCTGGGGGGGTTTGGGGGCAGCGGCTCTCGCAGGGCTCGGGGGGTGCGGGTGTTGGGGTGCCCAGCGCTGTGCCGCGGTCCCAGCTGGCTCCTGGGGGGCTCTGGGGGTCCCGGGGGGCTGTGAGGGTCCTGGGGAGCCCCCCGGGTGCTGCCCACCCCCGAACCCCCCCGCAGGAGCTGGAGGAGGTGAAGATGTCCGGCTCCATCGCCTCGTACGATCAGCTGGTGCGGCAGGTGGAGGCGCTGAAGAAGGAGAACAGCCACCTCCGGCGGGAGCTGGAGGACAACTCCAACCACCTCTCCAAGCTGGAAAATGAGACCTCGGACATGAAGGTGGGGACAGGCCCGGCTGGGGACGGGGCACACACCCCGAAATGGGGGGGGGGGGGTTCCATCCGCATCTCCCCGTCCTCAACATCTCCACCCCTGTTTTAGGAGGTCCTGAAGCACCTCCAGGGCAAGCTGGAGCAGGAGGCCCGGGTCATGGTGAGCTCGGGGCAGACGGAGGTGCTGGACCAGCTCAAAGGTGGGTGCCTGGGCAAGGTGGGGAGGGGGCGACCCTGCCAAGCCCACCCTGACAGCGCCGTCCCCATCCCCAGCCCTGCAGATGGACATCACCAGCCTCTACAACCTCAAGTTCGCCCCGGAGGCGACGAGCGGCGGGCGCGGCACCGAGGAGAGCCCGGCGGGCCCCGCCTCGCACCGGGACGGCCCCGGGGAGCTGGGCAGGGCCACGTTCCGCATGCTGGAGGAGCTGGACCGCGAGAGGTGATGGGCTGGGGGGCAGAGGGGCTGGGGGGGCCGGGGTTGTGCTGATCCTGTCGGGGTCTCTGCTGCTCAGAGTGACCCCGAGAAAAGTTGGAAAGTCTCTTTTCCCAGCCCGGCGCTTGAAGAAGGAGTCAGGGCTCTTCAGTTCTCAGTCTCAATGTTGTTTATTGTGTCTTATCTATAAAAAATTTTCTCCTGCCCTGCCGAGGTCAGCCCAGCAAGACAGTTCCAGGCACTCTGCCTGCCCCCAGGGCAGGGTTATGTCTTTATACTAAAAACTACATGTAAAATGTTTGCAATTACTTCCCAATACCTATCACCTATGTTAGACAGTGAGCTTCTACTCTAAACCAATCTGTGAGTGCCACCATCACAGCAGAAGATGGAGGCCAAGAAGAAGAAGGAGAAAGGCTGGACACAGCCAGTTCCCTCCATCTTGCCTCCTGAACCCCCATCCCAAAAACCCCAAAATCTACTTTTCCACCCTGTGATAACTTCACTGTTATTCTACCTAAACTGTTGTGGCTTGCTGATCTTCATACAAGGTTGGTAACTTGCTCCACGGGTCACAATCAAACCCAGAGGTGTTTTGGGCTCTGTGCCAGGGTCTCTGAGACAGCCAGAGGGATGTTCTGGACCCTGACACTCCCCCTCTCTCGGCAGGTGTTTCCTGCTGGGGGAGATCGAGAAGGAGGAGAAGGAGAAGGTCTGGTACTACTCACAGCTGCAGAGCCTGGCCACGCGCCTGGATGAGCTGCCCCACGTGGAGACGGTGAGTGGGGGACCCCCTGTGCCCCCCCGGGCCTCGGGGAGCCGCCCAGACCCTGCCCTGCTCACGGCACCCTCTGTGTGCCCCCAGTTCTCCATGCAGATGGATCTGATCCGGCAGCAGCTGCAGTTCGAGGCGCAGCACATCCGCTCGCTGATGGAGGAGCGCTTCGGGACGGCCGATGAGATGGTGCAGAGGGCACAGGTCGGGTCCTTCACCCCCAAACGCCTCCTGATCTGCTCCTGGGGGGCCCCAGACTGATGGGCTCAACTCTGGGTACCATCACAAGCAGCTCTGGGTGCACTGCACCAGCTGCTCACACCCTGCTCCAGCTCCTCACACCCTACTCCAGCTCCTCACACCCTGCTCCAGCTCCTCACACCCTACTCCAGCTCCTCACACCCTACAACAACTGCTCACACCCTACACCAGCTCCTTTCACCCTACTCCAGCTCCTCTCATCCTACACCAGCTCCTCACACCCTACAACAACTCCTCACACCCTACTCCAGCTCCTCTCACCCTACTCCAGCTCCTCACACCCTACAACAACTGCTCACACCCTACTCCAGCTCCTCACACCCTACACCACCTGCTCACACCCCATTCCTTGCACACCCACACCCCTCCCTCCCATCCCTCGTGTTCCTGGGGGGTCCCCGCCCTGTCCAACGCCCTCTGTGCCCCCCCAGATCCGGGCGTCCCGGCTGGAGCAGATCGACAAGGAGCTGATGGAGGTGCAGGACAAGGCGCAGCAGCCGGAGCCGCAGGTATTGGGATTGGGGCCGGGGTGTCCCCGCTCCCTCTGGAGCCAGGAAGGGGGAGGAAGGGGCCAGCAGGGCCCCCCCGCGCTGTCCCCGCGCTGTCCCCATCGGCACAGCCGGGCTTTGTGCGGCTCGGGCACCGTGAAATGGGCAGTTGCCATGGAGACCAGAAGTAGGCCATGGCGGGCGGGCGGGGGCTCCGCAGCATCTGCCGCCAGGGTGGGCAGCCTGCCATCATCATCGTCATCGTCATCGCCATCGCCATGGGCTGCCATCGACACGGTCCCTGTGTCACCCACAGCCTCGCCACTGTCATTGTGCCATTGTCACCCACAGCCCTGCCATTGTCACCTTCACAGCCTCGCCACTGTCATTGTGCCACTGTCACCCACAGCCCTGCCACTGTCACCATCACAGCCCTGCCAGCGCCATTGTCCCACTGTCACCCACAGCCCTGCCATTGTCACCATCACAGCCTCGCCACTGTCATTGTGCCACTGTCACCCACAGCCCTGCCATTGTCACCATCACAGCCTCGCCACTGTCATTGTGCCACTGTCATTGTGCCACTGTCACCATCACAGCCCTGCCACTGTCACCATCACAGCCCTGCCAGCGCCATTGTCCCACTGTCACCCACAGCCCTGCCATTGTCACCATCACAGCCTTGCCACTGTCATTGTGCCACTGTCACCCACAGCCCTGCCACTGTCACCATCACAGCCCTGCCAGGGCCATTGTCCCACTGTCACCCACAGCTCTGCCACTGTCACCATCACAGGCTGCCATCACCATTACCACACTGTCACCATCACAGCCCTGCCATCAACACGGTGCCATCATCACCCTCCTCCCACCATCACCACAGCCCCACGTGGCAGCACCCACGGCCCCCATCACCCCCAGACACCCCCAGATCCTCACAGCCCCCGTTTCCCACCCCTCCCTCACCCCGCAGGCTCAGCCCCAGCCCCCTCCCCGCTGCCCACCCACGCTCCCCCTTCCCTGAGCTGCAGCAGCCCCCCCCATCCCAACCATCCCCGATTTTAGCTCAGAACCCACCCCTGGCACTGACGGAAACAACGACTGGGGACGGCAGGGGGCGGCAGGAAAGTGGGGAGGGGCTGGGCAGGCGGGCGAGGGCTCTGCAATGCAGCCCCCCCCACCTGCCCCCTCCTCCGCAGCTCTGCGGGAAGGTCCCGGCCATGGACGGGGACGGCAGCCTGGACCCCCCGACCCACCCCGAGGAGGGCGGCAACACCAAGGTGAGGAGCACGGCCGGGGCGGGCCGAGCCCGCGCTGGGGCTGAGCGTGACCCCGTGTGTGCCGCCCGCAGGTGGAGGTGGTGTTCTGGCTGCTGTCCATGCTGGCCACGCGCGACAAGGAGGACATGTCCCGCACGCTGCTGGCCATGTCCAGCTCGCAGGAGAGCTGCCTGGCCATGCGCAAGTCGGGCTGCCTGCCCCTGCTCATCCAGATCCTGCACGACTCCGACGGGGAGCCGGGGCCCCCCGAGAGCCCCACGGGCGCCAAGGACGCCCGCATGAGAGCCAACGCTGCCCTGCACAACATCGTCTTCTCCCAGCCCGACGAGGGCCAGGCCAAGAAGGAGATGCGGGTGCTGCACGTGCTGGAGCAGATCCGCTCCTACTCGGAGACCTGCTGGGACTGGCTGCAGATGCAGAGCAGGGACGGGGGACGGGGCCCCGAGGGCGCCGGTACGGGCGGGCCACGCGTGCTGGGAGGGGCTGGGAGGGGCTGGGAGCATCGTGTGGGACTGACCCTCATCCCCCCGCAGTGCCAGTGCCCATCGAGCCGCAGATCTGCCAGGCCACCTGTGCCATCATGAAGCTGTCCTTCGACGAGGAGTACCGGCGGGCCATGAACGAGCTGGGTGAGCGCGAGGAGGCGGCTCCTTCCCCCTGCACCGCGCCCAGACGGGCTGCTGGAGGTCAGGAAACCCAAATGACCCCTGCCTCGTCCCACAGGTGGGCTGCAGGCCGTGGCCGAGCTGCTGCAGGTGGATTATGAGATGCACAAGATGACCAACGACCCCCTGAACCTGGCGCTGCGACGCTACGCGGGGATGGCCCTCACCAACCTCACCTTCGGGGATGTGGTCAACAAGGTGGGGAGGGGGATTTGGGGGGATCAGAAGGGTCTGGGGGGGATCAGCAGGGTCTGGGGGGGATCAGAAGGGTCTGGGGGGGATCAGAAGGGTCTGGGGGTCGCAGCATCACCCTCACCACCCTCATCCTCCCCACAGGCCACGCTGTGCTCCCGCCGGGGCTGCATGGAGGCCATCGTGGCTCAGCTGGGCTCCGACAGCGAGGAGCTGCACCAGGTGGGTGCTGGCGGGGCTCCCTGGGGTGGGGGACAGGTAGGGGGACAGTCCCTGTGCCCCACTCATCCTGCTCTGCCTCTCCAGGTGGTCTCCAGCATCCTGAGGAACCTCTCCTGGCGCGCTGACATCAACAGCAAGAAGGTGCTGAGGGAGGTGGGCAGCGTCACTGGGCTGATGCGCTGTGCCCTGCACGCCGGCAAGGTGAGCCTGGGGTGGTGACAGTGACCACAGACAGACCTGGCAGGGCTGTGTGTCCCCCTGGCGTGGGGGACAGCAGGCACAGGGTGACAGGACGGGGCTGACAGGAGTTGTGTGTCCCCTCCTGGGGCAGGAGTCGACGCTGAAGAGCGTCCTGAGCGCGCTGTGGAACCTCTCGGCGCACAGCACGGAGAACAAGGCGGCCATCTGCGGGGTGGAGGGGGCCCTGGGCTTCCTGGTCAGCACCCTCACCTACAAGTGCCAGAGCAACTCCCTGGCCATCATCGAGAGCGGCGGTGGCATCCTCAGGAACGTCTCCAGCCTCGTTGCCACACGGGAGGATTACAGGTGAGGGGCACTGCAGGATGGGGCTGCACCTGATGGACCCTGGGCACCACAGACCGAGGGATGGCATTGGGGGTAGGATGGGAATGGGGGACCCCAGACTCCATGGACCCCAGGATGGCATCGGGGGATGTATGGCTGCAGGTACAAGGGGGATGGAGATGGAGGACCCTGGGCACCAGGGTGGTGTTGGGGGATGCAGTGGTTGGGGGTCCTGCAGGACTGGGGGGCACTGCAGGGACAGCACCGGGGGATGTCATGACTGGGCAGGGGTGGGGTCACCCTGCACTCCTGGGATGGGGCAGGCAGTGGGCCCAGGACCACCCTGACAGCCGGGGGGATCCCCTCTGTCCCACAGGCAGGTGCTCCGGGACCACAACTGCCTGCAGACGCTGCTGCAGCACCTGCGCTCGCACAGCCTGACCATCGTCAGCAACGCCTGTGGAACCCTCTGGAACCTGTCAGCGCGCAGTCCCCGCGACCAGGAGCTGCTGTGGGACCTGGGGGCGGTCAGCATGCTCCGCAACCTCATCCACTCCAAGCACAAGATGATCGCCATGGGCAGCGCGGCCGCGCTGCGCAACCTCCTCACCAACCGGCCCCCCAAGTACAAGGACACGGCCGTGGTGTCGCCGGGCTCCTGCATGCCCTCGCTCTACATGCGCAAGCAGAAGGCGCTGGAGGCCGAGCTGGACGCCAAACACCTGGCTGAGACCTTCGACACCATGGAGAAGCAGAGCCTGAAGGGGCAGAGCGCCAAGAAGCCGATGCGGCACATGGAGAGCCTGGTGAAGGATTACGCCTCCGACTCCGGCTGCTTCGACGACGACGAGGTGCCCAACATCTCCACCGGCGTGGAGACGGCCAGCGCCTCCGTGCTCTCCATGTTCCTCAACTCCTCCTTCCTGCAGGGCCAGGCGCTGCCGCGGGCGCTGGCCCAGCGGCGCTGCCCGGAGCCGGAGAAGGATGGCAGCGGGAAGGCGGCCGAGCCCAAGAAGGCGCCGCTGCCGGAGGATGACGTCTCGCTGGCCGCCGAGAAGTTGGCCAACAAGATCTCCAGCACGGTGGCCAAGATCGACAAGCTGGTGGAGGACATCTCCACCATGCACAACTCCTCAGACGACAGCTTCAGCCTCAGCTCCGAGGACCACTGCCTGGACTGGCAGTACGGCCCCGAGGACGGGCACGAGGCGCGCGCCCAGTCCTGCTCGCCGTGCCGGCTGTCGGACGCCGGTGGCTTCGCCAAGCGGGAGAGCCTGAGCCGGGCGCACACCCTGCTGCGGCTGAAGACGGCCTACACCAGCCTGTCCACCGACAGCCTCAACAGCGGCAGCACCAGCGACGGCTACTGCACCAAGGAGCACATGAAGCCCTGCCCCAGGGCCGCCTTCCTGGATTACCGGGATGAGCTGCAGCGCTACCAGAAGCGGCCCAGCCGGCTTGACCTCAAGAGCATCCTGGGCAAACCAGAGCGGGCCGAGCCCCCCGAGCCAGACAAACCCGAGCAGCAGGACCTGCCCGAAAGGGCCAAGAAGGTGGTGACGTTCCCCAGCCCCAAAGTGCCAGAGAAGGAGATGGAGTGGAAGAAGGAGGTGGGCACCAAGCCCCCCACCGACCCCCATGTTCGCACCATCAAGCTGTCTCCATCCTACCAGCACGTCCCCATGCTTGAGACCCTGGCCAAGAGCAGCACAGCTGCTGGCCACCAGCCCTCCCTCCTGGGCAGGAAGCAAGCCTGGCTCCCCCCGGCGCTGCTGCAGGCGGCCGAGCCCCTGAGCAAGATCCCGGAGAAGCTGCCGGCCCAGCCACCGGCCTCAGCAGAGCAGGAGTCAGTGCAGAAGTACTCGGTGGAGGACACCCCAATCTGCTTCTCCCGGTGCAGCTCCCTGTCCTCCCTCTCCTCAGCAGACAACGTGCTGGATGGGCAGAGCCACAGCGAGAACGACCTGGATAGCGACTCCTCCCTGGAGATCCTGGAGATGGAGGAAGGGGACGCAGAAGGGGAGGAGGATGGGAGGCAGGAGAGGGAGAAGGCGGTGGATCCAGGTCCCACCACGCCAGTGGGGATCTCCCAGCCTATCACCATCCCCTTCCCGAAGCGTGACAAGGTTTTCCTGCGGGAGGCCTCGCCCTCGCGCCAGGAGGACCTGACGCCCTCGAGCTCCTCGGAGAATTACATCCAGGAGACGCCGCTGGTGATGAGCCGCTGCAGCTCCGTCAGCTCCCTGGGCAGCTTCGAGAGCCCCTCCATCGCCAGCTCCATCCAGAGCGACCCGTGCAGCGAAATGATCAGCGGCACCATCAGCCCCAGCGAGCTGCCCGACAGCCCCGGGCAGACCATGCCCCCCAGCCGCAGCAAGACCCCGCTCTTCGAGCTGGGCTGCCAGCCCGAGAAGGAGACCAGCCAGTTCAACATCCAGTGGGAGAACAACGTCAAGAAGTTCATGGAGATCACCGACTTCAAGGAACGCTTCCAGCTGCCCCAGGACCTGGACTCCATGGTTTACTTCACGGTGGAGAAACCCAACGAGAACTTCTCGTGCGCCTCCAGCCTGAGCGCCCTGCCCCTCCACGAGCACTATGTCCAGAAGGACGTGGAGCTCAAGCTGATCCCCACCTTCCCGGAGAAGAACAGCCTGAACTTCGCAGCTCACGAGAAGAGGGAGGAGCGGCGGGAGGAGCGGTACCTGGAGGGCCGGCGAAGGGCGGAGCGCCCCGAGCCCCCCGACGACGACGACATCGAGATCCTCAAGGAGTGCATCAGCTCAGCCATGCCCTCCCGCTTCCGCAAGGTCAAGACCTCGCTGCTGTCCGGGCAGGTGCTGCACCCGCAGACCAAGAAGCCGCTGCACGTCCCCGTGTACATGCTGGTGCCGGCCCACACCCACCCCGGCGTCCCCAAGCACCTGCGAGCCACCTCCCGCGACCTCTTCAAGGACGACGACTCCTTCACCGACTCGGCCGACGGGACCCCCGTCAACTTCTCCAGCGCAGCCTCGCTGAGCGACGAGACCCTGCGGTACCCGGCGGGCGAGGAGGCCGAGCACCCCCTGGCCGAGCGGCGCCGCCAGCCCGGCACCATCCCGGCCCGCAGAGCCGCCTCCGGCAGCTCGGCCCCCGCCCGCCTCGGCTCCGCCGGGAAGGGCAAAGCGGGGCCGGGCCGCGGCGAGGGGAAGCGGGGCCAGACCCCCGCGAAGGGCACGGCCAGCCTGGAGCTGGGGGCCGGCCGGGCCAGCGGAGCCGCCGGGAGGAAGGATGAGGCTCTGGAGGACGGGGTGGTGTTCCAGTCGCTGTGTCACACCACGCCGACGGAGGAAGCCGTCTACTGCTTCTACGACCCGGATTTGGACGAGCTGCCCGAGGCGGGCAGGGACGGCTCCGGCAGCAGAGCCCAGCCCGGCCGGGCGCCACGGAGGGAGCGCTGGGGAGGCTCCGTGCCCCACAAGGACCCCGAGCCCGGCTCCCGTCCGGCCAAGACGAAGCCTCAGAACAACCTGATCGCCGACGAGACGCCGCCCTGCTACTCCCTGAGCTCCTCCATGAGCTCCCTGAGCGACGCCAACCTCTCCGAGGGCGAGGAGCGGGGCCAGCCCTGCGGCAAAGCCACCTGGCCGCGGTCAGCTGCAGCGGGGCAGGCGCAAGGGGGCTCGCCCAGCTCCCCCAGCCTCAACTCGGAGGATGATCTGCTGCAGAAATGCATCGGCTCGGCCATGCCCAAGCGCCGGCGGCCCGCGGCTCGCCGCAGGCTGGTGGAGAGAAAGCAGAAGCCGCCGGGAGCCGGCGGGAGGGAGCGGAAAGCCGAGGCCAGGCATCACCCCGAGGAGGAGGCCAGTTCTGACCGGGGTTCCGACCTGGACAGCGTGGAGTGGCAAGCCATCCAGGAGGGAGCCAACTCCATCGTCACCTGGCTGCACCAGGCTGCCGCCTCGCTGTCCCGGGAGCCTTCCTCCGAGTCCGACTCCATCCTGTCCTTCATGTCGGGGCTCTCGGTGGGCTCCACGCTGCAGCTCTCCCTGGGCAGGCAGGAGAAGCAGCGGCCCGGCAGCGCCTCCGGCCGGGAGCCGGCGAGGAGGGAGCACAGCAAAGGCCGCCCGGAGCGCAAGGACGCGGCCGGTGCCCGTCCCGCCGGCCGCGCCAGCTCCAGGGCGGAGCGGAGCCCGGCGCCCGCCAAGCCGGTGCCCAACCTGCCCGTGGTGTTCCGCGGCAGGACCGTCATCTACATGCCCAGCCTGGCCAAAGATGCCCCCAGCCCACGAGCCACGCCGAAGAAGAGCCCCGCGGCCAAGCCCGAGGCGCCGCCGGCCAAGAACCTCTCGCTGAGCCAGCAGCGCTCGCGGAGCCTGCACCGGCTGGGCAAAGCCCCCGAAACCGGGGAGCTGGCGCTGCCCAAGAGGAGCACGACCCCGCCCGCCCGCATCGGCAAAGGTCCCCCCTCCTCGGGCTCCTCCCGCACCTCCACGCCCTCCCAGCACGCCCCCAAGAAGCTGCCGTCGCCCTCCCAGGCCACCAAACAGGGCGGCCCGGCCGCGGGCAAGGCGAGCGGCTCCTCCTCCCCGCCGGGACCCCCGGCCAGAGCCCCGGCCCCCAAATCCCCGGCTCCCAAGCAGTCCAAGACGCAGAAGTCGCCCGTGCGCATCCCCTTCATGCAGAAGCCCAGCAGGAAGGTGCTGCCGGGCCGGGGGGCCATGCCGGTGCTGGAGGAGCAGGTCGATGGCTCCAAGGCTCGGCCCGGGGGGCCGGGGGGCAGCCGGCTCAACCTGGTGCGGATGTCATCGGCCCGCTCCAGCGGCAGCGACTCGGACCGCTCCGGCTTCCTGCGCCAGCTCACCTTCATCAAGGAATCCTCGAGCCTGCTGCTGCGCCACCGCTCCGACCTGTCCCCGGCGCCGCCGGCCACCTCGCTGCCTCGCCGGGGCTCTCCCCAGCGCAGCCGAGCCGCGCTCCCGGCCGTGTTCCTCTGCTCCTCCCGCTGCGACGAGCTCAAGGCGGCCAAAGCGGCCACCCCGGGCCAGCGGCCGCTCATCCCCAGAGCCCAGCCCGGCGGCAAAGCCACGGCCGGGGCCAAAGCGCCGCGCCGGACCAGCTCCGAGAGCCCGTCCCGGCTGCCGGTGAAGAGCAGCGCGGCCGCGGCCGAGCCCTTCAAGCGCTACTCGTCCTCGCCCAACATCAGCGTGGCCCGGCGGGCGGCCAGCCCGTCCTCCGTGCGCTCCGAGGCGGCGGCGCGGCGGCGGCAGAACGAGCCGGCGGCTCCCGGGGGCCCGCCGGGAAAGCCGCCGGTGGTGGTGATGAAGGGCACGTGGCGGAGGATCCGCGACGAGGACATCCCGCACATCCTCAAGAGCACGCTGCCCTCCACCGCGCTGCCGCTGGCCGGCTCCGGAGACGAGGAGCCCCCCGGCACCCCCGGCACGCCCAGGAAGACCAGCGACGCCGTGGTGCAGACCGAGGACTTCGCCACCTCCAAGACCAACTCCAGCACCTCTCCCACGCTGGAGAGCCGCGAGGGACCCCCGCACCCCCGCGCCACCGGCGACGGCGAAGCCCCCGCGCCCGCCAAGGCCGCCCTGCCCATCTCCTTCGGCCACGAGGCGCCCGCCGGGAGCTTCCCCGGCAGCCGGCACGGCTCCCCCAGCAAGGCCGCCCGTGTCACCCCCTTCAACTACGTCCCCAGCCCCATGGCGGTGACGGCGGTGGCCGACAAGGCGGTGGAGAAAATCCAGGCTTGATGATGCCCCAGTGAGGGTCCTGCGACGCCCCCAGCGCCACGGGAGCTGGCCAGGGCTGTGTTTGGGACACACGTGGGGAAGTGGGACAGCCGGGGACCAGCGAGTCACCCCAACCCCCTGCTGGCCCCAGCTTGGGGGGCTTGCTGTGCTGAAGCATCACCATTGCCAGCAGCAAGAACTGGACAGAACTGGGAACGTTCTGGGTCTGGCAGCCCGAGCTGGGGTGGTTCTCGTGGACCATCCCCTCCCACTGATGGATGCCAGGGACAAACTGAGGTGGGGCTGTGTCACCGTGTGCCCCCATCCTGCTCACCCAGAGCCTGATCCCACACGCCCGGGAGCTGACACAGCACATCCAGTACCAGGAAAACCCCACACGCTCCAGCTTGTCTGGCATCAGCTCATGGCAGCTCATTTATTACCAGGGGAAGGGATGCAGAGGAGAAGCTTTGGAGGGGGAGATGAGGACCAGGACCCCCATTTGGGGGACCAGGAGCCCCTGCTGGAGGTTCCTCATGGCTGATCTGTGCCGGTCTGAGGTGGTGGCAGAGGGAAATAGGAGGAGCCAGGCAAAGCTCACGGGGGTGGCCGGGGTCCCGATGGGCTCATCCCAGGGTTGCTCACAGGGTGCTGCCACCAGGCTGGGGGGCTGCTCTGGGAGGGAACAGGGTGCTGAGCTGGCACCAGGATGCCCAACCCCCAGGAAAGGGTCTGGGGTCCCTCACCTTCACCCACAGCCCCCCAGCCTCCCAGCCCCAGGGCAGGAGAGCCTTGGCTCACAGCCAGGATCCCGGTGTGTCCCTGTGGATGTGGACACGAATCCATCCAGGACTGGATTACGCCCACGAGCATGGGGCCTGCCAGCCCCAAAACCCTGGGGCCACTCCTGCTGCCAGCCAGGCCCAGGTGCCAACACTGGGGTGTGTGGGAAGCGCCTCAGCCCCTGGGAATGGGATGGGCTGCAGAGGAACCCCCAATCCAGGTGGTCCCAGACCCCTCAGATACCTCCAGTCCTCCACCATCACTCCCTGCTTTGGGTGGACCTTGGTGCCCCCCCATGCCAGTGCCACGGGGGGCTGAAGGGACAAACACAGGGCTATGGGGACATGTGCAGGGGACACACCTGGGCGGCTGTGGGGACACAGTGAGGAGCTCTGAGTTGCACAGTGGGGCCAGGGAGTCACCAGGACCGTGGGGATATGCAGGGGGTCCCCAGGGATGTGCCCTGGAGTCGTGGGGACGGGCGCACCAATGCCCACTGGAGCCCCCCTGCCCTGGCAGTGGCTGGCATGGAGGGACCAGTGGCCGGGACTGAAGAAAAGGAGGAAAATCCCAGGAGCGGCCCTGCCAGGTGCTGTAACGGAGCGCAGGGGTGGCAGGAGGGCCAGCATCGCCCCCCGGCTACAAGCCACCGCCCTCCTCCTCCTCCACCGACAATCCCGCCGGGCTCCGCTCGCCATCACTGTATCTATGTACTAAGGATGTTATTTTACCAGACTCTGACAGTATTTCCCAATTAAAAGCCAACCTGTGTAAATAGGAAGGGGTGTTTGGTCTATCCCGTGTGTTCGGGCTGGGCGGATCCGCAGCCCTTCTGCAGCGTTTTCTGGATCCATTTCTTGTGTTTCACGGTCGAGGTGGCCACCGGCGGCTTGAAAGGATCAGTGGCGTTCTTGCCGCTGAAGGACACCACGCCGGCCACTGCCGGCCGCTTCCCGCACACCAAGGGCCCCCCCGAGTCACCCTGAGGAGGGGGTGACACCAGGGAGTGGACCAGGGCTCAGGGACCCCCGCCACGGCCAGGAGAACATCTCACCTGCTCAGGGTGAGCATCCTGCCCGCAGCCAGGCTCGGGTTTTTGGGTTTTTGCACCCTTGGACCCCCAAATTCTCACCTTGGCGGGTGCCGAGCCGCGGCGCTGCCCCTGGAAGCAGATCGTGGTGGGGCCGATATCGCCGTGCCAGAAGCGGCTGTTGTTGCACATCCGCGTGTCCATCACCGTCACCTCCATCTCCTGCAGGGTGGGCGAAAGCCTCCGGCCCTGGGGGTCCACGAGCCCCCAGCCCGCCAGGCTGCACCGCGCCCCCGGCGCCGGCTCCCGGCTCGCCAGCGGGATCAGCTGCCGTGTCCTGCTCAGTGTCACCTTCCTGTCCAGCTGCGGGCGGGGGGCGGCATCAGAACCCCCTCCTTGGGCAGAGGGGCTGGCGGGGAGCACCCCAACACAGCAGGGTGCGGGCTCAAAGGGGAGCACCCCGATGCTGCAGGTGGGGGACTGAGGGGAGCCCCCCAACGCCACGGGTGGAAGAGGAGCACCGAGCACGGTGCAGCGGCAGTGGGAGCGGGGGGATGACACCCAGGTGTGAAATCTCTTGGGGGTGAGAAGAGGAAATGTCACCGAGCGAACACCCGGAAATGTCACCCGGCCCCGTGCGAACACCCCGCCCCTTCCCGGCAGCGCTCCCCGGCACCGCCGCCGCTCCAGCCCCGCTCGGAGCCCCCCCGAGCCCCACCTGGAGCAGGAGCAGGTCGTTCTCCATCGTCTGTCGGTCGTAGCCGGGGTGGGGACAGACAGCCCGGATGGTGAAGCTCTGCGTGTCCTCCTCGTGGTGCCGCCAGCTGTGCAGCCCCACCAGCAGCCTCCCGTTGTGCCACGACCTGCTCCGCCCCGGGAGCGGGGTCAGCCCGGTGCCGGTCACCCGGAGCCCCGTCCCCTCCCCGGGCAGGACCCAGCCGTGCCAGACTCACCTCTTAGGCAGGCAGTGCGCGGCCGACAGCGCCCAGCGCCGGTGCAGCAGCGCTGCCCCGCAGACGTGAACCCCCCCAAACTGCAGGGACGCCATGTAGGGCCGGGAGTGGCGTTTGGCCTCGTGTCCCCCGATGATGGAGGGCTGGAGCCACGGCCTGTCCCCACCAGCAGCTGCCACCGCCCCGGGCAGTGACTCCGAGCCCACGCCGGACACACCGGCCCAAGGAAGGGGGCGGTGGCAGCAGCAGCAGCAGCAGCAGCGGCCCCAGGCAGCCCCGAGCCCCCATCCCGCCCCTCCCGCGGCTCCCGGTGCGGCTGCCGAGCTGGAGGAGCCCCGGGTGCGGTGTGACAGCGGAGCAGGACAGCAGCGGGGCACGGATGCAGCTCAGGGGGGGCAGGAAGGGGAAGAAGCACCCACAAGGTGACACCCGTGAGGGTGGGAAACACCCAGAGCCCCCGCAGCGCTCAGAGCAGACAGAAAAGCGGCGCCTCCAGCTGCCAGAAATGGGGGTTGTGAGATTTGTGACAGCCCACAGTGCTGGGCGACCCATTCCCACCATCTTTATTAGCAAAACAGGGCAGCTTTTCACACCATGGGGCGGTGCTGGCCCCCGACCCAGCCCCCCTCAGGGGGGTCCCTCAGTTCGTCCCCTTGGGCGGGACCCGCCTGGCCCCGCTCCTTGGGCGGGACCTCAGGCTGGCCAGCAGCCGCTGGAAGAAGAACTCGTTCTGGTATTCCAGCGGGACCAGGTGCTGCAGGAACGGGGGCACCTCGGCTCTGCTGACCCCCACGCACACGGGGACCACCCTGGGGCCGCGCTGGTGGACGCTGCAGAACAGATTCCACTGGGACACGCGCTGGCACCACCGGTCACCCAGGGACTTGGCCGAGAGGAGCAGGATGGCCACCCGGCTGGCCTCGATGGCCTCCACGGCCGTCAGGATGACGGATGTCCCGGCCACTTGGTCCTGGTGCTCGGTGAAGCCCCGGAACCCCTCCTCCCTCAGGCGCTCCGCGATGCGGGAGGCGATGGGGTCATCCTCGGGGAAGTACCAGAGGGAAAAGTCGTAGAGAGCAGAGGATGTGCCACCCACGAGGGACATGGCAGCTGGTTCAGGGGCAGAAGAAGGGGTGCAAGCCGTTGTCCCAGCACCAGGAAGGTGCCACCGTGCTGGCCTGGCCGATCCTGCTGTTCCCTGGGAAAAGCTCACTGGGGTGGCACAGCCGGGGCTGTCCCGGTAAATCCGGATCCTCGCGATGCAGACGGCGTTGGGAAGGTGAAACCACAGCGTGGAGGTGCCCAGCACGGTCCCTCAGAACGCCTTCTGCCTCATCTCGGCGATGCCGCGGTCCAGCGCCTCCCCGACCCTCTGCAGCTCCCGGCGCCGCTCCCGCAGCTGCTCCCGGGACTGCTGCAGCCGCTGGTTCATCCCCACGTAGGAGCGGATCTGCCGGTACAGCCGCTCCCGCTCCTCCGCCGCGGGCTCGGGGCAGCCTGGCGGGCAGAGCCGGGGCTCAGCGGGGCTGGGGGGCTCCCCACGTTCCCCATTCCCCAGCGAGGGCTCACCTGGAGCGGGGCCTGGGGGGGCTCAGGGGGTCCCCACGTTCCCCATTCCCCAGCGAGGGCTCACCTGGAGCGGGGCCTGGGGGGGCTCAGGGGGTCCCCACGTTCCCCATTCCCCAGCGAGGGCTCACCTGGAGCGGGGCCGGGCTCCTGGGGGGGCTCGGCGGGCAGGACGAACACGGGGTCGGAGGGGAGCGTGCCCTGCACGTCCGCCAGGATCTGCTCCGCGCTGGGGGGCTCAGGGCGGGTGGGCAGCACCCGCTTGGCCTTGGAGCTCATCCCGGGGGAGGCTCATGTGGGGAGGGGCTGCGGAAGGGGGGGGGGGGAGGTGAGGGCGCTGCCACCCCGGACAGACAGACAGACAGACAGACAGAGAGACAGCTCCCCTTTTCTATCCCCCCTGTGCTGCCCTTTGGACAGATAGACGGACGGACTCCCCGCAGCAGGCAGAGACCCCTCAGTGTAACCCCGGATGGACAAACAGAACCTCCCCACCTTCCCCTCCGGACAGACAGACACCTGCTTGCCTCCCAAACAGACACACGGATCCCCTGTGCTGCCCCACTTCCCCAGACAGACCGACTCCCTTCCCCCCCCAGACTGACAGACTCCCCCACCCCGCCCTTCGAACGGACGGACAGACCCCACCCCCGCCGCTGGACAGACAGACAGACGGACAGAGCCGCACCCCCGCACAGATAAACCGGCCCCCTCCGCCCCCCGCACACACAGACAGAGCCCCCTGATCCCCCCACCGGACAGATCGACTCCCCCGGACCGCAGACGGACCGACAGACCGACTCCTCTATCCCGGCCGCACTTCCGCCACGCCCCGGACACGTCATCAAACCAGCCCCGCCCCTTTGCCCAAAGGCTCCGCCCCCCGCCGCTCTTAAAGGCGCCGCGCGGCGTCGCGGAACACGCGGGACGGGAGCGGCGCTCGGGGGGCACCGGGGTTTATTGGGGGGCTGGGGTACAACACACTCGGGCTGCAGAAACTCGGGATCCCCGGCGGGAACGGCCCGGGCTGGCCGGTACCGTTAGCAGGGCCACGGTGCCGGTACTGGGAGCACGGTGCCGGTACCGGCGTCTGTACGAGGGACTTCGGTGCCAGAACGGAGGATGCCGGTAGCAGTGCCGGGAGCATGGTGCCGGTGCCGGCGTCTCTAGTGCCGGTATGGGGGACTTCGGTGCCAGAACGGGGGTTGCCAGTACCAGTACTGGGAGCGTGGTGCCGGTACTGGTCCCAGTACCGGGGTTGTGGTGCCGGTACCAGTGGCTCCGGTGCCCCTCTTACTTCACCTTCTCCACGAACTCTGCCAGGTTCAGGGATGCTCTGACGCCTGCGGAGACACGGATGCCGTTAGTGCCCGTTCCCGGGGCAGTGGCCGGTGCCCCGGGGCACTGCCCGGCCCGGCCCCGCGTCACCGTCCCGCTCCCTCCCGGTCCCGCTGAGCACGGCGGTCACAGCCCCGGGGGGCTCCGGAGGGGAGCCCCAGCTCGGCAGCAGCGCTGAGGGGCACAGGGGTGGGCACAGGGGTGGACACACGGATGGACACACGGATGGGGTCTGGCTACGGAGAAGCGGGAGAGAAGCGCCTGCTCTACCCACGCCCCGGGAGAAAGGGCCGGTGGTGCGGGAGCCGCGCCGGTGCTGCGGGAGCAGAGCGGTTTGGGCGGTGCCGCGGCGGACACGGGGCACGGCCCGGCCCCCGCGGCTCGGTACATACGGGCAGGCTGGGCTGCGGGGCCACCCCGGCCGCCAGCCGGGCTCTGCTCTTGGCCAGAGTGTGCAGGACTGGACCATGCAGCGCAGAGAGGAGAGAGAGGTTAGAGAGGGGACAGTGACCCCCGGGGCTCCTGTCACGGTGTCCGTGGGCACCGAGAAATAATCACCCGCCGGTAATTAACGAGCTGCCCGCGCCCCCGAGCTGGGAAAACCTGGACACGGAGCAGGTGGAGGGACGGGGGAGCGGAGTCACCTTCTCGGGTGACACTGGAGGCCGCGTCCAGGGCCTTGGTGCCGATGTCACCCATCATGTTGTCCACGGCCCGGTGGTGCTTGAGGAAGAAGGGTCGGATGACGCTGTGGTAGATGAGCTGGGAGCCGTTCCAGGGCACTGGGGCCATGCACCACACCAGGAACAGGCACTGCGGGCACAGGGGGGGCTCAGTGCTCCAGGGCCCCCCAGCTCACTGGAGATCCCAGGATCTGGGCTGGGTGCAGCCCCTCTGATGCATTAAGTTTTAGCTTTCATATTTTCCAGATTCTGCATTAGTTTATAACTCTGAACTTCATATAAAGGGTTAGCAGCTCTCCTCACAGCTCAGTCACACAGAACAATCCTTTTCCAGCCCCAGAACCAAGGACACCGCTGCAGCTCAGGCCCAAAAAGTGTGAAACAACAGGAGAGCAATCTGGGAGGGTGGGACTGCACAACCTGGAGCTGGAATTGGACAATTAACCCCAATATGGAAACGGACCAAAACTTATAAAAGTGTGAAAACTCATGACACGCCATCCAGCTTGGGTGTAGCTTTGGCTGGGCTCTTACACTGCCCAAGGTGAATCCTTTGAAGGCCTTTTAATAAATCCCTAATTAATTCCTTTAACTCTGCCCAGCTCTGTCCTAGGGAGCCTCTTTGGGCACCACGACCACCAGAGCCCAGCTCCTCCTGTCCAGCCCCGGGATGGGAGGAGCCCGGGACGGGAGGAGCCCAGCGTTACCTTCCCGGCGTAGTAGAAGGGGAACCAGTAGAGGAAAAGGTCGGAGAAGAACTCGGCGATGCTGAAGACGCCGTAGACCACCCAGTATGTGAGCCACATGGTGTCATCCTCCTTGCTGTTGCTCTCGATGGCTTTGATGCTGAGGAAGGACAGGAGGAAGGAAGGAAGGAAGAAGGAAGGAAGGAAGAAGGAAGGAAAAGGAAGGAAAAGGAAGGAAAAGGAAGGAAAAGGAAGGAAAAGGAAGGAAAAGGAAGGACACGGTTGCTGCAGCCCTGGGCTGGGCTCCACCTTCCCAAACCCTCCACACCCCGGAGGGAACCTGTCCACCGGGCTGGCACGCTCCCAGCGCTTCCAGGAAGGTCCCAAGAGCTTCCCAGCCATCACTGCCTCTTGACTGAGCAGGGAGACCCTCAGCAAAGGGCGGGGAGCGCTCTCCAGGTGTGGGACAGGTACTTACGAGACGTAGGCGGGGTAGACGAAGCCGATGACGTTGCAGAGCAGGGAAGCGCCGTAGCCGAACATGAGGTACAGCCCCAGGAAAGTCACGGAGCCTGCGGGGGACAGGGGACAGTTTGGAGCCTGCTGTCACCAGGGCAGACCCCGCTGGGTCTCCTGAGCGGGATTCTCGTCCCAGAGCGGGAACGGGGGCGTGCCGGGGGGTAACGACCACCCCCCGTTAATCCAGATGCTCGATGGAGCGGGGCACGTGGCGGAGCCCGCTCCTCCCCGAGGCACCCGTGACCCGCTCCCGTCACCGTCCGTCCCCTCCCCTGGCTCGGATGGGACTTTTACCACCCCAACCTCGCAGCGCTCTCGGCGCCTGGAGCGGGGCCAGGGCGGCAGGAACCGGAGACGCTGACAACACGCCCATGGTCCAAAGTCAAGGCTCCGCTCGTCTCCCCCGCTCGGCATTCCCCGAGCGAGCTGCGGCTCAAGGACGAGCCCCGCTCCCGGATCTCGCTCCCGGCTCCTCCCGCAGGCGCAGGAAGGGTTGGCTCCCCTGGGAGCGGCGATCCAACCCCGCTGCCCTGCTGCCACTCAATTAGATCGCTCAATTAATTAAATGCGAGCCGCAGCCTTTGGTGGAGCTTGCCCAGCGCTGGGACACTCGCAGGAGGCTGGGGAACGTGGGACAGGGAGGTTTTGGGGCGGAAACCCGCTCACATCAGGGCTGAGAGGGCAGGAAAACCTCAGGGACACTCGAGATGGAGCGATTTGTGCAGCCCAGCACCGGACAAACTCCTCCAGCAGCAGCAAGAAAGCTGGGACTTAACCTGTCTGTGTGGGTGAATTAAAGTCCTTGCTCGGGCTTGGAGGGTGGATAATCCCAGCTCTGCTCGCTGCAGCATTCCTGGGCTGAGCTCCGGCCCCGATCCGGGCACCCACAGCTCCGGGTCTTTCCTGGGCAGGAGCAGCGTGGCTTTGGAGCAATCCCAAACCTCCCTCCAAGGAGGGCAGGCAGGTCCAGGCAGTGCTGGGTTTCATTCCCCAAGAGCCTTAGAAGGGATTTCGCAGGATTTGAACCCCCAGAGAAATTTATGTAACAGCAAAAGCCCAGGGAGAGGCTTTGCTGGGGGAGAAGTTGGAGGTGGTGCTGCCCAGAGGTTGCTCCAAACCCCAGCCCACGGGTTCAAACACAAATTAGGGATTGCTCCAGAGCCATAGGAGGGAGAAATCAGGAATTTTTAGTTCAGCAACAGCTTCTCCGTTCCAGGGCAGGGATCCAGAATGTGTAACCATCCCTTTTTGGTGCGTCCACTCTTGTTCTACCATCACGGCTGAGCCTGACCAAATCTCCAGGATTGTTTTGCTTAAGTGGCACCACATCCAAACACAACCTGCACAGCAGCTCGTGCTCCTTCACGGACACCTTTCCCCTCAGAGTGGGAACACCAGCCCTGCTGCAGGTGAAGGGGCAGGAAATCACACCTGGAGGCCAAAGGCTTGGAGGGACACAGCAAACAGGGAAGCCCTGAGCCCTCCCGGGAGGTTTGATATGAAATCTCGATATGGAGGGCGGGGATGAGGCCAGTTCAAGTTGGCAGAGAGGGCACAGGGCCGAGGGTCAGGGGAGAGTGGCACAGGATTCTCCCCGGGGAGAATCCGGCTGGTTCCTCATTAATGAACAACAGGGATCCGGTTAAAGGCCGGGTCCCCATGGTGGGACACGGGGACGAGCTCCCATCCCCAGTGCCCAATCTGAGCCACCACAATCTGGGGGCTCACCCAGAACAGGGACCCCCCCCCATCAGGGCCAGGGGTCTCAAGGGTCTCTCTGACACCTCTGACACTCGGACCCTGCGAGCTTTAGGATTTCGGCATTCTGTGCCAGCGGAAGGCGAGGGCAGTGCGGTGACAGCGATGTCACCCCCGGCACCCCCAGCCCGTCCCCGCTCCGCACCCCAAACCAGGGCAGCCCTGCCTGCCCTCCCCGTGCCCCCGTGCTGAGTCCAGAGCACGGCGAGCAGCCGCCAAAGCGCCCCACCATACGGCGGAGAAGGGGACACAACGGGAGAACCGGGGAGGCCCCGCGGTAACGGTCGCACCTGAGGCCAGGTAGAGCCGTTGGACGCCGGTGCGGGCTTCCAGCTGAGCCAGCAGGTCGCCGATCGGGCCGGGGCTGTGGAGGAAGCGCTCCAGGCGCTGCTGCAGGGCGGCCATGGCGGCGATGCGGGAGCTGGAGCGGCCCCGGACCGACCCCGACCCCGGCCCCGGTCAGCGCGGCTTGGATGGGGGGCGTGGCCAGCGGGAGATGGGCGGTGCAAACCGGAGGGGCGTGGCCAATGAGAAGGCGGGGCGGGGATCGAGGCGGGCCAATGAGGCGAGGCCGTGCGGGGGGCGGGACCGACGCCGTTGCCATGGCAACGCGCGCAGCGGCCTCATGGCGGCTCGGCCCGGGCCCGGCCCGGCGCTGTCGCTGTTCCCGGTGCTGTTCGCGCTGCTCGTGGTGGCCGCCACCGCCCCTCCGGGCCCCGCCAAGCCCCCGCGTGTCTACCTGAGCAGCTGGGCAGTGCGGGTGGCGGCGGGGCTGCGGGACGCTCGGGACTTAGCCCGCCGGCACGGGCTGCTCTACCTGGGTCAGGTGCGGCCTGGGCGGGCCCAGCTCATCCCGTGTGCCCCTGGCCCTATCTTCTCGCTCATACCCACCCTGTGTGGCCATTGGATGTCCCCTTCGCTTATCCCATGGGCAGGGATATCTTCCATTAGGCCAGGTTGCTCCAAGCCCCATCCAACACTTCCCCTCAAACACGTGCTGGGAATCTGGGAATCCTCTACCAGCGTCCCCCCACCCTCAGAGCAAGCGACCTCTGAGCATGCAGGGCTGAGTATGCTTGAGGGACCCCCAAGGGCACCCAGCCCTCCCCAGGACTCCATTCTGTCCCCAAGTGACACTTTCTGCTTGTCCTGCACTGTAGCATTCAATTTACCATCCTGACCTCCACAGCTGCACCCTGGAAAAGCTCAGAGCATCTCTTTGTGCCCGCAGGTGATGGAGGGAGAGCCCTTTTATCACTTCAGCCACCGCGGCACCAGGCAGAGAGCCCTGAGCAGGCACTGGGGGTGGCACATGAGGCTCACCAGAGACCCCCAGGTAGGGAGGAGCATGATGGTGTTCACAGGGGTCTCAGCTGGAGGGAAGAGACAAGGATGTGACTCCATGTTTCAGGCTTGATTTATTATTTTATGATATATATATATATATATATATATATATATATATATATATATATATATTACATTAAAAGTATACTAAAGAATAGAAGAAAGGATTTCCTTAGAAGGCTAGCTAAGAATAGAATAGCAAAGAATAACAAAGGCAGCTGTCTCAGACTCTCTGTCTGAGCCAGCTGGTCTGTGATTGGCTATTAATTAGAAACAACCAACACAGGCTAATCAAAAGTCTACCTGTTGCATTCCACAGCAGCAGATAACCATGGTTTACATTTTGTTCCTGAGGCCTCTCAGCTCCTCAGGAGGAAAAATCCTAAGGAAAGGGTTTTTCAGAAAAGATGTCCACGACAGAGGAGGGCACGGGGAGCCAGGGCACAGCTGTGGGCAGGCCCTGCCCGGCACCCACAGCGCTGCTCCCTGCCCAGGTGCTGTGGTTTGAGCAGCAGACGCTGAAGAGGCGCTCCAGGAGAGGCGCGGGCGTGGTGCCCACGGATCCCTGGTTCCCCAAGCAGTGGTACATGGTGAGAATGGGCTCCTTCCCCTCCTAATCCCCACCCCAGTCACGGCATGGAGGGGAGCAGTGGCGCATCCAGTGCCACCTCCCTGCTGAGCACCATCCCAGAGGGCACAGGATTGCTCTGGGTTGTTCTGGGATATCCCCAGTGAGGGAGAGCCCACAGCCCCTCTGGTGTCTGTTCACTGCATACTGAAGAAGTTCTTCCTTCTGTGCAGGGGGAATTCCTGGGATCCGTCCTTGCCTGTTCTTGTGGTGCCCTTTCTGGGCCCTGCTCTGAGCCCCCCCGGCACACAGGGACACCCAGGGCTGAGGGCCCCTCTCAAGGCTGAGCAGCCTCAGCTCCCTCAGCTTTTCTTTCTCAGGATGCTCCAACCCCTTCCTCAGCTTTGTGACCCTGCACTGGACCCACACCATGTCCTGAGCAGCCCAGAGCAGGGCGCAGCACCCCAGAAGTGCCTGCAGGGCTGAGCAGAGGGGCAGGATCCCTCCCTGAGCACTGGCAATGCCCTTCTCAGGCCATAAACCAATCTAACACCGGCAGTGATGAGGCAGCAGGACTCTGAGGTGACCCTGGGCTGCCAATCAAATTTTTAATCTGTTTTTCCAGAACAACGACATCCACCCCGACCTGAACATCCTCACGGCTTGGAGCAGAGGCTACACAGGGCTGGGGGTGGTGCTGACTGTCCTGGATGATGGGCTGGAGAAGGATCATCCCGACCTGGCTGCCAACTATGTAACTATGGGGGTGTCCAGGGAGCTCCTGGGAGGGGGAGGAAACCCTTCACCCCAGCCCTGGCACTGTGCAGGAGAGAGCTCAGGGGGTCAGTTCCTTCACCCCAGCCCTGGCACTGTGCAGGGAGAGCTCAGGGGGTCAATTCCTTCACCCAGCCCTGGCACTGTGCAGGGAGAGCTCAGGGGGTCAATTCCTTCACCCTGGCACTGTGCAGAGGGAGCTGGGCCTCTCCAGGGCTGGATCCAAGGTTTGGAGCCTCTTGAAGTGCAATCTCACACGGAGGAAATGTTAGAACTTGTACACGCTCTGGAGCCCCCAAATAGGTGTAATTACAGCAAGCTGCAAAGCCAGTACAGCTGGTAAAGCCTCCTGTGCTGCACGGGGAAGGGAAGGAAAGGAAATTCAGGGGCTGTGGAACACAACCAACCCTTCCTGTGGCTGCCCTCCTGGGGCTGTGTGGCCAGCGAGGGTCACCCTCAGGTGACAGGGCACGCTGGGCTCTGCCAGGGAAACAGCAAAGCTGTGCTGCTTTCGCCCCCTTGTGCAGAACCCAGAGCCACTGAGGTTGGAAAAGGGACTCAGGATCATCGAGTCCAACCTGTGCCCACCTTGTCACCAGCCCAGAGCACCGAGTGCCACCTCCAGCCCTTGCAGGGATGGGGACTTCAAACCTCCCTGGACCACCCTTTCCATGGGGAAACTCCTGCTGATGTCCCCACCTGGCCCACCCTGAGGCTGCTCCCTGAGCACCCTTTCCACAGGGAAATTCCTGCTGGTGTCCCCACCTGGCCCACCCTGAGGCTGCTCCCTCTTGTCCTGTTGCCCCCTGGGAGCACAGCCCGACTCCCCTGGCCGTCCCCTCCTGTCAGGAGCTGTGCAGAGCCACAAGGTCCCCCCTGCTCCTCCTTTCCTCCAGGCTGAGCCCCTTCCCAGCTCCCTCAGCCCCGCCTGGTGCTCCCCTCCCTCTCAGGACTCGTTCAGCTCCAGCTCCCAGCACAGCCGGGCACGAAGGGGCCCCGCTGTCCCCAGGGCTGGCAGGCGGTGCCAGCACCAGGCTCGGTGCCAGGCGCCTGTGCCGAGCTGTCACAGCCCTGCCAGGGCCCTTGGGGACACGCCACTGCCTCCCTCTGTAACAGGACCCGCTGGCAAGTTACGACTTCAACAGCAACGACCCCGATCCCCAGCCCCGATACAGCGACAGCGACAAGAACTGGTGAGTCCTGGGTTCTACCCAGCTCCCCACACTGCAGGGGGCAGCTCTGGGGGGGCTGTCCCAGGCCTCCCTACCCCTCACAGGGTCACTCTGTCCCCCCAGGCACGGGACACGCTGTGCAGGGGAAGTGGCAGCTGTGGCCAACAACGGAATCTGTGGTGCGGGCGTCGCCTACAACGCTAAAATCGGAGGTGAGAGGTTGCTGCCCTGGGAGGGAAGATGGAAATGAGCTCCAGTACCCTGTGGGGATGCAGGAGCCCATTTGGGGATGCTCTGGGCTTTACAGGGGTGGCAGGGTGGGTGCTGTCCCACCTGGGGATGCTCTGGGCTTTACAGGGGTGGCAGGGTGGGTGCTGCCCCTGGGTGCTCCCAGGGGTTGGATGCTCAGCCCAGCACCCAGCAGGGCAGGCTCAGGCTCCACTGTGGAAGTGAGGGTGGCAAAGGGGGTTAAAAGCTCCCCGGGCTTAATTACAAAAGGCTTAACAAGGAGCTTTGGGAAGTGGCTCATGGCAGGGCACAGACCTGTGGGGGGCTGATCTCCTTCGGGCAGGGGCATGTGAAAGCTGCTGGAAGCTCTGGGGGGACCTGGCAAGGTGTCCCCAGGCCCTGCCCTCGGTGTGGCACATGTGTGGCTCCTGTCCCCTCGGAGCCACCTCCCGGGTGCTGCCGCCCCTCGGCCACGGCTGCTCGGTGCCTGCCCTCAGGTGTGAGGATGCTGGACGGCTCCATCATGGACATAGTGGAGGCCCAGGCCCTGAGCCTGCAGCCCCAGTACATCCACATCTACAGCGCCAGCTGGGGCCCCGAGGATGATGGCAGGACAGTGGACGGGCCTGGAGTCCTGGCTGCAGCTGCTTTCCACAAAGGAGTTGTCCAAGTAAGCCCAGCCCTGGCCTCGGGGACACAAGGGACACAAGGACACCCTGCTCCCCCCCCTCTGCTCTTCAACAGGGACGGGGTGGGCTCGGCTCCATCTTCATCTGGGCCTCAGGCAACGGTGGCACCAACTATGACAACTGCAACTGCGACGGGTACACCAACAGCATCTACACGGTGTCGGTGGGCAGCGTGCTGGGGGACGGGCACCGGCCCCTCTACAGCGAGAGCTGCCCTGCCATCCTCACCACCACCTACAGCAGCAGGACCACCAGCAAGGTGCAGATTGTGAGTGTCACAGCAGCTCTGCCAGAGCAGCAGCTCCGGGGCTGACACAGACCCCAGCACGGGCTGGGCTGGTCCCAGCCTGCCTTAGCTGGGTGTGTGTGTAGAGCCCCAAAAGCTCAAAGGGATCTGAAAGGAGAATTTACTGAAGGTACCCAACCCCGGGGAGCTTTTTTGGAAGCAGTCCTGAGACCCCTCTGTAGGAGTATCAGGGGGTAGGATGGTTGGGACGGACTGGAGACGAGAGATCTCTGCAGCCAGGTCAGGAACTTGGGGTTCATTGCAAAGGGCCTGGGTGCAGGGCCCTGCTGGGAGCTGCCAGACACAGCTGGAGCAGGACTGAGAGAAGAGAGGGGGAGAGAGGGTGAGAGGGTAGGAGAGTAAAGAAAGAGGGGTAGCAGAGTGTGGTTCCCTTTACAATACAATAAATCTTCTTCTGTGTTGAATATTCTGATTCTCACTAACCAATCTAGTACGAGATACAAATTCTATAGCATTTCCATACAGCCTATAAGAATCACTACATTACCATACTGTGTTACATTTTAAACCCTAAAAACTCCTCTTTGGGCCCCTTCTGCCAAGCTGATAGGGTCTGCTCTGACCCTTAGACCTGTCTTCAAGCAGAGGGTGTTGTTTCATCAAAAGAGGATCACTTTCAGCCAGCCACACCATTGTTTTCCAGTTGTTCAGTAACTAAGGGATCTCAAAGCTTGCTTTCGTTTCAATCTCACTTATAGTTTCTATATTCTCAAAATCTTTTGCCAGACAATCATATTTATAAGGCTTTCCTGTTTTATCTTCCCCAACACCCCTGTGTCCCCCCAGGTGACCACTGACCTGCACCACCGCTGCACAGACAAACACACGGGCACCTCGGCCTCGGCCCCGCTGGCCGCGGGCATGGTGGCCCTGGCACTGGAGGCCAAGTAGGTGACACAGGGACACTGCCCAGGGAGAGCTGGTGCCCAAGCAGGGAAGAGAAAGGGGAGGGGCAGCAGGAAGGTTGGGGTGCAGAGTTGTGGCCTTGCCCCAGGGCCATGGGACAGCAGCAGGGCTGTCCTCTGGAGCTCTTTGCTCTCCCATTTTGGCACTGAAGGAGGCCGTGGGGGGATCAGCTTGGGCCCAGATAATTGCTCTACCCACCCCAGAAGAGCCAAATCTCCCCCTTAAAAACCAACCCAGACCTCTGTCCACATCCTCCTTGCTTCCAGCCCAGCCCTGACCTGGCGTGACCTGCAGCACCTGATCATCAGGGCCTCCAAACCTGCTCACCTGCAGGCAGAGGACTGGGCCGAGAACGGCGTCGGGCGCAGGGGTGAGTGCAGGGCTCAGCCCCTCAAACACCTTCCTGCAGCCCCTGGTGGCACCGAGGGGCTCACAGGTCCCTCTCTGGGTGTCACCTGTGTCCCAGTGAGCCACTACTACGGCTATGGGCTGCTGGATGCGGGGCTGCTGGTGCAGGAGGCCACCACATGGACAGGGACCCAGCCCCAGGAGAAGTGTTCAGTCCAGGCTGTCCAGGTCCCCAGGTAAGGGACAGTGACCCCAGGTCCAGCCTCCCACAGGCACAGGGACCCAAAGAGTGGGTCTGCTGTGTTTGGAGGCCACAGGGGAGGGAAGGTCCTCACCTGCAGCTTGGCCTTGGGCAGGGACATCGGCTCCAGGCTCGTCATCTCCGCGGATGCCTCCTCCTGCTCCAAGAGCATCCGCTCCCTGGAGCATGTCCAGGTGCAGCTGTCCCTGAGCTACAGCCGCAGGGGGGACCTGGTGGTGGCTCTGAGCAGCCCCATGGGGACCACGTCCACGCTGGTGACAGTGCGGTAAGGACAGAGGGAGCACCGGGGCTCCCATGGCCACCCCAGGGCCTGGAGACTCCCAAAAAGGGCCCAAAACTCCTCTGGACCCTGGGAGTGCCCCCTCAGAGCGAGCACAGGGTGACCCTTCAGGTCACACCCTGCCCCTGCAGGGCCCTGGGCTGGCACTCCCAGCTCTGCTCTCCTCCTCCAGCCCCTATGACACCAGCCAGGACGGCTACCAGGACTGGACCTTCATGTCCACGCACTTCTGGGACGAGAATCCCAAAGGGATCTGGACCCTCCAGCTGGAGAACAGGGGTGATGCTGAGAACACAGGTGGGTGCCCCATTTTTACTGGAGTCACCCTCTGCTTGGTCATTCTTCCTTCCCCACCTTGGATAGGAAATTTGTTGGCTTCTCCTTCCTGGCCATGAGCCCTCCTGTGTTGGCTTTGAGGATCTCCCTGGGCAGCACAGGGCCAGGAGCAGGACACAACCCCAAAGCTTCCAACCCCATATCCCTCACCTGGCAGCCCCCTGTACCTCAAAGCTTCCAGCCCCATACCCCTCATCTGGCATCCCCCATGTCCCTCCTGTCCCCCAAAGCTTCCAGCCCCCTGTCCCTCCTGTCCCCAGGCCAGCTGACCAGCTTCATCCTGCACCTGCATGGCACAGATGAGGACATGCCAGCCAGGCGCTCTGCAGCCAGTGCCACCGACGAGTGCCTCAGGAGGGACGAGCAGGGAGCCTGCGAGGGTGAGCGAGGCTTTGGGGAGACAGTGACAACGCTCTGGTCCCCAGGGCCTCATCCCAGCCTCTCTCCACAGACTGTGGCAGCTCCCTGTACGTCCACCACGGCTTCTGCCTGTCCTACTGCCCCCCACACTACTACGGCCAGACCCGCAGGGCCACCCCCAGGGACACTGCCCTCGTGTGTGCCAGCTGCCACCCCTCCTGCTACACCTGCCAGGGCTCCTGGGCCAACAACTGCACGTCCTGTCCCTCGGGCCACACCTTCCAGGACATCACCCACACCTGCCAGCAGCCCGCAGAGGGCTCCCCCAGCCCGGCGAGGCTGCGCAGGGACCTCGTGGTTGTCACTGTCCTGGCCTGCAGCAGCCTGCTCCTGGCAGGGGTGCTGTACCCCACCTACAGGGTGGCTCTCCGTGCTGGCAAAGGAGCTCTGTGCTGTCCCCGGGCCAGGAGGACAGTGTGACAGCAGCCTGGGCTGCTGCGGGGACAGGGCAGGGATCATTCCTGCCCTCTCAAATAAACCATTTGTTGCCTTTCCTTTCCAGCTGCCCTCTCCAGGGGTGATTGCCCTTCCCAGCAGCGCTTGTGAGGGGACAGTGATGGATTCCCCTTCCCAGCTGTGCGAGGGGACAGTGGTGGTGGCTCCTCCCACACCCCTGGGGACAGGGACATTCCCGGAGGGGCCAGAGCCCTGTGCCCTTTCCCAGGCGCAGAGGGACGAGCTGTGACATGTCCCCAGACAGCTGCACCCGCGTGGCTTCTGGCACAGCAGAGGCAGCCGAGGCCTCCAGTCCAGCCCAGAGCCCCTCCAGAGTCCCCAGTTCCTGCTCACCAGCAGCTTTAGGCCTTAAAAAGGGGTCCCAGGGTGGCTGCACCCCCGGCTACTCTGTCCCACAGGGACTGGCACAGTGGCAGCTGTGCCCTGGCACGTGGCACCGGGCACGGATGGCACAGGGAGAGCTGCCAGCTGGGGCCCTCCCTGGGGCACAGGCCCCGTGCCAGCACCCTGGACTGCCCCAGGACACTGGGGAGGTGGTTTGTGTCCCCCCCTTCCCCAGCACTGTGTGTTTGCTCAGCTGAAGAGTTTTGGGAATCAAGGGCAGAGCCAGACCTTTCTCCAAGCTTGTAATGACCCGTGAAAACCTTGGCTGGACCTTCCAGAGCAGGCAGGCAGGATGGAGTTTGTCTCCAAAGGCAGGGGCTCTCCTCAAGGGCACCCCCAGCCCCCAGGGATGGGCTGGGACCCCTGCAAGCACCAAAGGAGAGTCCTGACACAGCCACCCAGCCCAGGTCTGTAGGATGAGGTGTTGGATGCTTTCAAGCACAGCTTCTCCAGGCCTCTCCTAGAGATGTTCCCCATCGTGCTCCTCCAGACTGGCCTAACCCTCAGTGGGCAGCTGGTGGGGCTGGAATCGCCGCTGGATCTCAGGGCGCACGTCCTCCTGCACAGGGAGAGACAGACGGGGTAGGACAGGCTGTGCCAGAGCACCTGTCCCCTTCCCGTCCCCATGCCCCTATCCCCATTCTCACATCTCCTTCCTGTCCCCATCCCCGCATCCCCTATCCCATGTCCCCGTGTCCCCTTTCCTGTTCCCATCCTCATGCCCCCTTCTCCCCATCCCCACATCCCTTTCCAGTCCCCATCCCCACGTCCCCTTTCCTGTCCCTTTCCCATCCCCACATCCTACCTCATGTCCCAGCTCCTCCAGCACCGGGATGAGGCGCAGCAGCTCCTCATCCTCAGGGTCCCCAGACCATGGTGGCACCTGGATCCAGTTGGCAGCCTGGGAGGGGGGGACAGGGAATGGTTGGATCCTGCTCAGCTCCCGGGGACCGGGACACGGGAATCCCGCCCGGGGGACCGGGACACGGGAATCCCGCCCGGGGGCGGCGCTGCCCTACCTGGGCAGGGAAGCCCTGCATGGTGTGGTCCAGGGCCACCGTCCTGGCCAGGTCCCCGCCCAGCTGGGTCAGGTCCTTCCAGTAGCAGCCCTGGGAGCAGACACAATCCTGCTGGGAGAGGCAGAGCCTGGCAGAGAGACAGAGCCGTGGGGAGCCTGCCCTGGCACACAGGGGGTGCCCAGCAGGGCACTGCCAGCACCATCACCTGATCAGCTTCTTCTTGGGGTCCAGCACCTCCAGGAGCTTCTTGGCATAGTCCTTCTTGGCGGTGGTGTAGATGAAGATCTGGCAGAGAGAGGGTGAAGGTCCCTGCATGGGCTGCTCGAGTTCCCCCAACCTCCCAGGGGTCACCCCGCAGATGCCAGGGGCTCTGGGTACCTCGTAGGTCTTGGAAAGGCTCTCCAAGAACTCCTGCACGTGTGGACGCAGCTTCACATGGACCTGGGAGGGAACAGCATCTTGGAAAACCTCCAGCACCCCCATCCCGACAACAAGGGGAGCCCCAAGGGGGGTTCAGTGTCCTCAGCAGGACCCCTCACCCCTCACCCATGGGATTTCAGAGCCCCTTCCCCTTGAGCTACAAGGGGCATTGGCACAGAGGCCACACGGGGTGGCAGTGAAGAGCCACCTCACCCACGGCCCCAAATCACAGCTCCCCAGGCCCCCCCAGCTCAACACTTACCTTGTAGGAACTCGCCTGGAAGTCCGTGGTGAAGGTGGCCGTGACATCCTTCTGCCCGTGGGCAAGCAGGGAGGAGTAGAGCAGGGTCCCATCCTGGGCACAGGGAGCAGGGTCAGGGTCGGGAGCAGGGTCAGGGTCAGCCCCAGCCCCTGTAGAGCCCCCTCAGACCCCCCCCAGCTCACCAGCTCCAGGACCAGGGTGTGCTGCAGCTTCCTCCGCACCCTCCGTGCCCTCGCAGGGGTCAGGGCCCCAGGGCTCGGCCTGGAGGGGGAAGGCAGAGGGTCAGCGCTGCTGGGGGGGGGGGGGGGGTTGTTGGACCCCCCCACATTTGGGGGGGGCTATGGGGACCTCCCTCACACTCACAGGCTGGGGGCCACAAGGCCAGCAGGGTCCTGATGCTCCAGCTCGGGGAGCCCCGAGAAATAGGAGCCCCCGGGGCTGGGCGGTGCTGGGGGTCCCGCAGGGTCTGTGGGGCAGGGGGGTCCCGTCAGAACATCCAGGGCAGCCCCCGCGCCCCGCGCAGGGATTTCCCCGTGCCCCGCGCAGGGATTTCCCCGTGCCGGGATTCCCGCGGGCACGGACGCGCTCACCGCTTCCCCCGGGGCCGGGCGGGGCGGTCCCGGGACTCCCCTCGGGTCCCCGCCGGACCAGGCGCCCCTTGCCGGGCGTGCTGGGGGAGCTGGGGACCCGCGCCCACCCCCGCGGGACGCGCTCCCCCTCTCTGTGCCGGCTCTCGGCCCGAGCACGAACCGCAGCCCTCGGGGTGGAGAGGCCCTGGTCCTCCCTCGGGGGTTTCTTCGTGCGTGGGGTGGCCCCCAAACCCGCCATGGCTGGGACCCTGCCAGGGACACCCCCACCCTCCTCAGCAACCCCAAATTAACTGTGGGGCGGGTGTGGGAGGGAGCGTTTTTATAGGGTGGAGGCACCTTTGCAGCCCAAATCACCCCGGAGCACCTGGAATCACTCAGATTTTACCGGCACTAGCTGGGCTCAGCTCTGGGCTCCGCAGCTGCTCCCGGGGCTCATTTCTGGCTCGCGGTGGCGTCACCCGATGTGCCAAGGACCCTCCTGGGCTGGCAGCGCCACTCGGGGCACCGGGTTTGGGGACAGTCCCCAGCCACACGAGCTGCGAGGTCTCACCTTCCCTGGCACCAGCTCCAAGCCCACCCTCAGAGACCCCCGAGCGGGCAAAGTGCCCCCCCCCCCCCCCCGGTCACATCCTGTCCCCACAGGGGCCCCGCGGTGGCCGCCAGCAGCCCCAGGGTTGGGTTACGGCCAGGGGGGGACTCCGGCACGGGGGGGGACACGCTGGGCTCCGGCGGAAGGGAGATAAGCGAGAGGGCCCCGACCCCGGCAGGCAGAGCCTGGCACGGGGCCATGGACACGGGGACACGGCGCGGGGTGGGAACCGCTCCTGGGGCTCAGCGCGGGGACACGGAGCGACCCCTGCTCGTGGGGACACACAGGGGACCCCCCGAAGGCACAGAGGAGCCCCCCTGCTCATGGGGACACAGAGGGGACCCCCTGAAGTGGAGGGACACGGAGGGGACACCCTGCTCATGGGGACACAGAGGGAACCCCCCAGAAAAGGGAGGAGCCCCTGGGCCGTCTCCAGCCAGGAAGGGACACGCGGCGAGCGAGGGGATAAACAATTTATTTTCTGCAAAAATAATAAATTACCACCCCCCTCCACCCCCCCGCTGCCACCTGGACCCCAAGGACGGCGAGATGGGTGGGGGTCCATTGCGGGGAGGGGGCACGGGAAGGATTCAGTGCCCGGTGCGAGCACCCGGTTCGCCCTGGGGGTGCCAGCGGGGACGGGCTCAGGGCGGCCGGGGGTGGGGGCAGTGCTGGGCCGCCCCCCGCACCAGCCGGGCCTCGCGGGGCGTCCAGGGCCGGGCGTAGCCGTCGTGCTGCAGCAGGATGCGGTTCAGGGTGTGCTCGTGGTTCACGTGGCGCCGCGCCATCAGCAGGTACTCGCCGCCCTCGAGCAGCGGGGGACACCCGCAGGTGTTGGGCACCCACAGGTACTCCCGGGACACCAGCGGGAAGCGCTGCCGGTACCGCGCCTCCACCGCCACCTCGTAGCGCGTCTCCCGCCCCACCACTCGCCGCGCCAGGATCCGCCCGTGGAACACTGCGGGGGGAGGATGGGGCGTCCTGAGCGCCTTCCTGCCCCTGGCATCACCCTGAGCCCTTTCCCGCCCCTGGCATCACCCTGAGCCCTTTCCTGCCCCTGGCATCACCCTGAGCCCTTTCCTGCCCTTGGCATCACCCTGAGCCCTTTCCCACCCGCGGCATCGCCTCTGGCATCACCCCAAGTCTCTGCCCATCCCCAGCCTCACCCTGAGCCCCTTCGTGTCACCGGCAGCAGCCCGAGCTCCTTCCTGTCCCAGCAGCACTCAAAGCCCCTTCCCATCCCTGGCATCGCCCCAAGCCCCTTCCCATTCCTCTCATCATCCCTGGCATGGCTCTGAGTCCCTTTCCATCCCCGCATTGCCTCTGGCATCACCCTGAGCACATTCCCGTCCCAGCACCGCACCCAGTATCACCCTGAGCTCCTTCCCACTCCTGGCGCTGTCCCTGGTGATGTCCTCGGCCCTGTCCCTGGCGATGTCCTCGGCCCTGTCCCGCCCCTGAGACCCTCCCGAGCCCCTCCCGGCCCGGCTCTCACCGAAGTCGCTCTGGCAGAAGTGCCGGATGCGCTGGGAGCGCCCCTTGGGCGGGCGGCACTTCCCGCAGCGCCCTGCGGGGATAAAGCTGCAGCAATTTAGGGGCAGAGGGGACTCCTGACCCCCAAAATCCCCCTCACACAACCTTGGGAGAGGAGGCTCCAGACCTTGGACCCCCTCCTTGAGGGTCCAGACCCCAGAGAGGGTCACACGGGGCTCCTGAGAGCCCCGACGAGGGTTTTTAGGGTCCTTTTTAGGGTCCCCATCTTATCCCCCCACCTGGGCAGCCCAGGATGCTCCCAGCAGGGGCCCGGGGGGCCCTCCCCGAGGATGTACCTGCGGCAGCCCCGTCCTGGCTGCGGTCAGGGGGGCTCCTCGGCGGTGGCTCCGTGGCCAAGCCCCGGGGCCGCGGGGGCGGAGCGGGGGCCGGGCTGAGCGGGGGCTCCGGGGGCTCCGGGGGCGGGGGGCTGCCGGCGCCCCGGGGCTGGGGCTGCCGCAGGGGGCTCGTGTCCCCGCGGCCGAGCTGGGGGTGCCCGCGGGGCAGCCAGAACTGGTACTCGATGCCGGGGTTGGGCTCCTGCAGCAGCACCTGGAGGGGGGGACACCAGCGGGGCTGGGAGGGGCGGTGGCAGCGGGAGTGGCCGTCCCCGGAGCCGTGTCCCCCTGTCCTCACCATCACGTGCAGGTCCTCGTGGGTGGGTCCGGGCGCCTCCAGGCTCTCGGTGCCGTCGGGGGCCCGGCTGTAGGTCAGGAGGGTCCCGGCGGCCTCGTAGGGCCCCGGCCAGGCGATGGCCCAGTCGCCGTTGAGGACGTAGCGCCCGTCACTCGCCATCAGCGCTGCGGGACGGAGCGGCTCCGGTAAACCGAGCCCCGCACGGCCCCCGGGACCCCCGGCCCGGTCCCCTCCGGAGGCCTCTCCCGGCGCGGGAGGGCAGCGTGGGCCGGGGAGCCGCGCTCGGGGCTCCGGGAATTCGCGTTCCTGTCGGATCTTGGCTCGGAGCCCGAGCCGCAGCCAAAGCCTGGTGTGCAAAACCAGCCCCGAGCCCCCAAAGCCTGGCCGGGATGGGGGAAGGGGCTCCAGCTGCATGGGAAAGGGGACGGGGGTGGGGATGGAGGTCCCTGTCCCGGTGCTGCCGTGGCCGCTCTGGCCCCGCTCCAGCTCAGCCCTTCCCAAAACGCGGCCGCGGCCTCTGGAAAATTGCCCCGAGCGCTTGGGAGTTCAGTGACCCCGCGATGCTCAAAACAGCATCCGAGGGAGGGAGCGGCACGGCACGACAAGGGACAAACACGGACAAACATGGGGCAGCACGGCGTGACACGGCCACCCCTGCCTTGCCCTGGCCTGCCCGCACACACAGCTGGCACCAGCCTGGGCCAACTGGGAGGGACTGGGAGGGACTGGGAGGGAGGCAGTTCAGGTCCTACCCAGGTAGTTGCGGCTCTTGTCCGTCACCTTGATGTGGGTGGCCCCTGCCGGGATCTTGGTCACATTCACATATCCCAAATATCCTGGGGGGGAATGGAGGGGGGGCAGAGTCAGGGCAGAGCCTGGGCAGGGCCCAGGGGGCACCACGGAGGGACAGAGAGGGAGGGGATGGGCACAGAGGGGACCCGGGGCTGGGGCGTTGACCCAGCTGGGCCCCACGTGCAGGGACAGCAGGGACACGTGGGCACAGGGACTCTGAGTGCCCCCAGTAGCCCTGGACACCCCTGGGGACACCACAGACCCCCCCACACACCAGGAGTGACCCCTCTGCAATGAGTTAACCCCCCAAGTGAAGGGACCAGAGACCCTCGGGATGGGGGACAGGGGATGGGACAAAGGGCACCCAGGCCATGCCTTGGGGATGGGGTGGGGACAGGAGGACAGGGGAGCCAAGAGCCAAAGCATTCACCCATGGAGGGGGCCGGGGCAATGGTTCATTCACCGGAGGAGGGGTCGGAGCCCTGGAACAGCCGGTGCACGAGCACGCACGAGCCGTGGCCGCTGCCGCAGTGCCCGCAGGCGTCGGGGCCCGAGCCCAGGATCCCGTCACAGCCCACGCTCTGTGGGGAGCCCAGACACCCCCTCAGCGCGGGGGCTCGGCCCTGGGGGGTCCCCAGTCCCCTTCACACCCACCAGGCAGCGCCCGCCGACGCACAGGTCCGGGGAGCCGGGGCTGCAGCGGGTCCCGTCCAGCACCCGGCCGAAGCTGTAGTAGAAATTGTGTCCCTCGGCCAGGCAGTTGAGGTCGCAGAGGTTGGGGGCTGCCAGAGCACGGGGGGAAGGCATTGGGGTGATGCCGGGGACGGCCGTGAGCCGCCGGTGATGCCGTCAGCACGGCGGGACTCACCTCCGTGGAAGGGCACCCAGCGGTAGCGGGCGGAGGTGCCCAGCACGGGCCGGTTGTCGTACAGCGAGCACTGCATGGCCCGGAAGGGCACGGAGCCGGCGGGGCAGCCCTGTGGGAGCACCGAGATGGAGCCGGGGGGGCCGCCATGGGCACCGGGGACAGCCCCGTCGGTGCCGCGGCGCTCACCTGGAGCTGGCAGAGCCGGTACTGCCGCGGGTCGCCCGGGCACGGCTGCTCCTCGCTGGTCCTGCGGTCACAGGGACGGCATTGTCACCTCCGTGTCCCCCACAGGGACCCCCCAGCTCCAGGGCCACGATGCCACCGAGCCACCAAAGGGATGGCGCTGCCCAGGCGGCACCGGGCCGGGGTGGTGGCAAGGCCGTGCCGTGGGGTTTGGGTGCCACCCGGGGGGATTTGGGAGCTGGGGACACCCCGGGGGTGGTTGGTGCTGCTCCGTCCCCCACTCACCGCAGGCACCGCCGGCTGCGCAGGGCGACGCCGTCCCCACAGGAGCTGGAGCAGGAGCTCCAGGGTCCCCAGGACCCCCAGGTCCCCCGGGGCCGAGCAGGGGCTGGGGGCTCGGGGACCCTCACTGGTGTCCCCAGGGCTGGGTCCTGCGTGAGGAAGGTGATGGTCAGCGCTGGGGGTGGGGTGAAGGAGCCCGGGGGTGCCCCATTCCTCCCCCCAGGTGCCCCCCAGCCCCCTCACCTGCGCCGTGCCCACCAGGCTGAGCCAGGCCAGCAGCAGCAGCCGCCAGGACCTGCGGAGCAGAGAGCCCTGAGCCCCGCGACGGGGGGGGACACCGGGCTGTCCCCCAGCCCAGCATCGCCACCGAGGCGGGGCCACCACTGAGTTCCCCCCACCGGGGACCCCAGCCAGGGAGATGGGGGTGAGGGGGCCAAGCCCAGACCCAGCGCGGGGGTCCCCAGGGAGGGGATGTGGGGTCTGGTGCCACCAGCGGGGGCAGGCGGGTGGGGGACACGCAGTGGGTGATGCTGGGTGGTGACGCGGGGTGGGTGACACGGGGTGGTGACACAGGGTCGGCGGTGACACACGGTGTCCCCCACACGTGCCCACGCAGCCCCGGGACGGGCGACGGCCCCGCCGCCCCCAGGGCCCCGCGGCGGGCGCCGGGCCGGGATCGCTGCCTGCCGGGGCAGGACCAGACCTGCACGCCGGGGCTCCCGCGTCGCTCCCCGATCCGGATCCGGCCCCGCCGTGGGGCGAGCAGGGTGGGGGGCAGCGGGAGGCCCCCGCGCCCCACAGCGCCCGATCCTGCAGCACCCAGAGCGCCCAGCCCGGGGCTGAGGGAGGTGCCGGAAGGGTGCGGGGGGTGCGGGGGTCCCGGAGTCTCATCCCCGTGTCGGGGAATCCCCCGGCCGGGCCGGTTCCGTCCCTCCGCGCAGCTCCCACAGCGACCGGGGGTGGCCACCGGCAGTCCCCGGCTCTGGGTCCCCCCAGCAGAACAGGGGAAGGGCCGGGGGGGAGCAGCTGCCGCCGCTCCGGCAGCGTCCGACCCCGCTGAGGCTCGGGCGATGCCCGGTGGGTGATGCCCAAACCCCGCTGGCAGCGCGGGGGGCACCGCGTGGGGCACCGCGTGCCTCAGTTTCCCCGCAGGAGCTCCGGGAGGGGCGCGGAGTCGCGGGGCGGGGGGGTCCGCGAGGGTTAAAGCAGAAATCAGGAGCTTACCCGGCACCGTGGGGTCCCCCGCGGGGGTCCGAGCCGCCGCCACGGCCCCCCCCGGCCATGCCGCCCCTCGTCCGCCGCGTCCCGGCGGCTCCGTCCCGGCTCGGCGTCCCGGCGGCGGGGAGCGGGGGGGACCCGGGGCCAGCGGGCATCGCCTGCGCAGCTCCGGGGGGGCCGGGCGAGGCTTCCCCCCCCCCGCCACACACACACACCCTCCCCGTTCGCCTCCCGTCCCTCCCCGCCGCGTTATTAATATCCAGCCCCAAAGGTGCGCCCAGCCCTCCCCGGCCGCCCGTTAACCCTTGGGGCCCCGGAGCTCCGGCGGTCGGGGGGGGGCTGGTGGCCTCCCGGGTGCTGTAAAACAACATCAGCGCCCCCCCGGGACCCCCTCAGCCCCAGCGGCGGAGGGAAAGAGGCACCAGGACCTCCCTGCGCGGTCGGATCCCGATCCGGGACCCGCCGGTGCTGGGCATCCCCGAGGGCAGGGACCCCCGCAGGGGTCTCCGCTTTGTGACCGGGGTCTTCTGAGGGGGCTCGGGAGGCCAGAGCGGTGGGTGTTGGCGGCGGGGGGGGCACCCAGCACCCCTGGGCGCCGTGGACGCCCGCAGCCGGAGCTGAAGGGGTTACAGCGTCGGGGTGCGGGTGTCCCTTGGGGTGTCCAGAGCAGAACGGGCAGGATGGTCCCGGGGAGCGCCGGGGCTGAGCCCCCCCCAGGCTGGTACCTCCGGGACGAGGGCACCGGGACGCTCTACAAGCGGGGACGGCTCCTGGGAGAGGTAAATGCCCTGAACTGCCCCCCCTGAACTGCCCCCAGCGCCCCCTCCCCGCTGGGCACCCGGGGGGGGTCACACACCCGCACCCCCCGAGGGTCCCGATCCAAGGGGGACCCACCCCATCCTCTCCAGGGAAGGGGAAACTGAGGCACGGGACTGAGTCCCAGCAGCTCCGCTCCCCGGGGCTCCTTGCCCCACACCTGGGTGGGCACCCCAAATCCCGCTGCCCCTTCCCACGGGGTCGCTCGCAGGGCACCTTCGGCCGCTGCTACCAGGTGACAGAGGTGACCAGCGGCCGGCGCTACGCGGCGAAGGTGATCCCGAGAGCCCGGCTGGCAGCCGCGGGCATCGGGGACAGGGTGAGTCCGAGGGGACAGTGCCCGGGGAGAGGGGACCGTGCCCGGGGAGAGGGGACCGTGCCCGGGGAGAGGGGACCGTGCCCGGGGGGTCCCCGCACAGCCCTCCCCGTGCCCCTCTCCGGGTATCTGGGTGGGTTCCCGTCCCCGTAGGCTGCGTGCCGGGGGTCCCCGCTCCCCGAGGGTCCCCGAGGGTCCCTGAGGGTCCCCCCGGGGCTGCCGGGCTGCTGTCGGTGCAGGTGGAGCGGGAGCGGGAGCTGCAGTGTCGCCTGCGCCACCCGCACATCGTGCGCCTGCACGGGCACTTCGCCGACCGCGGGCACCTCTACCTGCTGCTGGAGCTCTGCAGCCGGGGGGTGAGACCTGCACCCCGAAACCGGGCTCCTGAACCCCGAAACTGAGCCCTTGAACCCTGAAACCGAGCCCTTGAACCCTGAAATTCTGCACCTCAAAACTGAGTCCCTACACTCCAAAACTGAGCCCCTGAACACCAAAACTGAGCCCTCTCAGGCTGGGGCGTCAGCAGAGCCTAGCCTGGTGCCTTGCTCTGTCCCCAAGGCCCCCCTTGCTCTGTCCCCAAGGCCCCCCTTGCTCTGTCCCTGTCCCTTTCACTCCATCCTCAGTCCCTGTCACTCCGTCCCCTGTCCCCTTTCATTGTCCCCAGTCCCTCCTCAGTGTCCCAGCCGCTGTCGCTCTGTCCCCAGCCGCTGTCGCTCTGTCCGCAGTCCCTCGCTGACATCCTGCGGGCGCGGGGCCGCCTGACGGAGCCCGAGGTTCGCTATTACCTGCGGCAGCTGCTCTCGGCCCTGCGGTACCTGCACGGCCACGGCCTCGTGCACCGGGACCTCAAACCGAGTGCGTGGGGCTGGGGGGGGGACCCGGGGGTGACCGCAGGGTGACGCGAGGGTGACACAATTCGTGTCACTCCCTCCCTCAGGTAACTTCTTGGTGACGGAGAGGATGCGGGTGAAGATCGGGGACCTGGGGCTGGCTCGGCGGGCGGCACCGCCCGGGCGGCGCTGGGGGTGAGCGGGGCTGGGGGCGCTGCGGGGAGGGGGTTTCACCCTGCCCGTGTCCCCAGGGGTCACCGCTGCTGTCCCCACCTCAGGGCGCTCTGTGGGACACCCGGGTACCTGGCCCCGGAGGTGCTGGAGCGCAGGGGACACGCGGAGCCCGCGGATGTGTGGGCACTGGGGTGTGCCGTGTGAGAGGGGATGGGGAGGGCAGGGGGGAATGGAGGGAGAGGGGACATGAGGGGAGGATGGGGGGAGATGGAGGGAGGGAGGGAGGGAGAGATGGAGGATGAGGGGAAATGGAGGGAGGGTGGGATATAGGGAGATGGAGGGAGGATGGGAGAGATGGAGAGATGGTGGGATGAGGGGAGATGGAGGGAGGGAGAGGGGAGGATGGGATAAGGGCAGATTGAGGGAGGATGGGATGAGGGGAGATGGAGGGAGGATGGGAGAAATGGAGAGGGCAAGGGGAGATGGAGGGAGGACTGCATAAGGGGAGAGGGAGGGACGGTGGGATAAGGGGATACGGAGGACAGGGGAGCAGGAAGGAGGACGGAGAGGCTGTAGGGAGGACAGAAAGGAGGAAGAGGGGTGATGAAGGGAGGATGGAGAGGCTGCAGAGAGGACAGAGGAGCCAGAGGAATGACAGGGACACTGGAGGGAGGAAGAGGGGTGCTGGAGGAAGGCCAGGGGCACGGCAGGGAGCACAGGGGCCGCTCGGGGCCGCTCCCCCGCAGGTACACGGCTCTGACCGGCCACGCCCCGTTCGAGGCTCGCCACCGGCCGGAGCTGTTCCGGCGCATCCGCAGCGCTCGGTACCCGCTGCCCCCGGGGCTCTCCGGCCCTGCCCGCGCCCTCATCGCCCTCATGCTGCAGCCCGAGCCCGCGGCACGGCCCGGCCCGGCCCGGCTGCTGCAGCACCCCTTCCTCAGCCAGGTGCGGGGCTGGGCCGCGCCGGGGACACTGAGGGACATTGAGGGACACGGAGGGACACACGGGGGTCACCGCCTGTCGCTCCCCAGGGTTTCACACCCCGCACGCTGCCACCCCGCGCCTGCCACTCCGTGCCCATCTTCGTGGGACAGGAGCCCCTCTGCTGGATGCTGCAGGGGCTGCGGTGCTGGCGGGGGTGTGGCTGTGTCCCTGTCACCCCTCCCCAAAGGACCCGAGCCCGAAGATCCGCGGAGGAAAACCTTTATTAGTGCTGGGAACCGTCTAAAATCCAGTCATGGAAAACAAGCAAGGGGTGGGACGTGACCAGTATGAACGGCACGCACACACACACACACACACTCACACACACGCACACCAGTTTGCCCTTTAAAACTGTTAACAGGAAAAAAAACAACCCCCGAAATCCAAACCTCCAAAATAAAAAGGAGCTCTCTCTTCCCTGCCAGCCTGGGATGGGGATGGGGAGGTACAACTCCATGTCCTGGTGCTGGGACTGGAGAGGTGCCAGGTCACCCCCATGGGGCAGTGGGGACACTGGAGAGGGGACAGAGGGAGGAAAGTGCGTGGTTTCCCTGTTCAGCTTCACTTCTCTCTCCCTCTGGAGAGAGGAGTCGGAGAAAACGCTGAAAAGCTCAGTAAAACAGGACACTAAAAACACGCAGGGGCGGCGCGGAGGCCGTGCCTAAAACACAGAGGGGAGGGGACAAGGACAAGATGCTCGAGGTGGCCCCAGCAAGCACCAAGGAGCCGCTTCCAGACCCGCCCAGGGGGCGTCACCGAGCTTCCCGTGTCACCAGCGGGGCCTGGGGGACAGAGGTGACAGCAGCGACTGTGTCCGCACTGGGGGGGAGCCTTGTCCCAGCGCCAGAGCCGCGCTGGTGACAAAGGACAGGGAACAGCCTGCAGGGCTGGGGTGGTGGCAGTGAGCTGGGGCACTCAGCTGTCACTCGTGTCCCCAATCTACGGCAGAGAGGCAGGGATGGATCCCACGGCCCTCAAATGGCCTCACACAATGCACCCGAAGCTGGAAAGGGGTGGGACACAAATCCCAGCTCCCCCTGAAGCTCCTCAGCCCCCAAGGAAGCCGCCCCAGACAGGGGTCAGGAGCCTTGTGCCACAACACCCTGTGCCACTCAGGGTCCTGGGGCACGCTGGGGACAGCCTGGGGCAGGTGGCACAGCCCGGGCTGGCTTGGGGCACACTGGGGACAGCCTGGGGCAGGTGGCACAGCCCGGGCTGGCTTGGGGCACGCTGGGGACAGCCTGGGGCAGGTGGCACAGCCCGGGCTGGCTTGGGGCACACTGGGGACAGCCTGGAGCAGGCGGCACAGCCCGGGCTGGATTGGGGCACGCTGGGGACAGCCTGGGGCAGGCGGCACAGCCCGGGCTGGCCGCTGCCCCTCCCGTGGCCGGCAGCTCAAGGCCTGGCACGGAGCCCAGGGGATATTTTTATCCCGGCATTTGTGTTGTTTGAAGCTGTCAGCTCGGGTGTTTTCAGTCATAAACACAACCCTGCCCTGTCCCAGGAGCTGACAGCAACAGCAACACCCTCAGCTGCCACAGCCCGAGCCCCTGGCTGGCCTGGGGTGGCCCCAAGATGACCCTGAGATGGCCCTAGGACACAGAGGCCACAGAGGTCCCCCAAAGCTCCTGTTCTGGAACATCTGCACTGGCCACCTCTGTCCCCCTGCCAGGCAGGAAGGTCCCTGAGGGGTTCAGGGCAGGATGTTCCAGTTAATTCCCTGTGGGTTTTGAGCTCTGGGATCTCCCCATCTTTACTGCACAGCCAAGAGCTGCCCAAAGATGGGGAGAGCAGGACTGTCCCTGCCCTGGTGACAACTGTGTCACAAACCAAGCCAAGGTGGCAACAACAACAACAACAACGAGGCTTCTTAAAAGAGAAGGAATTTAAAAACAAAGATTCAAGTTTGGGAACTCCTCTCCCCCTCCTCCCCGGCTCCAAACAAGGCCAAAACTCACCCTTGTGCAGAAACCAGGTTCAAAGTTCAGCCAATTGGTGAGGGTGACCCACAACCCTGTGGTGACAAGGGCAGGTCACCTCTGTGTCACCACAGAGCCCTGTCCCAAAGCCCAGGAGGGGCTCAGAGGGGCAGCTCCAGGCAGGGGGTGTTTGGTGACGGGAACCAGGCGAGGGCAGGTGCGTGGGCAGGAGCTTCCCCCCCTGCCAGGGCCCAGCAGCACCTCTCAGGCTGAAGGCACCGAGCTGCTCTCCACCTTCAGTCCCTTGCTGGCCAGGAAGGCGTCCTGCTTGGGCTCCCTGCCCAGGAACCTCTTCAGCATGTCCGAAGCATCCACGGAGCCACCAGGATGAAGGATGCACTTCCTGTAATCCATGCCCACCTGTGGGCACACACACACACACGCACAGGGCAGGGCTGGCACACCCAGCCTGGCTCCCACAGCCCGGGCACACACACAGAACCCTGTTCCTACCTTGCAGTTCATGATTCCCTCCTGCTTGAAGCGGGTGTGGAACATGTCCATGGAGAACACCTCGCTCCAGAGGTAGCCGTAGTACTGGGCATCATAGCCCCCAGCCAGGTGGCCAAAGGTGGCTGGCATGTTTGTACCTGAGGGGACAAAAGGGGTCAAAAGGGACCCCCCATGGAAAAAAAAAAACCCTCCAGTGCTGTCCCAGCTGTTCACACAAAACCCAGGGGACAAAGGGAGGAACTTTCCAGGCTTTTCCAGCCCTGCTTTTCCCAGAGCCAGCAGAAATTGTCGCCCACACGGGAGGAACTTGCTGAGCTGTTACAGGGCAAGAGGGACAGGAGGGTGGCACGGCGTACCTGGGGTGGCAGGGACACCCAGCACCTCTTCACAGAGCTGGGCAAACACCTCCACGGGGTCAGCCTTGGTCTGGGTGTGCAGTGCCTGGTCTACCTTGGCCAGGACGATCTGGCGCAGGTTGAAGAGCCCTGTTCCCAAAAGGAGGAGGAGGGAAACTGAGGCAGGAATGCTGCCTGCAGGAATGTCACTGAGGCTGGTGGCATCTCTGTCCCTTTCACATGCCACACGCATGGGTTCCTTCCCCCCATCCCCTCAAAACCCCCCAGCACCATGGCGAGCAAGGAAAAGCCTTTTTTGTCCCCAGCCAGGTCACTGAGTGTCCCCAGGGGACATCCAGTCCCTCCCACCTGTGTTTGCCTGCCGGGATTTAATGAGTTTCTCCAGCAGCTCATCCGGGATGGGGCTCCCTGTCTTGTAGTGCCTGGACATGCGCAGCAGAGGCTCCTTCTCCCACACCCAGTTCTCCAACATCTGCGACGGGGCCTCCACGAAGTCCCTCTCCACGTGTGTCCCGCTGAACATGGCAAACTCCGCCTGGGGGACACGGCCAGCTCAGAATTCCACAGGAAAACGGGATGGGGGGAAAAGCCCCAAGCTGTGCCAGCGCAGGGAGGCCTCACCTGAGAGCACAGCTGGTGCATGACGTGCCCAAATTCATGGAAATAGGTCTCCACCTCGTCGTGCTGCAGCAGGGAAGGGGCGTCCGGCGTGGGCTTGGTGAAATTGGCCACCATGGCGGCCACCGAGATTTGGCGGCTGGAGTCCGGCAAGAGGCAGCCGGGCTGGAGGCCAAAGCAGGCAGCATGGCCGTACTTCCCTTCCCTGGGGAGGGACAGGAGGCTCAGGGATCCTTCCAAAAGCCACACACAGCCACGGCCTCCCCCAGTGTGGTCCTCAGAGGAGCCTCAAGTGACCGCCCCTGCTGACCCCCTTGGTGACAGCCCAGCACACGGCGCTCTCTCCACTCCACACAGCTTTGGGAGCAGGAATCTCCTCCTCCTCCTCCTCCTCCTCCTCCTCCTCCTCCTCCTCCTCCTCCTCCTCAGGCTCTGCTCCTCCTGCTCCCAGATTTCCCCTCTCCCCAGGTCTCACCGTGGGTACAGGTCCAGGTAGAACTTCCCGATGGTCTCCCCGGAGGACGCGTCCTTCACCGTGTAGAGCTGCACGTCCTCGTGCCACACCTGAGCCTTCTCCTCCAGGTGGAAGGTGAGGCCCAGCAGCTCCTGGTAGATGGCCAGGAGGCCCGTGGTGACCACCTGCATGGGGAAATACTCCTTGAGCAGGTTCTGGTCCACGCTGTACTTGGTCTCCTCCACCTGGTTCATGTAGTAGCGCATGTCCCAGGCGTTGATGCGGTTGTCGAACTCCAGCCCGCGCTTCTCGCACTCCTTCTTCTTCAGGTCCAGGATCACAGCCCGCTCCTTCTCCCCCAGGGGCTTCAGCTTCTGGGCCAGCTCATCTGGGGAAGGCAGGCAGGGCTGGGATCAGGGATCAGAGCAGCACAGCCTGCCCAGGATGTCCCTGCTGGGCCCCAGGACGTACCCAGGAACGTGGCCACCGTCCGGCTGCTCTTGGCCATGTTCATCTCCAGCACAAAGTCAGCGTGGGTGCTGAAGCCCAGCAGATTGGCCTTCTGAGCCCTCAGGTCCACCAGCTCCTTCAGGATCAGGCAGTTCTCCTGCAAGGCAGAGAGTGAAATACACAGGTGGTGTTGCTGTGGGTCCCCAGGACAAGGTGAGAGATGAGAATTTGATTCCAAGTTCTCAGAAGGCTGATTTATTATTATTTTTATTAAATTATACTGTATTATGTTGTATTATATTGTATTACATTGTATTATATTGTAATATTATATTGTATTGTAATATATTATATTGTATTGTATTATGTTGTATTATATTATGTTGTATTGTAATATATTATATTGTACTGTATTATATTGTAATATATTGTATTGTATTATGTTGTATTATATTGTATTATATTATGTTGTATTATATTGTAATATATTGTATAATATTGTAATGTATTGTATTAATTCTATTTATTATATTGTATTGTAATGCATTGTATTGCATTATATTATAAAATCATATACTAAAACTATACTAAAGAAAGAGAAAGAATCTATCAGAAAGTTAGAAAAAAAATTACAATAAAACCCCGTGACAGACTCAGAGTCTGACACAGCTGGCTGTGATTGGTCATTAAATTAAAACAATTTACATGCTTAACAAACAATTCTCTAAATCACATTCTAAAGCAGCAAAACAGAGAAGCTGAAGCTTCCCAGGAGAAGAATTTTCATATTTTATGAAAAAATCCTGGCGAAGGGATTTTTTCATAAAATATCATAGTAACACCCACAGGGGAGAAGGGAAGCAGTGTGGAAAGAAACACAAATCATTCCCTGGGTGCCCTGGTCAGTCCCACCGACCTCTTTGCACCTGGAGTTGAACATTTCTTCCACCTTCCTCCTGGTCTCGGGCACGTAGCACTTCTTCAGCAGGGGGAAGTAGTGTGGGTACTTGAGGGTGACCTTCAGCTTCCCATCCTCTGTCTTCTCCAGGGAGTTCAGGAAATCCTCAGGGAGCCCCCCTGGGAAAAGAGCAGGCAGGGGCTGAGCCCAGGACTCTGCAGGAATTCTCTGGGGTCACTCAGGGCCCTGCCAGCAGAGCGTTCCATACCCAGCTCCTCCCTGGAGAAGGGCAGGAAGGTGGTGTCCTCGTTGAGGTTCTTGTTGAAGTCGATGCACAGCACGCTCAGCTTCTTCTTGATGGCTTTGATTTTCTTCAAAACGCAGAAAATCGGAGAGAAGTCAGAGCTGGGGGTTGGGGGCACTCAGGCTGTTCCCACCCTGCTGAGCTGCCCAGCACTGAGCCAGCCCAATTAATGATGGTGAACAATTAATGATGGTGAGCCAGCAGCCCAGAAAGGCTCCCTGGGGTTACACCTGGCAGGGCTCAGCCACCTCAGCAAGGTCCTGCCTGTTCCCTGCTGCCTCAGGAGCTGCAGGTGCTGCAGTAACAACCTCCCCTCTCCTTATTTCCCATTTTCTTCTGCTTTTAACCCAGTTTTGAGCTCCTCTGCTGGTGCATGGTAAGAGACAGAGGCCCCTGAGCAGCTCAGTCCAACTCCAGCCCTTGGCACGTGGGGATTTGGTGATAATTCCCCAATTTCACCTCCCCAGGAATTCCTCAACTCCCACTTTATTAACATCACCCTTTAAATGGAAAGGAAAAAGGGGGGGCTGGAGACACCACCCAAAATCACCAGAATTGGGGGCAAAACCCAAACCTGAGCCTCACACCCTGCCCTGAGCCCTGCCACAGCAAGGGGGATTGGATTCAGACTGACAGGAATTAGGATTAGATGGGATATTAGGAAAAAATTCCTTCCTGGCACAGATTTCCCAGAGGAGCTGTGGCTGCCCCTTCCCTGGAAGTGTCCAAGGCCAGCTTGGAGCAGCCTGGGACAGTGGAAGATGGGCTTTAAGGTCCCTTCGGCCCAAACCATCCTGGGATTCTGTGCTCTCACCTCCTGTGTCTCCTCGGGGAGGTGGAGCCCGTTCCTTTTCCCCAGCTTGATCAGCCTCTCCAGGTACCTCTTTGCCTCAGGCTTCAGGGAAGCACTCTCTGCTTTCTCCTGGAAAAGAACAAAAATCCCTCCTCCTCCTCAGGGAGCTGCAGGAAGCTGCTTCCCAGTGGGAGCTCTGGAAAAGCCCCAGGGAAGGCTCTGGTTTGGTGCAGAGGTTCCTGTGTCACCTCGGGGCAGGGGCTCCTCACAGATTGCTTTAAACACATCACCTCTGTGCCATGGCAGCATTTTGGGGGCCACTTTTGGGGGCATCACCACTGAGGTGGGTTGGATTTACCAACAAAGGGGAGATCAAGGCTCTGAGTGGGGGCAGAGCCCTCAATCCCAAATTCCCCATCCCTCACTACACCCGGGCCACTCTGCCATGACCCCACCGCGCTCCCTCCCCGCCCCGGCATCCCTCCCTCCTCAGCTCTGGGACGGAGGAAAAGGATTTGCTGGAATTCCAGGGGGTTCCAGCCGGAAAGGGGACAGACCTGGAGCCACACAATCCTCTGGTACACGTCCTGCCTCATGCTCATCTCCACATCAAACTCCGAGAGCTTCTTGTCGGCCTCGGTGCTGGCGGCGCGGATGGCCTTGCAGGGGGACACGTGCTGGGGGAAGTCCAGCATGTTCCTACGGACTGGGGGGACAAAAGGGGACAGGGATGATGGACCAACATCCCAGTGCTCACCCACAGCCAGGCTGGCAGCCCCAGAGCCTTTCCCTCCCCTCACACACACATAGCAGGGGAGAGGTGGGATGAGGCTCCTGCTGCCTTTGGTCCTTTCCCTGCTGCCCAGCACATCCATCCACTGGATTCCCACCAAAATCCTCCCAAAATCCATGGGAATTCTGTCCCTGTGAGCCCCCAACAGCTCTGCCAGCACAGGAGGTTTGGGGAGTCCTGTGCAGGGCTCAATGCTCCCTTCCAGCCTGAGGAATTCCATGATTCCTGATAGCAGCAGCTCCTGCTCCCTTTGGTCCTTTCCCTGCTGCCCAGCACGTCCATCCACTGGATTCCCACCACAATCCTCCCAAAATCCACGGGAATTCTGTCCCTGTGAGCCCCCAACAGCTCTGCCAGCACAGGAGGTTTGGGGAGTGCAGGGCTCAATGCTCCCTTCCAGCCTGAGGAATTCCATGATTCCTGTTGGCAGCAGCATTCCCTGTCTCCTTTAAAGCCCAAAGTGGGACAATCCCCTCCTACAGACACTTCCCCAAAAGCCACCACGCCCCAGGTGTGCCCTGTCCTGATGCAATTCCATGGAGGAAAACAGGGAGAACATTCCCTGCTGCTATCCCTGCAGAAGCTCCAAGAACAGCACTCCAGGTGCTCTCCAGGCACCTGCATTCCCTCCCCAGGAGGGGCTGAACAGGCAGCTCAGCCAGGGAAGTGCTGACAGCCCTGCTGAGATGAACATTCCTCCTGCTGAGCAAGAGGAATTATTTTTTTTTCCCCAATTATTTTACGAAAAAAAGAACGGGGAGAGGAAGAAGATGAGGCTGCTCCCTGCCCCAGACAGGTGGGACAGCTCAAGCACAGGCAGCAGCCCAGGTGTCACAAGGAGGGGCCACCTGAATTGTCAGCCTGCTGCAAGTAAACCACCAAAACTGCACAGTTTTGGTGCCATCACGTTGTGGTACTCCCCCAAAAAATCCCACTGGGATTTACTATCCCAAAAAATCCCAGCAGGATTGACTCTCCCAAAAATCCCAGCAGGATTTATTCTCCCAAAAAATCACAGCAGAATTTATTCTCCCAAAAAATCCCAGTGGGATTGACTCTCCCCAAAAAATCCCAGCGGGATTTACTCTCCCAAAAAATCCCAGTGGGATTTATTCTCCCAAAAAATCCCAGCAGGAAACAAGGCACATAGGGAGACATTTGCCCACTGCCCCAGGGAAAACTGAGGAAGGAGGTGAGAGTTTCTTGGATCTTTTCTGCTTTTGTTCCCACTGGTGACACATGAAAGCCAGGACAGCCTTGGGGAATCAGCTGCTCCTGCTGCCAAAGGGCTGCCCTTGGGTTAATTTGCTTTTCCAAATCTGTTCTTTGTGCTGGTTCCTTGCTGTATAAACATTAACTGGGAATAAAACCAACATTCTGCTGGCAGCCACAGGGAGAGAAAAGCAGGTGACAGCACAGAGCTAAAAAAAAAAAATAAAATCCAAAAATCTTAATTATTGTGGGAGGGGTTGGAAGTGACCTCAAAGTGCAGCCCTGCTGTGGGCAGGGACATCTCCCACTGCCCCAGGGGGCTCCAACCTGGCCTTGGACCCTTCCAGGGCGCAGCCAGAGCTGCTCTGGGCAAGCTCAGAGCCTCCCACTATTGTAAAATCAGGCAACCTCCCTGACTCTATGATATCAGAAGGCTAATTAATAACTTTATTGTAATTATTTTATACTGTATTGCACTACTCTACACTGAAACCGTACAAACACTCAAAATCTCGTGGCTGTCTCCTGTCAGGACACAGCTTGTAGAGATAGGTTAAGAAACAAAACACTCACACTAGAATCTAATCAAATTCTTTCAGGTAAATAATTTAACACATTCCATGTGTTCCAAAACACAGGAGCAGCAAATAAGAATTGTTTTGATCTCTGTGCTTCTCCAGCTTCTCCCTCCCAGCTTGAGGAATTCCATGATTCCTGATGGCAGGGATGGCACATTCCCTGCTGCCCAGCACATCCACCTGCTGGATTCCCACCAAAACCTCCTAAAATCCATGGAATTCTGTGCCTGTGAGCCCCCAACAGCTTTGCCAGCACAGGAGGTTTGGGGAGTGCAGGGCTCAATGCTCCCTTCCAGCCTGAGGAATTCCATCATTCCTGTTGGCAGCAGCTCCTGCTCCCTTTGGTCCTTTCCCTGCTGCCCACCACATCCACCTGCTGGATTCCCACCAAAACCTCCTAAAATCCACAGGAATTCTGTGTCTGTGAGCCCCCAAAAGCTCTGCCCCAGCTGTGGCAGCACAGGAGGTTTGGGGAGTTCTGTGCAGGGCTCAATGCTCCCTTTCCAACTCCAGAATTCCATCATTCCTGATGGCAGCAGCTCCTGCTCCCTTTGGGCCTTTCCCTGCTGCCCACCACATCCACCTGCTGGATTCCCACCACAATCCTAAAATCCACAGGAATTCTGTGCCTGCGGCAGCACAGGAGGTTTGGGGAGTCCTGTGCAGAGCTCGATGCTCCCTTCCAGCCTGAGGAATTCCATGATTCCTGATAGCAGCAGCGTTCCCTGTCTCCTTTAAACCTCAAAGTGGGACAATCCCTTCCTACAGACACTTCTCCAAAAGCCACCACACCCTGTCCTGATGCAGTTCCATGGAGGAAAACAAGGAGAACATTCCCTGCTGACATCCCCTGCAGAAGCTCCAAGAACAGCACTCCAGCAAAAACCTGAGAGGGAGAGAATCCTGTCTGTCTGTCCAGAGAATGTCAACGCCACATCCCGGGATCCATCCCATCCCTGCCAGCAGGAACAGCGTCCCCACCTGTGTATTCCACCTCCACGTCGGCCAAAGCCTTGAGCGTGTTCTCGTAGGAGACCTCGCCGCGCTCCTGGGCTCCCACGCGGTCGTACACGAGCTTGGTGCTCTCGGTCAGCTCGGCCGCCATGGCCTCGATCTGCTCGGCCGTCAGGTCCCAGCGCAGCTGGCTGGCCAAGGGACGCGGGGCCTGGCTGTCCACGACATTCCCTGCAGGGACAGAATTCCAGGGAGGGCCCCAGCGCCCGGGATTGGCGGTGGGATCATCTCCCGGGAGCTCCTCGCCCTCCCGGTGCTGAGAAATGCTTCACCGAAACCCGACCCCGTGCCCGGCCGGGTGCCCCTGCCAAGGCTGTCCCTGCTCGGGGACAAGGCCGAGCGGGGGACAGAGGTGACCTGGCGGCACAGGAGACCCCGGCCGGCTTGAGGGGCCGCTCCCGGTCCGGTCCTGCCGCCGCCGCCCCGTCCCGCCGCCCCATCGCCCTCCCCGGTGTCCCCGCGCCCCCCATCCTGCCGGTACCTGTCGGGGGGGCCATGTCGGTGGTGCCGGGGGTGCTGGGAGGCCCCGCGCTGCTATCGAGGCCGGGAGGAAAACGGGCCGGCCCCACGCACCGAGCATGTGCCCCGACCGGAGAGGCGGGCGGGAGAGCGGGGCATGCTGGGAGCCTGGAGGACCGGGCCGCTCCCGCCCGCACCGCTCCGCACCGGGACCGGGCAGCGGGGGCGGCTCATCCCCGCCGCGACCCTCAGAACCGGCCGGGAGCGGCCCCGGGGCGGGCGCGGGGCGGGCGCGGAGCATCCCCGGGTCCCGCCCGCCCGTTCCCATGGCAACGCCCCCGCGCGTTGCCGTGACAACGCAGCATCTCTATGGTACCGGTGTAGGCGGGGCTTCCTCCATAGGCCACGCCCATTCTTTTGCTACTGGGAGGGGCGGGGTCGCAGCGGCGCCGGCGCGCGGAGGGCGCGGCGCATGCGCAGTGCGGGAGCGCGCCCGGCCCAGGCGAGTGTCCGGTGAGCGAGGGGGGACCGGGGGACACCGGGGGCGGGACGGGGGCATCGGGACCAGCCCTCCGCCGGGACCCGTCCGCCTCCAGACCCGCTGGTGCCGGGCCGTGCTGCCCACCGGCAGCCGCCGTTCTGCTCCGCCTGGGGGCAGCGGCACCGGGGGGTACCGGGTGCACTGGGGCCTGAGGGGGCGGGACCGGACGGGACGGGATGTACCGGGAGCGGGCTGTGCCCCGCGCTGGGACTTGTGTGTCTCCGGTGCTGCCGGTGCCAGCCCCGGGAGTCGCCCGTCCCGGTCCCGGTGAGCGCACCGGGTCCCGGCGGATTCCCCGGCCGGGATTCCCCGGTTGCTTCCACCGGGGCAGGGTCCGGGCGATGCTCGCGGGGCTTTGGGGACACCGGGGAGCGGTGCCTTCCCCTCTCCGCCCGGTGGGTCCGGGGGCTGCCGGGGAACGGGAGCCAGGCGGGCGCGGTGCTGCTCCGCGGGCTCTGGGCGGACGGGACCGGCTCAGCTCCGGTGGACTCGCGTTAAACGGAGCTCGTGTCTCCGTTAAATGAGCCTGGCTGTGCTACAAACCCAATTAAAGTGCGGGGAGTTTTCCCTCGGGAGCTGCCCTGGGAATTCCCAGCCTCAGGTTGTGCTTATTGGGTTCTCTGTGGTTTGGGATTTCCCTCGCTGTGCCCTGCCAGGACAGGCTGGCACTGCCCGGGCTGCCAGGGGCTGCCAAACTCCTCCTTGGCTCTGCTTTGGGGCCACCAAAATCCTCCTGAATTCCTCCTGCTCTTGGCTCTGGTTTGGGGCCACCAAATTCCTCCTTGGCTCTGCTTTGGGGCCACCAAATTCCTCCTAAATTCCTCCTACTCCTGGCTCTGGTTTGGAGCCACCAAATTCCTCCTGCTCCTGGCTCTGGTTTCAGGACCAAGCCATGCTCAGGGAGCAGAAAATTGGGAATTTTTCCTGGTGAGTTCTGGGGATTTCACCCCTTGCAGCACCTCTGGGTGCTTCCCTTGGCGGGGTTGTGCCAGCAGAGGGTGAATCCACGCCTGGAGAATTCCTAAAGAAAACAAGGAATGTTCTGGAGTTCTTACCCAGCCCTGACCAAACTCCAAATCCATCCTGACCTCCTCAACACCTCCCTGAGGGGCAGCAGCAGCAAAATCCTTTTCCCTTTTGTGTTTCAAGCCACGGTTTGTGTCTCTGCAGGATTTTTTGGGAAGCCAGGAGCGGTGGAGCCCAGCATGGCAGACCAGAAGCGTCTGGCCTTCTCCATCATCCAGTTCCTGCACACCCAGCTCCAGAACGGGAGCATGTCTCCAGATGCTCAGGAGAGTTTGGAAGGTGGGGTGCATCTACCTCTGTCAGGCCAAAATTTGGGAGAATTTCACCGTTTTTCCCCTCTTTTCTACCCCTGCCTTGGCTGGGCTGCTCCCGGTGCCGAACCTCGCTGGAATTTTGGAGTTGATTTTTCCTTTTGGGATTTATCCAGGGATGCTGGTGGCTTGTGTGGCTTCTGATCTCTGCCAAGAGCAGCTTAGCTGTAGGCAGGGATGTACCTGGGCTCAGAAGCCTCCCTGATCCCTGCTTGGAGACTCAGAGGGTTCATCCAGGCCAAGCTGGGAGCGCTCTGTGGGGTGGGAGGTGGGAATTCCCTGGCTCCAGGGAAACTTTTTGTGCTCCTGGGGTTGTTTCTCCTCTTTTTCTCCCCAAAATGTCATCCCTCAAGGTTTTTCCAGGCCTTTCCAAAGGGCAGGGATCTTAAAAGATCTCCTTAAGGACCTTAAGGTTTAGCCCTTGGTTTGTGGGTTTGTCGCGGTGAAAGGAGCGTGGCTGTGGGGTGGGGGACATTGCTGGGGGATGGGACTGGGAATGGGATATTTTGGGATGAAAAATGTGGCAGGAGGGCTCTGGGAGGCTCTGCTTATCCCTGGGAGCAGCTTCCCAAGCCTGAGGAGGGAGGAGGTGGCTCAGGGCTCCCAGAGCAAGGGGAATGTTTGGGTCTCTCCTTGGGATTCTGGGCCATTCCCACATTCCCAGCTGTGGGAATGCTGCTGCAGCCCCAGCCTGATTCACTTCCAAGCCCAGGAATCCCTCAGGGAGTGGGAACTGGGACTGGCTCCATCCAGGAGGTCCAGAGGGAGGCTTTGCCCAGCTCTGAGTTTTGGCAAAATTTGAAAATACAGCCCAAAAATCCCATCTGGTGTGGGGAAAATATTGGGGTTTTTTCCTGTTTTTTTTGAGAGATGAGGGAGAGGGATAAACATTTATTAATTCATGACCTGACTCTCCTTATCCAGTGGCCATCCAGTGCCTGGAAACAGCATTTGGGGTCTCCATGGAAGACCAAAGCCTGGCTGTGTCCCAGACCCTCCCCGAAATATTTGAAGCCGTGGCAGGGAAGGTGAGTGAGAGCCCTGGGATGTTCCCTTTTCCCCGAGTTCTGCTGGATTTTCCAGGAGGCTGCTGCTGCTCCCCTTAGAGAGTGTGGGAGGGGAACGTTTTGGGCTGGAAAACTTTGTGGGAATTGTGGGAATGCTCAGCTCAGCTTCTGCCTCTCCTTGGAAGGAGCTGGAACACTCCAGAACGAACTCGGAGCCCGTCACCCCCTCAGAAGATGACGTGGCTGAAGCTGAAAGACTCAAGACTGAAGGTACCAACCCCTGGAGCTGCTGGATAATGAGGGTTTGGTGCTAATTGGGAGGGCATCTCAATTCCCTGGCACCTGGAATTGGAGGAAAAAAAGGGAATGTTTTCTATTTCTTCCTCTTGCTCTGCCTGGGCTGCAGGAGCCTGGGGAGGTTTGGCTGCCAGGAATGTTGGATCAGTGGGATTTTTATCCCAAAAATCCTGTGGGGTGTGGAGCAGAGCATCCATCCTTCCTGCTCTGTGCATGGCTTTTTCCTGGGGAAAAATGGGATGGGTGTGGATACAGCACTTCCCCCCCTGAGCCAGCACCTGGGGTGGTTTTTGGGATCAGGAATGGGGGAATTTCCAACACAGCCTCGCTGCTGGCCCTGCCCCACACTGACAAACCTCTCCCCTGTGCTATTTCCATGGATCCAGACCTTTGCTTTGGTTTATCCCAGGTTTTTTTCCCATCTTTTCCCCACCCTCCTTTCAGGAAATGACCAAATGAAGGCAGAAAACTTCGAGGCTGCTGTGTCTTTTTATGGAAAAGCCATCGAGTTAAACCCAGCCAACGCCGTTTATTTCTGCAACAGGTACTGAGCAGCTCCTCCCTGCTGGCACCCCAGGCTCCAGAATGCCCAAAAATCCCATTTTTCAAACCATCCTGTGGAGTTTTGGAGCAGTTCCTTGCTCGTTGTGGATTGTGCCGTGCTTTTGGTGCCTCCTGGGATCTCTGGGTGGGATGTGGGCGTGGAAATGAACTTTATCAGGCACTGGAGGGGTGAGGGATGCCAGGGAATGGGGTCTGATTCCATGCAGAGTGGGATGTGCTGGGAATTCAGGGTGGAATGAGGAGCTGGAGGCTCCTCATGGAGAGTTAAGGGAGTTGTGTGTGCAGAATTGGCCATGGAAGAAGGGGAGGTTTTTGTGTTTCTCTGCAATTCTTGGATAAAACAGATTGTGAACTTGAATTTGATGGAATTCCCTGGTTGTGCTGGGAACTCAGACCCACCCCTGAAATGCAACCCCCCCCCCCTCCGAATTGCTGTAAATTTTAAATTAAGGGGGGCTCTCAGGCAAAAAATATGGGAGCAGGACTAACAGTTCTTTAGTAGGGAAGAAAATAAAAAGATAAAATAAACAATGCAGTGAACTAAAACAGCACTGAGAGAGTCAGAACACAACTTGACACCCTGTGGGTCAGGGTGCTGGCAGCAGAACCATTGGAATTGTGGCTCAGCCCTCCTGCAGTGCCAGGGCTGGTTCTGCTGGAGCAGGGATCCTGTAGGAAAGGGTGGAATCTTCCTCTGGAGATCCAGGGGAAGAGGCAGCTGCTGTTCCTCTGGGGAATCCAGTGGAGAAGCCATGCTGGTGTTCCAGAACCTCCAGATTATATCCGGGTAGGAATGTTTGAAATCTCAGATTGTATCCAGGTAGGAATGTTTGAAATCTCAGATTGTATCCAAGTAAGAATGTTTGAAATATCAGATTCTATCCAGGTAGGAATGTTTGAAATCTCAGACTGTATCCAGGTAGGAATGTTTGAAATCTCAGATTGTATCCAAGTAAGAATGTTTGAAATCTCAGACTGTATCCAGGTAGGGATGTTTGAAATCTCAGATTCTATCCAGGCAGGAATGTTTGAAATCTCAGATTATATCCAGGTAGGGATGTTTGAAATCTCAGACTGTATCCAGGTAGGAATGTTTGAAATCTCAGATTGTATCCAGGTAGGAATGTTTGAAATCTCAGATTGTATCCAGGTAGGGATGTTTGAAATCTCAGATTGTATCCAGGTAGGGATGTTTGAAATCTCAGACTGTATCCAGGTAGGGATGTTTGAAATCTCAGATTATATCCAGGTAGCAATGCTTGGCTCCTCCCTCTGGGCTCACATCTCCCAATGGGATGCTGAAGTTCTTATCAGCCATGCAGGGACATTCAGTGGCCTCTTATCAGCAGATTTCTCCCCTGTTGTGGAAGAGATAAGGAAAACTGCCCACTTAACAGAAGCCAACTGCCATCCAGATGGCAAAACAGAATCCAGTTTGCTTGGCAATGCAGGGGGTTCTGCTTTTCCCATTTTTCCAGAGCTGCTGCCTACAGCAAACTGGGGAATTACGCGGGAGCCGTGCGGGACTGCGAGCGAGCCATCGGCATCGACCCCAGCTACAGCAAAGCCTACGGCAGGATGGGGTGAGCAGCACCCTCCTGGGGAAATTCCCACCTTTCCTTGGGAATTCTGCAGCCCTGAAAACCCCCAGAACAGGGATTTTATCAGTTTGTTCCGCCATGAAAGATTCCAGCTTTATAGGGTGGAGAAAAAATTCACATTTTTCATTTCTAAGAAAGTTGGTGGAACAGCAGTTGGATAAAACAAGTGACCTAAAAACCCATCTGTGACTTTGATCTTTATTTTCTTTTCTGCTGGAATTTTGATTTCCTGAAAATGTATTTCTTAATTCTAAGTTGGTGGGGACAACTGGATTTAAAAAGTGCCCCAAAAAAAACCCCATCTGTGACTTTGATTTTTATTTTCTTTCCACCATTCCTGCTGGAATTTTCAATCCCTGCACGCTCCAGAACAGGAATTTTATCAGTTTGTTCCACCATGAAAAAATTCCTGCTGTTTTGACTTTTCAGGGTGGAGAAAAAATTCACATTTCTCAATTCTAAGAAAGTTGGTGGGGACAACAATTGGATTAAAAAAGGTGAAAAAAACCCTTCTGTGACTTTGAATGTTCTTTTCTTCCCCAGCTTGGCCCTGTCCAGCTTAAACAAACACACAGAAGCTGTTGTTTACTACAAAAAAGCTCTGGAGTTGGATCCGGACAACGAAACGTACAAATCCAACCTCAAAATAGCTGAACAGAAAATGAAGGAGACTCCCAGTCCAGTAAGTTGTGGAATTTGGGGATTTATTGAGGTTAAAAGAGCAGGAGCAGCTTTTTGCAACAACAATGGGAATGGGGAATGGGGTTTTGGAATGGGGAATGAGCAGTGAGAATGGGGAATGGGGAATGAGGGATGGGAATGGGGAATGAGCAATGGGGATGGGGAATGAGCAATGGGAATGGGAATGCAGAATGAGGGATGGGAATGGGGAATGAGCAATGGGAAATGGGGAATGGGGTTTTGGAATAGGATTGGGGAATGAGGGATGGGAATGGGGAATGAGGAATGGGAATGGGGAATGAGGGATGGGAATGGGGAATGAGGGATGGGAATGAGCAATGGGAATGGGGAATGAGGGATGGGAATGAGCAATGGGAATGGGGAATGAGGGATGGGAATGAGCAATGGGAATGGGGAATGAGGGATGGGAATGAGCAATGACAGCAGCTCTGGTTTCTCTCTTCCAGACCAGCGGCCCCGGAGGGTTCGACTTGGCCGGATTGCTGAACAACCCCGGCTTCATGAGCATGGTGATTGCAGATCCTGGGATGCCCTGGGGTGGAGCCTCCCTGGGGGCTCTGGTGTCCCCTCACATGGAATTCCCTGGGATGGAACCTCCCTGGTGTCTCCTCACATGGGATTCCTCAGGATGGAGCCCCTCTGGAAGCTTTCCCCGCTCCCTGGGGTTGTGTGAAAGCTGCTGCTGCTCCCTTCAGCTCAGGCAGAGCTGGGAATTTCTCCTCAGGCTTTTCCCAGGCTGTGGCAGGGCCTGCTCTGCTCTGGGCTTGGCCTTTGCTCTTTTTTTTTTTTTGCCCTTTTTGCCATTTTTCCCCTTTTCCTGGATTCCCAAGGATTCCCAAACATTCCCACCTTCCCTTTGGGGTTGATCTGACCCTGTTGATCCCTGCTGCCTCACCTGGGTGTTGTTTTTATTCCCCACAGGCCTCAAACCTCATGAACAACCCCCAAGTACAACAGCTGTGAGTTGGATCCCACTTTTATTTATTCCCTCTTGGAATTCTGGGTTTATTCCCTCTTGGAATTCTGGGTTTGGCCTTTCCCACTGGGAGCAGGAGGGAATTTGGGCCAGGAAATTCAGAAAGGGGTTCAGAACCAGCCCAGTTCCATGAGCTGGGGGGGGTTTGGGTGTTCTGGGAGGTGCTGGAAAAGGGATTGGAATAAAATTATTCCCAAAGGAGGTGGGATGGGATGGATCATGGCCCTGGAATTGGCTCTGCTGCAGTTTTATGGGATTTCAGGATTTCCCAGCTTGGTTAAAATGGGAATATTCCCATTCCTGGATGGTTGTGAGGAGCAGTTCCCAATATTTGAAGAAAATGGATAAATTCCTGAATCCATTCCTGAGCACCCCTGTGGAGCGTGGCAGGAGGGAGAGACCCTCTGGAGCCCCCAAATCCTTGGATTTTTGGAATGAGATCACTCAGCTCCCTTTGGTTTCTCCCTGCTCCTGGTGCCATTGGGAATTCCCACCTGGATCCAGCCCTGGAGGGAATCCAGGGAATCCTGTCCTGGATGCAGAGCAGGGCTGCAATTCCATAAATCCGGGAATATCAACATTATTTTAATAATTTCATTAATTGTTCAGCTAAATTAGTTATTTCCACCCGACTCAGGAAAAGCTGCTGCAGAGAATTCTGAGATCCCCAGGATGGGAAGTTGCTCCCAGCAGTCCCCAGGTGATTTTTGGGGATCTTTTCCCAGTTCTGACCCTTTTTTCCCCTTCCCAGAATGTCGGGGATGATCTCGGGAGGCCACAACGCCATGGGAGCGACCGGGAGCAGCCCCTCCACCAACGACCTGGCCAGCCTGATCCAGGCGTGAGTGGGGACACTGGGGACAGGGCTGGGGACAGGGCTGGGGGATAGGACTGGGGACAGGGCTGGGGACAGGGCTGGGGGATAGGACTGGGGACAGGGCTGGGGACACCTGGGGACAGGGCTGGGGGATAGGATTGGGGATAGGGCTGGGGACAGCTGGGGACAGGGCTGGGGGATAGGATTGGGGACAGGGCTGGGGACAGGGCTATGAATGGCTGGGGACACCTGGGGACAGGGCTGGGGGATAGGATTGGGGACAGGGCTGGGAATGGCTGGGGACAGGGCTGGGGACAGCTTGGGGACAGAACTGGGCTGGGCCTGGGGACGGGACAGGGGGGACATGGCTGGGGGCAGCTGGGGGATAGGATTGGGGACAGGGCTGGGGGACACAGCTGGGGACAGGGCTGGGGACAGGGCTGGGGACAGGGCTGGGGGACAGCTGGGGATAGAGCTGGGGACAGGCTGGAGGAAATGGCTGGGGACAGCTTGGGGACAGAACTGGACTGGGACTGGGGACAGGACTGGGGACAGGATTGGGGATAGGGCTCGGGGCAGGGCTGGGGACAGCTGGGGACAGAGCTGGGGACAATCCTGGATCGAGGGCTGGGAATGTCCCAGGGTGTTGCCTGTGTCCAGGTGTGCCCAATGTCCCCTGTGTGTCCCTGATGTCCCCTGTGTGTCTCCAATGTCCCCTGTGTGTCCCTGATGTCCCCTGTGTGTCCCTGCTGTCCCCTGTGTGTCCCTGCTGCCCCTGTGTGTCCCTGATGTCCCCGTGTGTCCCTGCTGTCCCCAGGGGCCAGCAGTTTGCCCAGCAGATGCAGCAGCAGAACCCTGAGCTCATTGAGCAGCTGCGCAGCCAAATCCGCAGCCGGACCCCGAGCGCCAGCAACGAGGAGCAGCAGGAGTGAGGTGGGGCATTGATTATTGATTGGTTATTGGTTATTGATTGAATACAGGAATTGATAACTCAGGAGTGAGGTGGGGCATTGATTATTGATTGGTTATTGGTTATTGATTGAATACAGGAATTGATAACTCAGGAGTGAGGTAGGGCAGGAGCAGGGCCATTGATTATTGATTGATTGAGTACAGGAATTGGTAATTCCAGTTGGAGTCAGTCAGCAGTGAATTGGGCAGGATCAATCATTGATTATTGATTGATTGATTGAGTACAGGGATTGGTAATTCCAGTTTGAGTCAGTCAGCAGTGAGGTGGGGCAGGATCAATGCCATTGATTATTGATTGATTGATTGATTGAGTACAGGAATTGATAACTCCAGTTCTAATCAATCAGGAGTGAGGTGGGGCAGGATCAATGCCATTGATTATTGATTGATTGAGTACAGGAATTGATAACTCCAGTTCTAATCAATCAGGAGTGAGGTGGGGCAGCATCAGTGCCATTGATTATTGATTGATTGATCAATTCAATACAGGAATTGATAGTGTCAGTTTGAGTCAAATGAAGTTTTAAATCTCTATTCTAAATTCTCGAAATTTTAAATTGAAATGTTTTAAATAAAGTTAAATTAATATTTAGATCAAAATTTAAAATAAATTAAAATGTGTGAATGGAAAAGAATGAAAAAATTAAATTAAAATTAATTAAATTCAAATTAAAAGAATTGAAATAAGAATAAAATTATTTTAATTAAAATTATGAAAGCAATTTAAATTGTTATCTTTATTTGAATTTAAAATAATGAAAAGAAGTTAAAATAAAATAAATCGAAATAAAATTTTAAATAAATGAAACAATAAAAATTAAATAATAATAAATAAAATAATTATAAAAATATTATATAATTTTATAGGTTAATGTGTTAGTATTATAATAGTAATAATTAAATCATAGTAAAATTAATTAAAAAATGTGATTGAAATAAACTAAATTTAAATAAATTTGATTGAAATAAAATTATGTTATAATTTGAAATTAAATAAAAATAAAATGAAAATAAATTGAAATAAAATAAGTTGAAAAGAGGTGGAAATATAATAAAATAAAATAAATAAGTTAAATTAAAATAAAACCAATAGAAATAAATAATTCAGATTAATCTGATTAAATTCCCTTTTCCCCAAGTGAATTCCCTGTTTTCCCTCTCTCTGCAGCCCCTGGAAATTCCAGAATTTGCTTTTCCAGCTGGGAGCCACCTCCGTGTTGCCAATTCTTGACTTGGAAGTGTCCAAGAGGGGGAAAAAACCCAAAACTCCAACGGATAAAAACCACAAAAATTCCCAAATCTTCCTGTGCCCTGCATGTCCCTGAGAATTCCCATTTCCCTCCCTTTTTTCCCTTTTTCCCCCTTTTTCCAGGTTTATTTTTTGGGTTTTTTTTTCCTGGCAGCCCCAGCAGAACTGAACTCAGAATTCTGCTGAGAAATTCCCAAATCGCTGCAGGATTTGCTGCCTGGGGGGGTTTTATTCCCAATTTTTTGTTGTTTTTTGGAGCATTTGCAAGCGAATTTTTCTTTTTTTGCCCCAATTTTCCCCTCGGGAGCCACTTCCAAGAAGTGTTTGAGTCCCTGCTCGTCCCCACCCTGGAATTCCTGGGATTTTCCATCTCTGGGAATGAGAATTTTGCTCCAAATCTGTGATTTTTTGGGAATTTTGCTGCTTCCCCCTCTCCAGCATCCACAGGGGAGTCAGGACTGAACCTCCCCCAGGCATTTTTGGGGTTTTTCCCATCCCAAAAAATCCTGGAAAATCCCATTTGAGTGTTCAGCAAACTGGCAAAATGGGGATTTCTCCCATGGAATGTGAGCAGGGAGGGAGTGAAGGTGTTTTTAGTGTGTTTTAAAGGAGTTTTTTCCGAATTATTTTGATTTTTTTTTTTTTTTTAATTGCATGTCAATGATCAGCCTGGCTGGGCTGGGGGTGAAGGGAATCCAAAATCCCCCTTTGGATCCAAAATCCAGGATTTGGGCAGGGAGAAGCTCCTGGAGCCACCTCAAATCCCAGCTGGGGGAAACCAGAGGGGAATTTTTTAAAAATCCAAAATGGATTTAAATCCAATTTTTGGCTCTTGGGGGATGAGGAGCCCCTCTGGAACGTTGGGGAGACGGAAAAAATCATGGAAAAAAAGTGATTTTTTTTGGTCGAGGCTCCGTGGAATTCATGTGGTTCGTGTCACTCGTGAGGAATAAAAACCATTTGGACACTTTGGTTGTTATCCCTGCGTGCTCAGGTGATTTTCCAGAACCTTCTGTGGGCTCAGGGTCTGTTTGGGGCACATTTTATTCCCATTTTCCCCATTTTTTTTGTCCTTCCCGACGGGAATTCTCCTCCTGCACATTCCTACAGCACAAAAATAAGAAAACTTTTCTTTTTCCCTCCATTTCTCCTTCCCTAAATTGCTTTTAATTTCTCTCCACCTGCTTTTTTGTAGCCCCACCAAAGGAATTTCAGGCTGGAAAGGAAAATATTCTGGAATTATCCAAAAATGTGGAAACCACGGTGCTGTTTTCCCGCTGTTTTCTGCACATTTTGTGCTGTTCCCTTTCCCTCACCCTCCTGGCTCTTTCCTGACCCGTTTTTTTAATATTTTTTGTATTTTTCCTCCTCTCTGAGTTGGGATTTTCCAGCCCTGAATTCCAGCTGAGATTTTCCAGGGAATTCCTCCTGCCCTGCCTGGAGCTGCCCCTGAACTCCAGGCTGAACTGCCTGGAGTTGCCCAGAAATTCCTGAGCTGACAGCACCAAAAAAAAGGGAAATTGATGGAATTCTGTGGAATTTTATGGAATTTCCAGGTGGGCCTCAGCTCTCCCTGCAGCACCCACACCTGCCATTGGTGCGGTTTGATCACAGAGCGGCAGGAGCAGGGGGTGTGGGCGTGGCGGACGCTGTTCCAGGGATGGTTTTCCCATTCCCGGCGCTCCCGGTTCCCGGTTTTTCCCCATTCCCGTTTTTCCCGTTCCCGTTTTTCCCGGTGATCCCGGGCCCGGAACCCAGCGCTACGGGACGCGTTTCCCGCGGACCTCAATCGGCGCTTCCCCCACGCTGTGCTGTGGGCGCGTTGATTGACAGCTCTAACGCCCAATCACAAATCAGCTTTTCCGCCTCAGCCAATGGGAGGTCGCCGTGGGCGGGCGATGCGGGGCGGCCGGGCCGGGATCGAGCGGGGCTGGCCGTGAGTGAGGGGGGGGGCGGTTACCGGGGTAACGGGGCCGAGGGGGTCATGAGGGGATGGCGGGGTCGGGCCGGGGACCCCAGGGTCGCAACGGGGCTGGGGGAGCCGGGGCTGCGGGGGAAGGGGCGGGAGAACGGGGCTGGGCCCTCTCCGTGTGTGAGGGCTGGAGCCCGGCCCTGGTTTGAGGGGCCGGGGCTGGGCCCGCTCTGGGTGTGAGGAGTCAGGGTGTGCCCCACGCTCCTGTGGGGGTCTGGGGTCCCCTCCTCGCCGTGAGGGGCTGGACTCCTTCCCCATCCTGAGGGGCTCCATCTGCCTGTGAGGGGCTGGAGCTGGGCCCCTTCCCCATCCTGAGGGGCTCAGGGCAGACCCCGACCCTCTCTGAGGGTCTTCCCAGCTGAACTCTCCCCATGTGAGCTGCTCACTGCCCACGCAGCAACGCTGAAACCTCTCCCCTCATCTCTGCTCCCTTTTGGTGGGCTCAGGTTGGTCTGGGAGGAGCCCCTTCCCCATCACCCTCTTTCTAAAAGCAATGGGACGGTCTCAAAGGGCTTGGAAGGGCCGGTTTTTAACAGAAACATTGGGATTTAGAGGCGCACGGATGAGGAACCCCTTTGTTTTTCCTCCCACAGAGCCCTGCCTGCTTTATAGAATATTTTTCATCGCTTGGATGCTTCATTTTGAGCCAGTGACCCGAGCAGGAGCTGAGCTGATCCCTTGGTGCCGCAGTTTTGGGGCTGGGGACACAGCCCAGGTGTGCAGGAGGAGCAGGTGAGGAGATCCTCAGGTGCTCCTGGGGCTTCCTTTCCCTCAGGGCTGCTCCAGCTCCATTTGGGGATGCTGGATGTGGCTGCTCCACCTGAACTTGGGAAGTTGAGGCTTTGGAGGGGACGCGTTTGGGTTTAAAATGGGGGGAAAAGGGAAAAAAAGTGAGGTTAAAGGGTTTCTGGGGGGAGCCAGGTGTGTTCCAGAGGTGTGAACTGTGGAAAAAGGAGGATTTTATCCCTTCCCTCTGCCCCGGCACAGGTGTGGCTGGTGCCTGGGCCCAGGGTTTGGGCTTGGCCTGACCTGCAGTGAGTCAGTGTCACCTGATGGGCTCTGAATTCCTCTCTTTGTCTCTTAGGGGTGGCAGCACACAGGGAATGGCTCCTCCCCGCTGCCAGAGGGCTGGGATGGGTGGGAGTTTGGGGAGGGGATAAATGGGATTTTGGGGAGGGGAAGGAGGAGAGTTTGGGAATGGGATGGATGGAATTGTGGGAAGGGGATGGATGGAATTTTGGGGAGGGGATGAGTGAGACGTTGTGGAGGGGATGGATGGGGATTTGGGAAGAGGATGGATGGGATGTTGGAAGGGGATGGGTGGGATTTTTGGAAGGGGATAGATGGGATGTTGGGGAGGGGATTGATGGGAGTTTGGGGAAGGGGATAGATGGGATGTTGAGAAGGAATTCCTCCCTGGGAAAGTGGGCAGGCCCTGTCAAGAATTTCCCAGTGGCTGCCACATCCCTGGAAGTGTCCAAGGACAGGGCTTCAAAGACCTCCAGGGAAGGATGGTTTGAGGTGACCACAATTCCAGGGCTTTCATTCAAAATTCCTTTTCAATCCAGTTTGAACTTTTCCCTGCTGCTTCCTACAGCTCATAAAGGAAAAATCTCTGTGTTCTCCCTATCCCCAGGCAGCCTCTCTCCCTGAGGCCCATCCACGCTGATGCCCCCGCTCTGAGCACACCCAGAGGGTCCCCTCCGGGGCCGGATCCCGGGCAGGATGAGGATCGTGGTGGCCAAGGTGCTGTGCCTGCTGGGGATCTGTGTGCTGGTGCTGGCCGGGGCCCTGCTGCCCGTCAGGCTGATCGAGGCCGACCACGAGAAGGCTCAGCGCTCCCGCCGCCTGCTGGCGCTCTGGAACTCCTTCGGGGGCGGTGTCTTCCTGGCCACGTGCTTCAACGCGCTCCTGCCCGCCGTCAGGGGCAAGGTGGGTCCTGGGGACGCCCTGCCTAAAGCTGAGCCTGCAGGGGCCCAGCTGCGGGGGCTGTGCCCGCTGGAGCAGCTCTGCTGTGTCCGGGGGCTCAGCGAGGGGAGCTGTGCCCACCTCCTGTCTCAGTCTGAGCCTGCAGGGGTTCAGTTGGGAGTGGATTTAGGGGGCTCTGCCCTCTGGAGCAGCTGTGCTGTGCCCAGGAGCTCACCAAGGAGAGCTGTGCCCATCTCCTGCCTTAATCTGAGCCTGCAGGGGCTCAAGTGGGAGTGGATTTAGGGGGTTCTGCCCTCTGGAGCTGCTCTGCTGTGTCCAGGGGCTCAGCGAGGGGAGCTGTGCCCACCTCCTGCCCCTCTCTCCGTGGAGAAAGTGGAGGCAGAGGAGGCTGTGGGGTGTGAGGATCAAACAGCAAGGCAGGGATTTCCTGTGCCCTGCCAAGGCTGCTGTACAAGGATGTGGCAGCATCATGGATTGATGGAGTGTCCCTGTGGGAATGGTTCCCTTCAGAGGGATAAAGGGGTGGATTCACTGTGGATCTGTGGGAATTGTTCTCTCCACAGGGATAAAGGGGTGGATTCACTGTGGATCTGGGGAATTGTTCTCTCCACAGAGATAAAGGGGTGGATTCACTGTGGATCTGTGGGAATGGTTCCCTTCAGAGGGATAAAGGGGTGGATTCACTGTGGATCTGGGGAATTGTTCTCTCCACAGGGATAAAGGGGTGGATTCACTGTGGATCTGGGGAATTGTTCTCTCCAGAGGGATAAAGGGGTGGATTCACTGTGGATCTGGGGAATTGTTCTCTCCACAGGGATAAAGGGGTGGATTCACTGTGGATCTGTGGGAATGGTTCTCTCCACAAGGCTAAAGGGGTGGATTCACTGTGGATGTGTGGGACTGTGTCCCACCAGAGGGATAAAGGGATGGATCTTTTGCTCCCTTCCAGCTCGATGAGGTTCTCAGACAGAACAACGTGACCACGGACTACCCGGTGGCCGAGACCATCATGATGGTCGGCTTCTTCCTGTCGGTCTTCGTGGACCAGCTCTTCCTGAGCTTGCAGAAGGAGAAGCCGTCCTTCATCGACCTGGAGACCTTCAACGCGGGCTCGGACGCGGGCAGCGACTCGGAGTACGAGAGCCCCTTCATGGCGTCCCCGCGCGGGCGCGCGCTCTACGGGGAGCACGGCCCGCACTCGCACAGCCTGCACCTCCCCGAGCTCGCCCGCTGCGGCCCCCGCCGCCTGCTGGGGCTGGTCTTTGCCCTCTGCACCCACTCCATCTTCGAGGGCTTGGCGCTGGGCCTGCAGGAGGACGGAGGCAGAGTGGTCAGCTTGTTCCTGGGAGTGGCCGTGCACGAGACGCTGGTGGCCGTGGCCTTGGGCATCAGCATGGCCAAGGCGTCGCTGGCGCTGAGGGATGCGGCCAAGCTGGCGGTGGCCGTGTGCCTGATGATCCCGCTGGGCATCGGGGTGGGCATGGGCATCGAGAGCAGCCGCAGCGCCGCGGGCAGCATCGCCTCCCTGCTGCTGCAGGGCGTCGCCGGCGGCACCTTCCTCTTCGTCACCTTCTTCGAGATCCTGGCCAAGGAGCTGGAGGATAAAAGCCACCGGCTGCTCAAGGTGCTGTGCTTGGTGCTGGGCTACACCGCGCTGGCCGGGCTGGTGCTCGTCCCGTGGTGAGCCGAGAGCCTCAGGAAGCCGAGGGAGCAAAACCTCACCTCTCCCCTCCCACGGCACCGGGAGGAGCCGCCCCTTTCACCGCTGGAACAGCCCAACCCGGGCGGAGTTTCCATGATGACCTGGAGGAGGAGAATCTCTTCCCGTGTGCTCAGAGTGAGGAATATCCCGAGGGATTGTCCCTGCCCGAGGGGCTGCAGGGATTAGCGGACACAAACGTTAAAGATCTGGGTAAATTCTGCTTCCAAGAGCTCCTCGAATGTGTGTGTGTCTCCCTCCTTCCCTTCGGCCACGCTCCGGAGGCTCCGAGGAGGTGAGGAACAAACAGGAGTGGAGGCAGAGCAGGTGGGAGCAGGGATTGCCAGGCTGCACTAAGCTGCTTTCGCTGGCTTAGTTGGGAGTAAAACCTGGTTGTAAGAGCTGCCAAAAATAACATCCCTGTGGGGCTCTGGCCTTCCAGGCCCTGCTGCCTCCACACAGCTTCCAGCACCCCACCTGGGGCTCGGGGAGCTCAGCTTTTCCAGGGATTCATGGAAGAAATGAGGCCGGGCCCCTCTACCCTGCTTCCTTCTCAGCATCGTGCCCATAGGTTGAGCATTCCCTAAGGAAAACCTCTGAAAATCAGAGGCTGAATCCCAGGATGGTTTGAGTTGGGGAGGACCTTAAAGCCTGTCCAGTGCCATGGGCAGGGACACCTTCCACTGTCCCAGGGTGCTCCAAGCCCCGTCCAACCTGGCCTTGGACACTTCCAGGGATGCAGCAGATCCTCACCTTATCCAGAGCCTGGCATCCATGAGCTTGCAGGAAACGGGCAGTAACAATTCCCAGCACTGATATTTTGGAGCAAACTCTTTGTGCTCTCAGTGCTCTGCAGTCAGAGGGGCCGAGCAGTTCCCATCAGGGGCTGCTCCAAGGCTTTTCCAGGTTTCCAAAGGAATGGAATCACCTCCCTTGGGGGGGAGTGGAGATGATGCTGAGATACCCGAGCAGCTCCCAGCAGCCGCCACAGAGCCCCTGGGAAGATCCTGATCCCGCTGGATTTGCCTTTGGGAGCCAGGAGCTGGGATCAGAGGCTGGAGCTGGGAATGTGCTCCCCCCCAGCTGTGAAACACAGCCTGGCTCAGGCAGGGGCTGCATTTTAATTACCCGGAGCCTTCGCTCCTGCAGCAGCAGCTTGGCCGGGCCCCTGGAAGCGCTGATGGAATTATAAGGATGGCGCAGTGCCGGCAGCGGGAAGGAGGCGCGGAGCCTCCGCGGTGGCCCAGCTGCAGCATATGGAGGCAGCTGAGCATCATCTGACAGATCCTGGGGCTCGTTAGTTTAATTGCTGCAACATCCCCGAGTCAATTAATCTTCCTTTGAAAACCTGGAGTGGAAGGGGGGGGGTGGGGGCGGAGGGAGGTTATTTTGGGCCTGGCATGACACAAAGCAGCAGGATGAGAGGAGAACGTGATTTGTGATTTGCCTCGGCCGTGGTGAAGCCTCGGGGCTGTTTCACCTCTCCTGGGGGCTGACCTCTCTCCTGGGGGGGGATGAAGGGGGAGAGGTGACACGGTGCTGAGTGTCCCCTGTTGGGCTGTCACCTCCGTTTCACGCCCTCCTCCTGCTGCAGTTTGGGATCGGGGGCGGGGGCTGTGAAGTGCCAGGGGGTGCTGAGCTCCCCCATCCTCATCCCGCTGCCCTGGGGGGTTCATCCACAGGATCATCCCGTGCTCCAGGGTGGAGGAGGAGGAGGAGGCCCTGCTGCTCCCAATAAATTCCCTGCCCTTCTCCCCTTGCTGTCACTCGCTTTTTTTGATGTCCCCCATGGCTGCTCCGCGTCCGGCTCACGCGGCATCCACACGTGCCCGGCCCCGGCGTGGGCTGAGCCCCCTCCCCGGGCATCCGAACCCCTCCAGCCGGACCCCCCGGAGCCCTGCTGAGCCCGGGGGCGGGGGACAGGACCCCCCCCAGCACGCCCCGCTCGGCAGCGCCGTGATTCAGCCCTGCGTGAGCGGCCGCCCCGTTGCGTCAGGCCTGGCGGGGAGCTGCGGCTCAATGGAACGAGGAGGAGCCGCAGGAAAATGATCAAGGAAAGCTCATTCATTGCCTCTAACGAGGAGTATCCGGCCGGCTCCGAGCGCGGCGGGGGTGGGGGGGGCTGAGGCTGCCACCACCCCCCCTGGGCCTTGTCACCCCGCGGGGCGGGGCGGGCCGATGTCCCCGTGCCCCCCCCGCTGCCCTCCCCGTTCCCGTGGGGACGCGGTGCCAGCGCGTGGGTGCCACCGTGGCCCGGTGCCCGCTGGCTGCTATTAATAGAGGCTGCGGATTTTAATTGCTGCCACTCAGGAGTGGGGCGGGGGGGGGAGGCAGGAGCAGACCCCGGCTGTGACAGGGACCATCAGACCCCTGGAGTCACCAGTCACCTCCAGTGCCCAGTGCCAGTGGTGGGACACAGAGCTGGGGATGGTCACCCTGGGGCTCTTCTGGTCCCACTCAGGCACTAGAGGGGGCTCAGCCAGCTCTTGAGTGTCCCACAGCCCCACCAGGGTCCCCAGTGTGTCCCCTCAAGGGCCTCTCTGGAGTTCTGGGGCTCTGCCATGAGCAGGTGACACCAGTTGGTGACAAAGGCCCTGCGGTGTGTGCACAAGCTCCCGGTCCTGTGCTGGGGTGGCACCATGGCCTCTGTGTCCCCAGAGCCCAGCATGGCTGCCCAGGCCACCCCCAACTGCCATGGGGGCTCACAGCACCCTGTGCCACCTGTGCCCTGCCTGGCTGGGACGTTGGTGTCCGTCTGTCCTGTCCCTGTGTCCCCTGTCACCACCTGCGACGCTCCGTCCCCATCCATGAGTCCCTTGACTGTCCCTCCTCATGTGGATTCATGTCCCCACCTGTGCAGGTGTCTGTGTGGGGTCCCTGTCCATGTGTCCTCATCCCCAAGTGTCCCTGTCCGTGTGTCCCTGTCCATGTGTCCCCATCCTGTGTCTTCTTGCCTGGCTGTCCACTCTCACCCCCATGTGTCCCCATCTCTCTCTCCATGTGTTCCCATCCATGTGTCCCTGTCCCCATCCCTGTTTGAGTCTCTTCTCCGTGTGTCCCCATCCCGTTCCTGTCTGTCCCTGTCCCTGTGTTTCCATCCCGTGCATCTCCATCGCTGCCCGTGTGCCCCCATTCTCGTGCATCCCTATCCGTCTGTCCCCATCCCTGTCCGTGTGTCCCCGTCCCGCCGCTGCCGGGTCCCGGAGCCGCTCGGGGCCGGGCCCGGGGGTCCGGGGCCCCGGGCGGGGCGGGCGCGGCGGGCGGGGCCGGCGGCGGGGCGGGATCGGCTCTGCGGCGGCCGCACCGAGCCGAGCCGAGCCGAGCCGAGCCGAGCCCGCCCAGCCGAGCCGGCCCCGCCGCACCGGCCGCAGCCCCGCCGAGCCCCGCCGAGCCCCGCCGCACCGAGCCGCGCCGGGCGGAGCGGAGCCGCCGCGCCGGGGCCGCCCCGGGCCGGGCCATGCGCTGAGGCCGCCGCGCCGCCCGCAGCCAAGGGCGGATCCCGGGCAGGACACGGTGAGGCGGCGGGCACCGCAATGCGACCGGCGCGGCGGGGGCCGGGGGAGCGCGGCCGGCGCGGGGACCGGGGGTGCTGCCGGCGAGGGCGGGGAGCGGCGCGGGGGGACCCGCGACCCTGCCCCGCCATCTGTCCGTGCCCTCCTGCTGCCGCTCCATCTCCATCCTGAGCGGGATGCTCGTCCCTCCCGCCCCTTCTCCCGCTCCTCCATCTCCATCCTGCCCCTCCATCCAGCCCCTTCTGCCTCTCCGTCTGTGTCCTGCTCTTCCCCTGCCTCTCCATCTCCATCCTGAGCGGGATGCTCGTCCCCCCCGCTCTTCCTCTGCTCCTCCGACCTCCATCCAGCCCCTTCTCCTGCCCCTTCATCCCTCCATCCTGCCCTTCCCTGCCTCTCCATCTCCACCCTGCCCTTGCCCTGCTCCCCATCCCTCCCCTGCTCCCTCACCCCTGCCCTGCCCTCCATCCTGACCCCCAGGTCCCCACCAGTGTCACCCCCAGTGCTGGGGGCCCCGATGGGAGGGTGCTGGGGGGCTCTGGGGGGTGCAGAGCCCCCCGGCAGGATCAGCCCCGGGTGGTCCCTACCCACGAGCAGAGGGGGGGCCGTGCTCCGGACCCTCGGGCACCAGGGACTGTTGGGATCGGGGTGCTGCTGGGCACAGGCCGTGGGGTCACCCCAAAGAGCCCCCCCTGTTCTGTGAGGGTCTGTCCAGCCCAGCGCCCCATGGCAGGGCTGGGAGTTCAGGGGCACTTTCGGCTGTGCCGTGGACAGGTGGGATGGACAGGTGGAACAAGTGGGATGGGACAGGTGGGACAGGCAGGTGAGACAGGTGGGATGGGACCGGTGGGACAGGGTGGGAGCACTGCCAGCCCTGGCCGGGGTTGGACGTTCCCATGCGCCAGCTCAGCCCCGGCCCCCGCTGCAGCCCCAGCCCCCGGGTGATGGTGACGCTCCCAGTGTGCTGGGATCCAAGGAGCCCACGGTGGGATGAGCTCCTTGGCTCCTCCAGCTCCCAGCCTCGCCTGGCTCTGGTGTCTGGGGACATGCCGGGGGTTTGGGGCTGCTTTGTGGGGTCCAGGCCCCCCGGTACCCTGAGACGGGGATGGGGTGGCTGTGGGAAGGGGCTGCTTCCCCCGGAGATGCTCAGGGATGCAGGAGCTGCCGTGCCCAGGGCAGACACCAGTACGGGGCTGTCTGGGGCGCTTTGCTGTCCCCCTTCCCTGAACTGGGGTGGCAGGAGTGGAGCTGACTGGGCACAGTCCTTAAGCAGTGCTCAGCCCCCTTCCCTCCCCTCCTTCCCACTCATCCTGTGGCTGGGCACCTTTGGAAACCCTGTCCCGTGGTGGGTTTAATGTCCCCAAGGCTCTGTGAGGGTCCCACACACCCTGGGGACCCTCGTGGGACAGAGCTGGTGCTGCCACCCCTGTGCTGCACTGGGGGAACCGGAGCAGGGCCCTGCACACACGACCCTTTGTGCCACCTCGTTTCACACCCCAGCACTGCCTCACTGGGGGGCACTGGGGACCTTGCCCAGTTCCAGGTGTCCCCTGTGGGTGGGCACTGAGGTTTGGCAGCATGAGGGGAGCTCAGACCCACTGCCCACCACCTGCAGCCCACGGCTGTGCCACGCTCCTTTCCTGCACTCCCCAATGCATCCCTGGGGTGGGAGCAGAGCAGAGGGATGGCACAGCGTGGGACAGGGTGGCAGGGAGTGACAGGGCGACAGGACACCAGCAGCACAACCTGTGTGTGTGAAAGGGCACCTCTGTACCTGGCCAAAGAGCCCAGCTGGGCGCTCCAGGTGCCACCATGACCCCTGCAGAGCTGGCGGGGGGGTCCCTGCCCAGCGAGCCCCCCCAGCAGCCTCGGCAGCAGCTGCGGTGCCGGTGGCCGCGCTCGGCCATATGGCCACGGCGGGCGGCCGGTAAAAATAGCCAAGGCAGCCTCACCCCGCGCCGGCCGGCAAGGGCGACCCAAGGGCAGCGAGCCCAGCTCCCAACCGGGGCTGCATCTCAGGGGGGCCGCGCCTGGAACGGGGGGTGACGCCTCCCTGTGCCCCCGCAGCGACCGCGGGGCCAAAATGCCGGAGCAGAGCAACGATTACCGCGTGGTGGTGTTCGGAGCCGGCGGCGTGGGCAAGAGCTCGCTGGTGCTGCGCTTCGTCAAGGGGACCTTCCGCGACACCTACATCCCCACCATCGAGGACACCTACCGGCAGGTGATCAGCTGCGACAAGAGCGTGTGCACGCTGCAGATCACCGACACCACCGGCAGCCACCAGTTCCCGGCCATGCAGCGCCTGTCCATCTCCAAGGGCCATGCCTTCATCCTGGTCTTCTCGGTCACCAGCAAGCAGTCGCTGGAGGAGCTGAAGCCCATCTACCAGCAGATCGTGCAGATCAAGGGCAGCGTGGAGAGCATCCCCATCATGCTGGTGGGCAACAAGTGCGACGAGACGCAGCGCGAGGTGGAGAGCAGGGAGGGGGAGGCCATGGCCAAGGAGTGGAAATGCGCCTTCATGGAGACCTCGGCCAAGATGAACTACAACGTCAAGGAGCTCTTCCAGGAGCTGCTGAACCTGGAGAAGAGGAGGAACGTCAGCCTCACCATCGACGGGAAGCGCTCCAGCAAGCAGAAGAGGACAGACAAAATCAAGGGGAAGTGCAGCATCATGTAGAGCCCCGGACTGGCCCGCGCCCCCTCCCCACTCCGGATACCCCCCCTCCCTCCTCCCCCCCACGGCTGGACGTGGCAGTGGCATCGCAGCGGGACCGTCCCCTCGTCCTCCGTGTGCCATCACTGTGACTGTGCGGGGCCGCCGGGGCCGGGGGTGAAGACGGGGCCGAGGTGAGGGACACGCGGCCACCCCCCGGGCACGGCAGGAGCGGGGACTCGCCGCCGGGACACCCGGGCCACACCCCCCGCCCTCAGCACAACCGGTGCCACCGGGCCGGCCCCCGTCGGTCCTCGCGGGAGGGAAGGACGGTGCCACGTGGGGATGGCGGTTGTCACCCTTTGGGGACAGTCCTGCGCGTCCCGGGCCCCCGTCCCCACGCCATAGTGCTCTGCTCCTGCGGGCAGAGACCCGGGGCGGGGGCAGCCCCTGCGCGGTGCCCGTGTCCCCCTGACCGGTGTCCCCCGGCCCCCCTGCCCCATCCTGGTGCCATGACCCCCTCCCCAAACCCCCAGCCCTGTCCAGGTGCCACGGCCCCCCCAGCCCCGTCTGCCACCGCAGCCCCCCGAGCCCCCAGCCCGGCACCGTGGTCCCCTTGCCCCCCAGGCCCATCGTGGTGCCCCATGCCCCCCCCGCCCCCCAGCCCCACCCCGGCGCCGCGGGCCCCCCGTGCTCCCCCCCAGCCCCGAGCCGGTGCCGCAGCCGGAGCCGCCAGCCCAAGCACAAAGCATCGGGTCCGCGGGAGGTCCTGACCCAGCACAATCCTGGTGAGCTCCGGCGGGAGACCCCCGGCCCCACAGCCGGCCGGGCCCCCCGCGCCCCCCGCTGCCCCCTCCCCACCGATGCCGCAAGGATCGGTGCCCTCCCGTCCTCAGAGTCCCCCCGCGGGTGACCCGGCCCCGCACCCCCGGGACCCCCGGGACCCCAGGGACCCTCGGCACCCTCCAGCTCTGGCGCAGCCCTGCTTGTTCCCCCCTGGCCGGAGCGGGGTCCCCGCGCTGTCACCAGCCCCTCGTCCCCTCGAGGTTTGTCCCCTCGCTCCGGCCCCGCTCCTCCCCCCGCCGCCCCACCGGGGTGTCCCCGAGGGGGTGTCCCCGGGCAGGCCGAGCCCCCCCCAGCTCCCCGCACCCCCCCCGGCTTTTTACACGAGGATCCGAGCGCCCAGGGGACAAGGTGACGATGTAGCCTTTATTCTAGAAATAGTCTTCCTTCAATAAAGAGACGAGAAACGCTCCCGGGTCCCCCGGAGCCGCCCCCGGCCGGGGCGGGAGGACACGGGGGGGTCACGGGAAGGGGGGCAAGGTGAGTGTGACGGTGAGTGTGATGTGTGTGCACACCTTGGGGACAGCCACGGCTCCGTGGGACGGCCACAGACACGCGTGTGCAGGTGTGAGGCGCGTGTGGTGTGTGTGTAGGGCCGTGGGCGTGTGTGACATATGTGACATGTGTGTGTGTGGGGCACAAATGTGACGTGTGTGCACAGCTCTGTGTGTGTGACACGAATGTGATGTGTGTGACACAAATGGGACAGTCAGCACAGGTGTGTGTGTGTGTGACACAACTGTGACATGTACCCAGGTGTGTGTGTGTGCATGTGACACAAATATGATAGTGGGCACACCTCTGTGTATGTGACACAAATGTGATAGTGGGCACACCTCTGTGTGTGACACAAATGTGATAGTGGGCACAGGTGTGTGTGACACAAATGTGATGTGTGCACAGGTGTGTGTGTGTGTGTGACACGAATGTGACAGTGGGCACACCTGTGTGTGTGACACAAATGTGATGTATGCACGGGTGTGTGTATGACACGAATGTGACGGAGGGCACAGGTGTGTGTGTGGCACAACTGTGACAGTGGCACACCTCTGTGTGTGTGACACGAATGTGACACGTGTTCCGTGCGTGTGACACGCGCGTGCCCTGTGCCCTGCTCGTGCCGCGCGTGCCCGCCCGTGACGTGGGTGCGACACGCGTGTGACACGTGTGACGCGCGCGCGTGCCCGCGTGTCGCTGTCCCCGCCCGTGCCCGCGGCGGGGGGGGGGAGGGGGCGGGAGCGCGGCGCGTGCGTCATCACGCCCGTTGCCATGGAAACCAGCGCTGCTCCCCGGGCGCGGGAGCCGCGTGGGCTCCGGGAGCGGGAACGGGGAGGGGGGAACGGGGGGGAACGGGGGGGAACGGGGCTGCTGCGGGCACCGGGGGACTGGGCAAGGGCACGGATCCGTGGGGATGGGCACGGATCCGTGGGGATAGCACGGATCTGTGGGGATGGGCACGGATCCATGAGGACGGCACTGATCCATGGGGATGACACTGATCCATGGGGATGGGCATGGATCTGTGGGGATGGTGGTGGATCCATAGGGATGGTCATGGATCCATAGAGATGGATGATCATGGATCCATAGGGATGGATAGCGATGGATCCATAGGGATGGTTGTAGATCCACGTGGATGGTTATGGATCCATGGGGATGGTGATGGATCCATAGGGATGGTCGTGGATCAGTAGGGATGATGATGGATCCATAGGGATTGTGATGGATCCATAGGGATCGTTGTGGATCCATGCAGGTGGTTATGGATCCATAGGGATGGTTGTAGATCCATAGGGATGGTGATGGATCCATAGGGATGGCCGTGGATCAGTAGGGATGGTCGTGGATCCATGTGGATGGTGATGGATTTGTGGGAATAGCCACAGCTCTGTGGGATGGTCACAGACCCTTGGGTTGCTCTGGGCTCCGTGGGGACAGTGCCAGCTCCTCAGGGATGTCACAGCTCCCTGGCATTGCCCATGGCCCCTGCTCCTGTCCCCATGTCCCTTCTGTGGCCTGGAGGGATCCAGAGCTCTCTGTGGGTGCCAGGACAGGACAGTGGGACAGGCACACGTGGGCATGGGGACACGTGGTGCCAGTCCCCACCTGCTGGGATCCCCAGGACTCTCAGGTATTTGGGGTGGCACCATCACACCAAAACTCAGAGCACTTCCAGCGGCTCCACAACGCCTTGGGGGCAGAAAATTTCCTCTTACCCCCTTTCCCGGCTCTCCCCCTCTCCACCTCTGCCCCCTCTGTCCCCTCCCACTTCCCCCCACCTAATGGGGACCTGTGCCCGCCGTGGCAGGGGACGCTCCGGTCCCGGTCCTGCTGCAGCCCCGGGTGTCCCTCGGGATGCTGCCAGGGAAGCGCTGGGTCCCTGCAGCCCCCCCAAACCCCATCCTGATCCCCCAAAAATCAGCGCAGCACCGGGAGGGAGGATCCTCTCCGGGCGCCCGGAGCCTCCCCCGAGTCCAGGCGTTAAACAAAGCAGCTCCCGAGCGTTAATTAACGGGATGAGCCCCGGGATGAGCCGCGGTGCAGCCCGGTTCCCGCCCGCGGCCATCAATTTCACAAATACAGATTTTGGGACCCAAACCAGCTCCTGGCATCGTGTCTCGCACTGGAATATTGTCCCTTGTGTCCCCCACCGGGGGGACACCGCGGCCCCGGCACTCGGGAGTGCTCATCTGCAGGGAAAGCTGATTAGGGCTCGGCGGGCCGGGACATACGGGAGCAAACTGGATTAGGGGGAAAATCAGCCTTCTTCCCACTAACAGGATTATGGAGTTTTCAGCCCGATTCCAGCGCAGCCGCCGAGGTGGGGACAGCCCGGGCTCGGCATTTCCCCACCTCAATTCCTGCTGGGATCGCAGCTGCAACTGGTGCGTACTGGTGCGGCCGTGCCGCGGGCCAGCGCAGACTGGGATGCGCTGGGAAGCGCTGGGGACGTGGCTGTGTCCCCCCACGGTGACTCCCGAGGGAACTCCGGGACCAGGCACCACCGGGACCCGCTGGCCGCGCTCGTCCGGTGCCTGTGGCAGCCCGGGGGGGAATCAAAGCCTCGATTCAGGGCGTGATTTCTGCTCCCCCCGCGCCACCAGCGTGACTCCTGCCCGCCGCTGATTCATCCCCACGGATTTTCCCCTCCGTCCCCGGGGGCAGCAGCTCCCCAAGGTGGGAGCAGAGCGAGGCCGCGACCCCCGGTACGCAGGGCTGGGCAGAGCGCGGCAGTGCCCGGGGACGGTCTGGGGGATTTGGGGACCCCAAGCCTCGCAGCGGGGTCACAGACGGGTCCGGTCCGGCTGCACCGAGGGCTGTGGAGGAGCACAGACCGGGGGATCCCGGGGAGACCTTGGGGGCACCGGGGGCGCCACGCACCGGGGGATGCCCGGGGGTCCCGGGGTGTCCCCTCCCGGTGCTTCGCGCCCCGGCCGCCACGTGCCCCCTCCCACCTTATTAATATTAATGAGATACTTATGTAGACACGCCCCATTTCCAGTTCAGCGCGCTGATTGGCCCCTCCTCCCGCCGCTCCTCCGCCGGCCCCGCCCCCTCCCCGGCCTCCCTCCGCGCCGCCGCCGCCGCAACCGAACTTGGCGGCCGCTCCAAGCCCCGCCTCCCGGCCGGCCCTCCCCCCGCGCGCCGCGCTCCTCGGACTTCCATTGGCTGGCGGTGCTGTCCGTCAGGCGCGCGGGGCGGGGCCGGCACCGCCCGCGGGCCAGCAGGGTGCGTTGCGCCGCGCGGTGTCTGAGGCGGCGGCTCCGCTCCGCGCCCGCCGCGCCCGCTCCCGCCGGTACCGGTGAGGAGCCGCCGGGAACGGGGCGGGACGGCCGGGGACAGCGGGGGGGAACGCCCGGCTGCCCCAGGCCGCGGCTTGGCGGAGCTCCCGCCTCGGCGCGGCCCTGCCCGGGGCCCCTCTCCGCCCGGGGGGGGCGGCGGGGCTGGGCCGGGGAGGCTCCGGGGGGCTCCGGGGGTCTGGGCGGGGAAAGGCGGGCGGCCGGCCCGGGGAGGGCGGGGGAGGCTCTGGGCAGGCTGTGGGGTGTCGGGGCCCGGGCAGGGCTGGACGGGAGCTCAGGGCGGGCTGGGGGTGTGGGGGACCCTGGGGAGGTGGAGGGGCCCTGGGGATGGGGAGGGGGCTCCGGGTACCAGGGGGCTCGGGGGGAGCGGGGTGGGACGAGAGATCCCCGGGCAAGGCCGGGGGGAGGCTGGGGGGGGATTTGGGGGTCCTGGGGGGCTTTGGGGGTCCTGGAGCCTGGCACAGGGCGGGGGGGGGGGTTGGCATGAGAGGCGCGGAGGGACCCCCAGAGGGTCCCCATGGGGGTCACAGCACTGGGTGGGATTTTGGCACCAGGCTCAGGGCGAGGAGATGACGTGGGGGTGTTTGGGGGGCGCCCAGACGGGCCGTGGTGGATTTTTGGGAGATCTCCAGGGTTTTGGATGAAGGAATTGTGGGGATGGTGAGGGGCATCTTTGGGTGGGTGAGGTGCCAAGGGACAGTGGGAATCGATGAGGGGCATGGCTCAGCGCCAGCTGCTTGGGAAGTTGGGTGACTTCATGGTGAACCAGCCGAAGGTTTTGGGGTGAAAAAGGAGGTTGGGGAGCTCGGCAGAAATATCCACCATCGCATCATTTACTTGTTTGTTTCCCGCCGGCGAGTTGAGGGTGGGTTGGAGTGGCGAGGAGCGCAGGACAGCGGTGGCATCCCGCCCGATCCGGGCAGGATTCGGGAATTGTGTGGGTTACATAAAGGAGGGGTGGCTGCAGGATCTGGGTTTTGTGTTATTGAGGTGTAGAGGAGGTAAGTGGGTGCCGCAGACAAAGGGAGAGAGAGAGAGAGAGAGAGAGAGAGAGAGAGAGAGAGAAATCTGTCTCCTGCTCCTCACTTCCAGTTGGAGGTGTGGAATGGGAAGCCGGGCGTCCTTTAGGAGTTGGGGAAGTGCAGGGAAGCAGCGATTGGAGCTGTGGGTACAAATCTGAGCTTTGCCTCCGTCCTGTGGCCATCAGGTGTGGCCTTAAACCAACGCCAAACGGGCTGGGCTGGAGCTGTGTCTGCTCTGAGACACCTCTGCTGCTGCTTGGAGGAAGTTTTTGTGGCTAAATAGGGGTTTTTTTTGGGGGGAAGGGGGAAAACTGGCACTCTCCAGCTCTGTGAGCTTCTTGTGGCGCTGCCCTGGATGTGTCCAATGGGGAAATGTGGTGTGTGACAGACCCCAGGAGTCAGCAGCTCAGTGTTAATCCTGCCAAACTCGAGGCCTTTTAGGCGATTGCTGGGTTTTCTTCAGCTTCTCAGGGCTGGGCTCAGGCCTCCATCCCCGGGAGGTTCCACAGGTCTTGGTCTCCCTGCCATGTGGGATATCCACAGGCAGCTGAGCAGATCCTCCAGGCTTCAGCTCCCAGCTCAGCTCCGTGACCATAAAACAAATTCATGGCGATTTGTGACTCTGTAGCCACCATTTATCCCCTTCTTTTGAGGGGGGAAAAATGGGAAAAATACCCCCAAAAACCAAAAACACTCCAGAAAACAAATTCATGGGAATTTGTGATTCTGTAGCCACCATTTATCCCCTTCTTTTGAGGGTGGAAAAATGGGAAAAATACCCCTAAAAACCAAAAACACCCCAGAAAACAAATTCATGGGAATTTGTGATTCTGTAGCCACCATTTATCCCCTTTTTTCAGGGGGAAAAAAACCCCAAAAACTCCCCATAAAACAAATTCATGGGAATTTGTGACTCTGTAGCCACCATTTATCCTGTTCTTTTGAGGGGGAAAAATGGGAAAAATACCCCCAAAACCACCCCATAAAACAAATTCATGGGAATTTATGATTCTGTAGCCACCATTTATCCCATTCTTTTGAGGGGGAAAATGGGAAAAATACCCCCAAAATCACCCCATAAAACAAATTTATTGGAATTTATGATTCAGTAGCCACCATTTATCCCCTTCTTTTGAGGGGGAAAAATGGGAAAAATACCCCCAAAACCACCCCAGAAAACAAATTCATGGGAATTTATGATTCTGTAGCTACCATTTATCCCGTTCTTTTGGGGGGGAGGAAAAAATGGGAAAAACACCCCCCAAAAAAGCTGGATCAATAGGGTTAAAGGGAGCCGATTGTCCCAGAGGTTCCCTCCTGCCATCTGTGGCTGTGACACGAATGGAAAAATGGAAATGGCTCTTTTGTGTGGCTGCTGGGGGCGCTGCCATGCCTGACACGGCTTTGGTGCCCATCCCCGTTTTCCTGCTGCTCCCATCTCATCCCTGGCTGTGTTTAGAAAGCCCCGGAGGGAATGGATGCACCCGGAGCTGGGGGTGGAGTGGCAGCAGAGCAGGGAGCTGTGTGACAAGGGACACGGAGCTCTGTCCCCGCTCATGCCCTGCCCCGGCTCTCATCAGCCCCTGGAGCTCGTTAGCCTAACGAGGAACCCCGGTTCTCATCCCTGCCCCTGGCTCCAGAGGAACCGGACACTCTGCCCCTTGGAAAAAGCTGATTTTGGTGGCACTTTCCTGAATTTGGTGGCAGTTTCCTGATTTGATTTGGTGGCAGTTTCCTGGGTTTTGTGGCAGTTTCCTCACTGGGAATTGTGACTGTCCCTGTCCCATTAGAGCTGGACATTCTGTCCCTTGGAAAAAGCTGATTTTGATGGCAGTTTCCTGATTTTGATGGCACTTTCCTGATTTTTGTGGCAGTTTCCTGATTTGGTGGCAGTTTCCTCACTGGGAATCATGACTGTCCCTGTCCCATTAGAGCTGGACAGTCTGCTCCTTGGAAAAACCTGATTTTGGTGGCACTTTCCTGATTTGATTTGGTGGCAGTTTCCTGGTTTTTGTGGCAGTTTCCTCACTGGGAATCGTTGACTGTCCCTGTCCCATTAGAGCTGGACACTCTGCCACTTGGAAAAAGCTGATTTTGGTGGCAGTTTCCTGATTTTGATGGCACTTTCCTGATTTTTGTGGCAGTTTCCTGATTTGGTAGCAGATCCCTGATTTGATTTGGTGGCAGTTTCCTGATTTAATGGCTGGTAGGGGATCGCGACTGTCCCTGCCCCATTAGAGCTGGACACTGTCCCTTACAAAAAGCTGATTTTGGTGGCAATTTCCTGATTTTTATGGCAGTTTCCTTACTGGGAATTGTGACTGTCCCTGTCCCATTAGAGCTGGACATTCTGTCCCTTGGAAAAAGCTGATTTTGGTGGCAGTTTCCTGAATTTGGTGGCAGTTTCCTGATTTGGTGGCAGTTTCCTCACTGGGAATTGTGGCTGTCCCTGTCCCATTAGAGCTGGATAGTCTGCTCCTTGGAAAAAGCTGATTTTGGTGGCACTTTCCTGAATTTGATGGCAGTTTCCTGATTTGATTTGGTGGCACTTTCCTGATTTGATTTGGTGGCAGTTTCCTGATTTTGGTGGCAGTTTCCTGATTTTGGTGGCAGTTTCCTCACTGGGAATTGTGACTGTCCCTGTCCCATTAGAGCTGGACACTCTGCCACTTGGAAAAAGCTGATTTTGGTGGCACTTTCCTGATTTTTGTGGCAGTTTCCTGATTTGGTAGCAGATCCCTGATTTGATTTGGTGGCAGTTTCCTGATTTAATGGCTGGTAGGGGATCGCGACTGTCCCTGCCCCATTAGAGCTGGACACTGTCCCTTACAAAAAGCTGATTTTGGTGGCAATTTCCTGATTTTTATGGCAGTTTCCTTACTGGGAATTGTGACTGTCCCTGTCCCATTAGAGCTGGACAGTCTGCTCCTTGGAAAAAGCTGATTTTGGTGGCACTTTCCTGATTTTTGTGGCAGTTTCCTGATTTTGGTGGCAGTTTCCTCACTGGGAATTGTGGCTGTCCCTGTCCCATTAGAGCTGGACACTCTGCCACTTGGAAAAAGCTGATTTTGGTGGCACTTTCCTGATTTGATTTGGTGGCAGTTTCCTGATGTGATTTGGTGGCACTTTCCCGATTTGGTGGCACTTTCCTGATTTGATTTGGTGGCACTTTCCCGATTTGGTGGCACTTTCCTGATTTGGTGGCACTTTCCTGATGTGATTCGGTGGCACTTTCCTGATTTGGTGGCACTTTCCCGATTTGGTGGCACTTTCCTGATTTTGGTGGCACTTTCCCGATTTGGTGGCACTCTCCTGATGTGATTTGGTGGCACTTTCCCGATTTGGTGGCACTTTCCTGATGTGATTTGGTGGCACTTTCCTGATGTGATTTGGTGGCACTTTCCCGATTTGGTGGCACTTTCCCGATTTGGTGGCACTCTCCTCCCTGGTGGGGACCGTGGCTGTCCCTGCCCCGTTAGGAGCCAGGGCTGGACGAGCTCCAGCTCCGCGTTCGTCACCCTGGGACCTCTCTGCCTCCTGGAGGCTCCAGGTGCTCACCTGTCCAGTGGTGGGAGAAGCTGGTTGGGCACCCTGGGGAGGAGCTGCCACTTCAAAAATTCATTTTCTTGCCTTTTCAGCCCTAAAACTGAGCTCAGGGTGGGAATAGGGAGGGGTTTGGTTGGATTTGTAACCTCCAGGGCAGCTCTGGAAGAGTTTCCAGAGGCTGTGGGGAGCAGCAGAGGTGGCAGAGGGCTGGGAAAAAGGGGGTGACCCAAAAACCTGGAAAAGCAGGAGGGAATTTCGTGACTGTTTGGGGATTTTTTTGTGCTTGGAAAAAGAGAATGAGAGGGGGAAAAAAAAGGGATTTATGGAGTGTGCTGTCTGTGCTGGTGTGAGATTAGTGAGGGGCCTGCTTGAGGTTGTAGATCCAGTGGTGCTTTCCTCATTTTTGTGAGAAATCAGAGGAGCTGAGGTCACCAGAAATCCTGGAATGGTTTGGGTTGGAGGGACCTTGGCAGGGACATCTTCCACTGCCCCAGGCTGCTCCGAGCCCCAGAATTCCAACCTGGCCTCGATGTAAAGACCTCATGGTGGAGCTTTGAGGTGGAAACCTCTGATTGTTCCAAAATCCTGGAATTCCTGACGTGGTGAAAACCTCTGATTCCAAAATCCTGGAATTCCTGCAGTGGTGGAAAACTCTGATTCCAAAACCCTGGAATTCTTGAAGTGGTGGAAACCTCTGATTCCAATATCCTGGAATTCCTGCAGTGGTGGAAACCTCGAATTCCAAAATCCTGGAATTCCTGCAGTGGTGGAAACCTTGAATTCCAATATCCTGGAATTCCTGAAGTGGTGGAAAACTCGGATTCCAAAATCCTGGAATTCCTGCAGTGGTTCAGCCCCTGTGTAGAGCTGGATTTTGGATTTCCCATCCCTGAGCTCTCTGCTCAGGGTGTCTCTGTCCTCCTCACCTGTTGCCAGGTGATTTTTTTTTTTTTGCTTTATCTCCTCTGATTTTTCCACAAACTGGGAAGGGAACAGAACTAAACCCAATAAATCCAATTCCCTGCCTGCCCATTGTCACATTCAGGAAAAAAAAAAAAAAGAAAATAAAGAAAACAAAGCTGGGAGAGAGAGAGAGAGAGCTTTGTCTTAAATATTAATTAGTCTGAGATTTACCCACTTAATTTGTACTTGACAATTAATTGCTGGGATTCAGAGAACTGGCAGAGCCCAGGCCTTGCCTTTGGTCCCCCCTGTTATCATCTGCTGCTGTTTGCTGGTGCCAAAAAAGGCCTGGATGAGAAGCCAGGGGACAAAGGAGCCGTTGTGCCCCAAACCTCGGTGACATTTGGAGTTTCTGAAAGTGAAACTCGCCCGAGTTTCAATCTTCCCCCCCAAAAATCGCTTCTGAAATGTTGTGTCTTGCACAATCCTGGTCCAAAATATCTTTTTCCTCTTTCAAAATACCTGAGCAGCCACTGATTAATTAAAAAAACCACAAAACCCCAACCAGAAGGGGTCAGGGGGATAAATGAATGTGTTGAATTTGGTGAATTCTCGCTCAGAGGGAGGGTTCATCTTTGTTTTAAGCTGGATTTTTCCTGGAAATTTTTGCTCTGGATTCAGCTGATGGTTCCCATTGCAGCAGGGTTGGAATCCCCCAGCAGTTCAGGGTTAGGTTTTTGTGGAATGGGTGGGTAGGGATTGGCTGTGACGTTAAGGGCAAAAAAAAAAAAGAAATTAAAAAAAAAAAGGAAATTCAGGCACGCTGTTAACGCCGAGACACAAAACAGGAAATTTAGTTAAGGGTTGTGCTTTTTCATCATTTATCCTGTGTTTTTCCCCCTCCTGACAGACAAGAAGGAGTTTTAAAGTACTTCAGCCTGGGTTGGGTCTGTACAGCTGAAAACATTCCCGAATTTCCACTTAAAAACGGATTTTTGCTGACTTTTCAGAAGCTGCAAAAGCCAGGAAACCTCAGCAGCTCCTGCTTTATTTTCATATTGGAGAAAACAGAGTTGTTTGGAAAAATAATCTCGCTCCTAATGGGAATGGAGGAGCAGGAAAACAGGCCCTGATTCCAGAGGGAAGGAAATTCCCCCTCTGGGCACCTGCAGCTCCCTCTCAGGTGCCAGCAGGGCGGTGACAACCAGGGATGGACACTCTGCTAACACCCCCCAAAAAAGCTTCTTTGTTTTATTCCCAACTTGTCCCCTCTGGAAATACAAAAGAAATCTATTTTTAAATCTATAGAATAGTTTGGAAAAGTTGGGTTTTTTTTTTTGTTTTTCAGCCCTGGAGGCATTTTGTCCGTTTCTGCCTCATCTGCTGTTAGAAAAACACCCAAGATTTAAACATTTCTGGGGTGGTTTAACCCCTCCAAAACTCCCCCTGAGCTGGGGAGCTGCAGAGGGAGGATTTCTCTGGATGTGCTGCAGGAGCTGCTTTTGGGAGGTTTTTTGTGGGGTTTTTTTTTTTTTTGCTCATTTCCTCCACTCTGAGTTATTTCTCTTTTTTTTCTTGCTGGCAAGGGCTCGGTGTTTATGCTCCATAAATCCTGACGTGGCCTGGCTGCTCCTCCGAGCGCTTGTGCTGCAATTCCCAACCAAAGATTGGGAATCTCATCAAACTTTTCTATCAGGGAGAGGAGCAAGGCCTGAGGGACTCTTTATTTCCTATTTTTTTATTTAAATCAAGCCCTTTTGGTGAGGCTGAGAGCTGCTGGTTGTGTTTCCATCCCGGGAATTGTGTCCCTGGCTGGGGTCTCAGCATTGTGGGTGGTTCAGGATCCAGGTGGGTGAGCAGGGAGCTCCAGGTGCTGCATTTCCAGGATCTCCCAGCATTTCCAAGGAGATCCTTACTCCTAGGTGAAGATTGGAAATAATTTTTCCTGTGCTCCATGAGTTCTGTGGGAGAATCCACGGAATTCTGCAAGTGTCAGGCAGATTTAATTGCACCAATCCCAATTAAACCTTGGCATTCCCATTGTTTGGGGTATGGAATCCTGATCCATTGGCTTTTTTAGGATCATCTGGCTTCTTCCAGTGCTTTTCCTTCCAGTTTAAATCCAGTTCTGCTTTCCCTCCAAATGCCAGGTGTTCCCTGGAGTTGTCCCAGGCCAGGTTGGGAACAGGAGAAGGTGTCCCTGCCATGGTGGCACTGGGATTTATTGGCATTTCCAACCCAAACCATTCCATGATTTTCCAGACCAGGGCTGTGTGTGGAGCTGTGCAGCCACGCTGGGGTTTTTTTTTTTTTTGGGAAACAAATCCACGATCCAGGCATTCCCAGCAGACATTCTGGCACAGGCAGCAGTGTGATCACAGATACGTCTTCATCTCTCCCAAGTTTATCCTGTTTCACTGAGCTGAGCTGGCTCCTGGTGCTCCAGCATCCCTGAGCTGAGCATTCCCTGCTCCTCTGAGTGAATTCCTCTCTCCTGGAAAAAAGGAGCTGGGAAGGGGCTGGAGAATCCCTGAGGGAAATGGGAAGGGGCTGGAGAATCCCTGAGGGAAATGGGAAGGGGATGGAGAATTCCTGAGGGAGCTGGGAAGGGGATGGAGAATTCCTGAGGGAGATGGGAAAGGGCTGGAGAATTCCTGAGGAGATGGGAAGGGGAAGGAGAATTCCTGAGGGAAATGGGAAAGGGCTGGAGAATCCCTGAGGAGATGGGAAGGGGAAGGAGAATTCCTGAGGGAAATGGGAAGGTGATGGAGAATCCCTGAGGGAAATGGGAAAGGGCTGGAGAATTCCTGAGGAGATGGGAAGGGGATGGAGAATTCCTGAGGAGATGGGAAAGGGATGGAGAATCCCTGAGGAGATGGGAAGGGGCTGGAGAATTCCTGAGGAGATGGGAAGGGGCTGGAGAATTCCTGAGGGAAATGGGAAAGGGATGGAGAATTCCTGAGGAGATGGGAAGAGGCTGGAGAATTTCTGAGGAGATGGGAAGGGGCTCAGCCTGGAGCAAAGCAGGACCAGGGGGACATTCCCAATGTCCACAAGTCCCCAAAAGGAGGGGACAGCCAGGAGGGTCCCAGGGGACACCAGGACAGGAGGGAGCAGCCCCAGGGTGGGACAGCAGCAGGAATTCCCTCATGGAAATGGTGACCAGGCCTTGGAACTGCCCAGGGAGGCTTGGGGTCACCAATCCCTGGAGGTGTCCCAGGTGTCCCTGGAGGTGTCCCAGGTGTCCCTGGAGGTGGCACTCGGAGCTCTGGGCTGGTGACAAGGTGTGCATGGGGTACAGTGATGATCCCAGAGCTTTTTCCCAGTGAAATTCTTCCTTTGGATCCCAGTTTGGGGACTCCACAGCCCATCCCATGCTGTCAGTGCTGCAAACACAGATCTGGGAAAGGCAGCAAAATCCCAGCATTTTGGGGGATTTGCAATTCAAATTCCTTTCCCAGCACTCCCAGAGCTTTAATCCTGACCTGTGCCAAGCAGCACCTGCCCTTGCTAGGGCTGGCATTGCCCACAGCATTTCTGCCAGAGCTGAAATCCAGAATTCCACCTGCATGGAATTGGCTCTGGGATGGCTCTGGGTGGCTGCCAGGGATTAATCACAGGGCAGCACCAACAACTCTGGGCCAGCAGCTCCAGGGGAGCAATTCTGTCCCTGCAGCCCTGGGGACACAAGGAAGGGCTGGCCCAGGGAATTCGTCCTGGTGGCTGAGCTGGGGATGGATTTTTGGGAATTGATCCTGGTGGTGTTGGGTGCAGTGGCTGAGCTGGGAAGGGATTTTTGGGAATTGCAGAGGGGTGGAGACCAAGGGCTGGCTCCAGGGAATTTATCCTGGTGGCTGAGCTGGGGATGGATTTTTGGGAATTAATCCTGGTGGTGTTGGGTGCAGTGGCTGAGCTGGGAAGGGATTTTTGGGAATTGCAGAGGGGTGGAGACCAAGGGCTGGCTCAGGGAATTCGTCCTGGTGGCTGAGCTGGGGATGGACTTTTGGGAATTGATCCTGATGGTGTTGGGGGGGCATAGTGGCTGAGCTGGGAAGGGATTTTTGGGAATTGCAGAGGGATGGAAAACAAGGGCTAGCTCCAGGGAATTCATCCTGGTGGTGTTGGGTGCAGTGGCTGTGCTGGGAATGGATTTTTGGGAATTTACCCTGGTGGTTGAGCTGGGAAGGGATTTTTGGGAATTGCAGAGGGGTAGAGGACAAGGAAGGGCTGGCTCCAGGGAATTCATCCTGCTGGCTGAGCTGGGGATGGATTTTTGGGAATTTATCCTGGTGGTGTTGGGAGGGCACAGTGGCTGAACTGGGAATGGATTTTTGGGAATTTTTCCTGGTGGTTGAGCTGGGAATGGATTTTTGGAATTTTTCCTGGTGTTGTTGGGTGCAGTGGCTGAACTGGGAAGGGATTTTTGGGAATTTACCCTGGTGGTTGAGCTGGGAATGGATTTTTGTGAATTTATCCTGGTGGCTGAGCTGGAATGGATTTTTGGGAATTTTTCCTGGTGTTGCTGGGTGCAGTGGCTGAACTGGGAATGGATTTTTGGGAATTTATCCTGGTGGTGTTGGGTGCAGTGGCTGAACTGGGAATGGATTTTTGGGAATTTATCCTGGTGGTTGAGCTGGGAATGGATTTTTGTGAATTTATCCTGGTGGCTGAGCTGGAATGGATTTTTGGGAATTTTTCCTGGTGGTTGAGCTGGGAATGGACTTTTGGAATTTTTCCTGGTGTTGCTGGGTGCAGTGGCTGAACTGGGAAGGGATTTTTGGGAATTGCAGAGGGGGGAGTGGGGCTGCCACGATTCCCACACCTGGGAGTGCCAGGATGGGCTGGGATGAGGCACCCAGAGCGGGTCAGCCCCTGATCCCAGCTCTCCTCCCTCTCCCTCTCTCTCTCTCTCTCTCTGATTGCTAATTAGCTCGTTAACATTCCCTGCCTCATTATCCCACCCTCAGCCTTTCTTCCCAACAATCTGAGCCTTTCCAGAGGCTCCAGACTCTCACACTGGATTGAGCAGCTCCTGGTTGTGGTGCAAACCCAAATTCCACCCCCCACATCCATCATTTTTGGGGATACCCATGAAACCAGCTCAGAGTTCCATCCCATTTTGCTGGTTTTTGATTTATGGCAGTTCCTGGGGACAATTCCCATTCCTGCTTTGCCAGGACAGAGGGAATCAGCGTTTCCCTGCCTGCTGGTGAGGAATATCTTTGTGGCAGCCCAATTTAAGACTATTTTCCCCATTCCAACAGGGACTTTAATTCCATTTTAACACTCCCAGCCACTCCACCAGCTCATTAATGCTCTTTGCTGCGGAGAGTTTTGCCCTGTGGCAAAACTTTTAAAAATTCTGTGATTTTTTTTTTTCCCCCCCCCAATTTTTTTTTTTTTTCTGTTAAGGTGTGAAAAACGCTGTTCTGGTGTTCTCTGGAAATAGTTCTCACCTTTGGAATAATACTGGAGAGAGGCAGAGCTGCTGAAAATAGCAGCAGCTGCCATAGGCCAGGATGGAGTTGTGTTGTCAGTCATGGGAACAGAAATCCAATTCCACCTGCAGATGAGCATTCCTGAAATAGAAGAGGGGTTGTCAACCACCAGAGGAGATGCATTGTGTGCATCCCTGGTGAGGGGAGAAAAAAAAAAATCAATCAGATCCACGTTTCCCAGCGGTTTGGAAAACTTGGGAGAGTCCCAAGCTGCTTTTGGGGAGAGGTGGTTTGGCTAAAATTTGGTGCTTTGGAGGTAAATTTTGGGCAAAACTGGCTGGGATTGCAGAGAGATTCTCAGAGGGAGGGTGGGGATGGCTCCAGGCTCAGGAAAAGCTCTCAGGGGAGGTCGGTGCAGGGGCAGGAAGTTTTTATGGGAGGCTGAACAAAGCTGGGTAGGAAATGGATTCACAGCCAAGGCAGGGGGGCTGCGCCGCTCCCCCGAATTCCAGCACTCCCGAGGCATTCCAGGTACAAATCCTCCATTTTCCCTGCAATTTCAGGATCCACAGAGCCTCTGCTGCAGCTGCTTTTCTTCCCCAAACTCCCCCCAATCCATTTGATTCACCGTTTTTCCCCTGATTTATTCATCTCATCCTCGAAACTCCTGTCCCCTGCATAAATAAACCCTCCCTCCCTGGTGTTTGCCATGTGCAGGCTGCTGTAATTGTGGGTTTGGGTTCCTGCTGGGACTGATTGTGTCGAGCTGATCCAAGTGCTGCTGCCCATGGATGGGCTTTGGGGCTGCTGATGAAAATAAAGCAGAATGGCTGGGTGGGAAGAGGGGTAGGCCTGGCCACCTTCCATTTCATTCCAGAACAGATTGGAAAAGCTTTTCTCCACATCTATATTTTCCTGAATGTTCTCCTAGGTTTTATCCAAGCAGGAATATTTTTTTTTTTTCTCCTCCGTGCTCTGGGGTGGTTGTAAATTCCAGGACTTGTAAAATTTGTTATTTCTGCATTTTTCCAGATCTCAAAGTTCAGTGGGATTATCCAAGGAAAAAAACCCCATTTTTGCCAGGTTTTGTTGAAATAAAATCAGGGATGCTGAGGGCTGGCAGTGCTCCTCATGCATTCCTTCCAGGATAACACCATGATCCTGGTTTAAATGTTGTTGTGGAGTAGGAAGTGGAGGAGCAATTCCAGGATTTAATAAATACCTGTCCCTAATGCCTGTGTGCCTTCCCACCAGCCCCAAGGGAGTGGGAATGACAAAGAATTCCAGGAGAAGAGCTGGATGAAGCTGCAGAAACTCTGTATAAATGTGCTGGGAAAAAAAAAAAAAACAACAAAAACTGGATTGGGAAGTGAGAGCTCATGAATCTGTCACCTCTGTCACCTCTCCAGGAATGGGAATTTGCTCCATTCCCTGGATTCCCAGCAGATCCTGCTCTAATCCAGGGCTATAAATACTCCCAGTTTGCCTTCCTGGCTGACAGGGATCTCGTTTGGAGCAGGATTTTGTGGAATTCAAAGGATTTTTTGCTCTTCGAAGCTTTGTTGGTGGAGCTGGGAGTGAGGATGACCCAAGGAGAACTGGGAGCCCATTCCTGCCAGGATCCTGGGACATTTCCTGCTCTGAGGGATGGGACCCACACTCGGTGCTCCAGGGCTGGGAGGAGCTTCCCTCCAACCCCCTGAGCTGGTCCATCCTCAGGGACACGGATTTTCCAGCTTTGCCAGCTCCAGGAGGGGTTTTGGGAAGGAATTCCTCCCTGTGAAGGTGCTGAGAGAACAGGACGGGATTCCCAGAGCAGCTTTGGATCCTTGGGATTGTCCAAGGCCAGGCTGGAGCAACCTGGGATAGTGGGAGGTGTCCCTGCCCTTGGAATGGGCTGGGTTTTGAGGTCCCTTCCCACCCAAACCATCCTGAGGCTCTTCCTAAATCCTGTTTAGGATCTGAGGATCCTAAATAGGATTTTTCTCCCAGTCCCACGTCCGTGATCCTGTCAGAGCAGCCCTGAGGGGTTTTGGTGTAAATCCCGAGGTTTGGGAGCTCAGAGCAGGCAGGAAAAGGCTCCCTCAAAGTCCCCTGAACTCCCACTGGGTTTCCTGTAATCCCAACTGGTTTTCCTGAATTATTTCTGTGTGTGTGTGTGTGTGGGGCCAGCTCTGCCCCTCCCTGTGCCATGTCCTGGGGGATTTGTCCTTGTCCCCAGCAGGTCCTGGTGGCACCACAGGGCTCTGCAGGGGCATCCCTGGCACGGAGCTCCTGCTGCCAGCTGGGTCCAGGGCCTGGCACCAGTTTCCCCAATTCCCAAACAAATGGATGGGTTTTCCCAATTCCCAAACAAATGGGTGGGTTTTCCCAGTTCCTAAACAAATTTATGAGTTTTCCCAATTCCCAAACAAACAGATGGGTTTCCCCAGTTCCCAAACAAATTTATGAGTTTCCCCAGTTCCCAAACAAATGGATGGGTTTCCCCAGTTCCCAAACAAATGGGTGGTTTTTCCCAATTCCCAAACAAATTGATGAGTTTTCCCAATTCCTAAACAAATTTATGGGTTTTCCTAGTTTCCAAACAAATTAATGAGTTTTCCCAGTTCCCAGACAAATGGATGGGTTTCCCCAATTTCCAAACAAACAGATGGATTTTCCCAATTCCCAAACTAATGAATGGGTTTCTTCAGTTCCCAAACAAATGGATGGGTTTTCCCCAATTCCCAGACAAATGGATGGGTTTTCCCCAATTCCCAAACAAATGGATGGGTTTCCCCAGTTCCCAAACAAATGGATGGGTTTCCCCAGTTCCCAGACAAATGGATGGGTTTTCCCAATTGTCATTGCTGCTGTTCCCCGCTGCCCCCAGGGCAGAGCCACAACAGGAGCAGACAAACATCCTGAGCTTCCTGGTGCCTGGGACATCCCTGGCTCCCAGTGCATCCCTGCTGCAGGTGCTGCTCCCTGGCTTTTATCTGGGCTGGCTTTGGCTGTTAATGATTACACAGGGAGCAGTTCCCTCTGGAGAGCTGAGCCTGGCGCTGCCCTGAGGCCTCCTGCAGCTCCAGCCCTGCTCCCCTGCTTGGCTTTTGTCATCCTTGGAAAAAAGCTGGGATAATAATTTGTATTCTCTGCTCCCTGTGGGGTTTTGTTCCCTTACAATTCCAGCATGAACTGGGGGTTTCTCTGCTCAAAACAGAGGGATTGATTCTCTGCTGAGGAATGAAATCCCAGAGTCCCCACAAACCTGGCTGGGATATTTACCCTGGAGCCGGTGACGTTGGCAGGGCTGGGTTTTATCAGAGGGATAAATTAAACATTGGGAAGGGTTTTAGGGAAGCAGAGCTCTGTGACCACATCCTGGGCACTTGTTCCAAACAAAACCAGGAACTGGTGAGGTGTGAGAGCTGGGAGGCAGCCGGGATGTGGGGAGAACAGGGGGATCTCTGCACAGCTCTGTGCCCTGCCCATGGGGATGAGGCTCCTCAGATCTCAAACCCTTCCCTCAGTTCCCTCCTTTTCCTTTGCCTCTGCTGTGCTGGGGCTCAAATTCTGGGGTTTTTTTCTTTTCTTTTTTTTTTTTTTTCCTTTTGCAGATGTCATTCTCTGCCACCTGACAAAGGAACAGAATGCAGCAATTTTCCCTAACCTAAATAGTGGCTCTGTATTTCCAGCTCCCCTGGAACTGGAATTAATTTAGTGTGTGGGCTTTTTAATTGGCTCGTTGTGGGGAGGAACAGAAGATGAAATGCTGCAGCTCTGCCTTCCTCTTCCCTTTCTTTCCTTAAATCTTTGTCACTCTCCTTGTCTCTCACTTCCATGAGGCGCTCAGGTTATTTTTCCCTGGTTTCTTTTGTTGAAACTCCCCTGTGCCAGCCTCAGGAGTGTCATGGATGGAGCGGCTTCCTTCACAGGGGACAAATCCCCTGTGGCTGCGGGAGGGAATGGGAATTGTGGGGAGGGATGGGATGGACGGACATGGGGATGGATGGATGGACGGACATGGGGATGGATGGAGGGATGGATGATGGAGAGATGGATGAAGGGATGACTGATGGAGGGATTGATGCATGGATCCATGGATGGATGGATGGATGGATGGACGGACACAGGGATGGATGGATGGATGGATCCATGGATGGATGATGGATGGATAGAGGGAGGGATGGACACAGGGATGGAGGAAGGGATGGATGGATGGATGGATGGATGGATGGATGGATGGATGGATGGATGGATCCATGGATGGATGATGGATGGATAGAGGGAGGGATGGACACAGGGATAGATGGATGGATGGATGGATGGGTGATGGATGGAGGGATGGATGGATGGATGGATGGATGGATGGATGGATGGATGGGTGATGGATGGAGGGATGGACACAGGGATGGACAGATTGATGATGGTTGGGGGATGAATGGATCCATGGATGGATGGACAGATGGATGGACAGATGGGATGGGTGGATGGATAGATCCATGGATGGATGGATGGATGGATGGATTGTGGATGGATAGATCCATGGATGGATGGATGGATGGATGGATTGTGGATGGATAGATCCATGGATGGATGATGGATGGATGGACAGAGGGATGGATGGATGGATGGATGGATCCATGGATGGATGATGGATGGATGGACAGAGGGATGGATGGATGGATGGATCCATGGATGGATGGACAGAGGGATGGATGGATGGCATCCCTCGTTCTGATGGAGCCATCTTCAGACTCAGATATGGAATTGCACAGCCTGGGACTGCCAGGTTTCCCCCCCACCAAAAATTTCTCTGTTGGAATCAATGTGTTCAAAGCCAGGTCTAAGTTGGTAGAAATTGGGGTTTTTTATTCCATGGATGAGCATGGAGAAAGCCTCAAGTGCCACCTGCATCATCCTCTCCTGTGAGGACTTTTAGGATTTCATCCCCCTCCAAAAAAATCTCCAAGGCAGGTCCTGAACATATTGAAATGTAAATAAACCACCCCAAAGGACACACTCCTCGTGTGGCTGGGTGGATTTAAATCCATTTGGAGTGGGCTGGATTCCAGCAGGCAGAAAACAGGGAAAACACGGGGAAAAAATGGGCTGCTGGAAATGGGGGAAAAGGTGTGAGGTGCTTTAAATAGTTCAGGAATGGGCTGGGTTCCAGCAGGGAAAAAACAGGGAAAACACAGGGAAAAAATGGGATGATGGAGATGGGGGAAAAGGTGTGAGGTGCTTCAGCTGTTGGGCTCAAACCTGGTATTGAGAGGAGCTGGAATTCCCTGCAGGATCCTTTCAATTGCTGAAGATTCTCTCTTTTATTTTATTTTATTTTATTTTATTTTATTTTATTTTATTTTATTTTATTTTATTTTATTTTATTTTATTTTATTTTAGGAGATTTGTCCTTTCCCCCCTGCAGCGAGTGCCCTGTGTGCCAGAGGAGCTGGGGACACCTGCCCAGGTAGGTGCCAGCAGCACCCACAGACACCCAAACACCTCCTGAGCCCCAGATCAGGGCATTTCCCACCTGGAATTCGGGTGGGAAGGATCCTAAAGCCCATCCAGTCCCTTCCTTTCCACCATCCCAGGGTGCTCCAAGCCCCATCCAGCCTTGGCATGGGGCAGCCACACTGTCCATGGTCACCTGTGCCAGGTGGGCACTGGGGGCTGTCCCTCCTCTGAGAGGTGGTGGCCAGGCCCTGGGGACACACAGAAATCTGGTGTGGAGCTGCTGCCTCTGGCTGCAATGATTCTTCATGAAACAATTCCATTCTTTTTCCTGGAACTGGCTGATCCTGCAGCTCCCTTCCATCCCAGACCCCTCTGTGACACCACCACTCTTTAGGTGGTTCAATATTCTCCATCTTTAAAAATTCTAAATTTTAAAAAAGATCTCTGAGTTTTGATAGGAAGATCCAAAGGTTCATCAGGGTCATGAGTCACTGACCTGCCTCAGGAGCAGCTCCAGAGGTGTTCCCCCGTTCCTCCAAGCAGTGCCCAGCCAGGCCACAGTTGGTTCTTGAGCAGAAATAATTTTTTTAGGAGATTCCAGCGGGTTTTTGTCCTCAGCCCCGGCTTTAGGCTGGGTTTGGAGTCTCCAAGAGAGGGCACTGTGTCCCTGGCAGTGGAGCCGTGGATGAGCTGCCAGCCCCGAGCTCCTCATCCCAGGGAGCCGAGTAATTAACTGAGACACTCATTAGCAGCTGCTTTGGGGGCTGGACATCCTCATGTGACCGCTGCTCCTTTCCCTCCATCCCTGGCAGAGCTTCCTCTTGCCTCACTTTCCTAAAAAAAAACCCAAAATGTCCCTTCCCTGTCCCTTTTGCCCTGATTTGTGCACTTGGGGTGTCCTTCAGGAGGGGACAGATGTGGAGTCCCTGAGAGCCTCACTGGGAGTCAGAGATTTCATCCAAACCAGGAGCAAAACAGAGGAAAAAAAAAAAAGAGGAAAACTGAGGGAGGTTGTTGTTGCTGTAATTTCTTATGGGAAATATTCGTGCTCCAGCTCAGAGCAAATCTTTGTTCACAATTTTTTATGGAAATGTGGAAGGGGGAATTTCATTTCTCCAGCCCTGGGTGCTGAGGAGGGACCTGAGGAGGATTTGAAGCTCTGCCCTGGATGTTTTGGGGTGGTTGCCCTGGTGCCATTGTTGGATAATTTGCTATTTATAGGGGGATATTTTTAGGGATGTGACAAGTCTGGCTCTGGACCTGGATTTGGGGATATTTATGGTGCACAAAAGAGGCAGAATTGAACTTGTGGTGCTGCTGCATGGAGGGGATTTAATGCTGGGAGTGAGCTGAGCATCCAGAGAGACACCCAGGGGTTGGAGCCAGGGCTGGGAAGGGGCTGGAGAATTCCTGAGGAGATGGGAAGGGGATAGAGAATTCCTGAGGGAGATGGGAAGAGGCTGGAGAATTCCTGAGGGAGATGGGAAAGGGATGGAGAATTCCTGAGGGAGATGGGAAGGGGCTGGAGAATTCCTGAGGAGATGGGAAGGGGATAGAGAATTCCTGAGGGAAATGGGAAAGGGATGGAGAATTCCTGAGGGAGATGGGAAAGGGATGGAGAATTCCTGAGGGAGATGGGAAGGGGCTGGAGAATTCCTGAGGAGATGGGAAAGGGATGGAGAATTCCTGAGGGAGATGGGAAGGGGATGGAGAATCCCTGAGGAGATGGGAAGGGGCTCAGCCTGGAGCAAAGCAGGACCAGGGGGACATTCCCAATGTCCACAAGTCCCCAAGAGGAGGGGACAGCCAGGAGGGTCCCAGGGGACACCAGGACAGGAGGGAGCAGCCCCAGGGTGGGACAGCAGCAGGAATTTCCTCATGGAAATGGTTGTTAAACCTTGGGAGGAGAATGATCCCATGCTCCTGATTTCCCCCCCTTTTTTTAATCTCTTTGTGGTGCCATTAAGACTCTCCCACACCTTTCTGATTTTTAGGAGCAGCTTTTCATGCTCTGAGTTCTCCCCCCATTCCTGAAGTAACACAAATCCCCCTTTTTTGGGGGATTTATATCCTGCAGAAAGAAATGGAGCTGCCCTGGCTCAGGAATCACTGATGGATCCCATTTCCCAGGGGTCATTAAGACATTTAATTTTTTCACTAATTGCCTGTATAAAATTGCTGATCCTGGAAGATTGAGGCCACTTGTGTAACACAAACCACATTGAAACAACCTCAGAAGTTGCTCTGAGGTGAAACAGCCACATTTAAACCCAAACCTTGCCTCCAAATCCTTCCTGTGGATATTTTCCTCCTTTCCCTTCTTTTCTGTGCTGAACTTTTCCCAGCTGGAAGGAAAAATGGGAATATCTCCACCCTGGGGAGTGTTTGGTCCATCAGGATTCTTTTTGTGGGGTGTTTTTAGGGATTTTAACCAACTTGATACTTAATATTTTACTGGAGAAATCCCCAAGTTGTTGGAGCAAGCTATGGAATAACTCTGCAGCCTTCAGCTGCTCTGCAGAGCAAATTCCTGCTGGCTTTTCCAGCAGCACTCCAGGAATCCCAAACCTCAGCATCCCTCTGCTATTTACAGTGTCAGGAATTCCCCTCAGCCGGATCCTCTTTCACCTCCTCTTCCCCTTCCCCGCAGTTCTTGGTGTGCATTTCAAAATTCCTCCCATTTTTGGGATGTTCTTGGGGTGCATTTCAAAATTCCTCCCATTTTTGAGATGTTGGTGCGGATTTTAAAATTCCTGCCCTTTTTGAGATGTTCTTGGGGTGCATTTTAAAATTCCTCCTGGTTTTGAGATGTTCTTGGGGTGCATTTCAAAATTCCTCCTGGTTTTGGGATGTTCTTGTGTGCATTTCAAAATTCCTCCCATTTTTGAGATGTTGGTGTGGATTTCAAAATTCCTCCCATTTTTGAGATGTTCTTGGTGTGGATTTTAAAATTCCTGCCCTTTTTGGAATGTTCTTGGAGTGCATTTCAAAATTCCTCCCATTTTTGAGATGTCGGTGTGGATTTTAAAATTCCTGCCGTTTTTGGGATGTTCTTGGTGTGGATTTTAAAATTCCTGCTGTTTTTGGGAAGTTGGCAGTGATAGAAGAGATCCCCTTTGGATCCTGGCCGAGGCTTTGGGCTGAAATAATTCAATAATTCCATTAAACCTCAGGAGCAGGGAAGGGGATTGTCCCTGGTTTGATCTGGTTGGAATTGCTGCAGGCATTTGCTAAAACTGGAGGATTTAAATACAAATTTCATTTTTTTTTGTTGCTGTTTTGCCCTCTAAAATGAAGAAAAGGTGGTTTTTATTTCTTTTTAGATGAAAGGAAGCTGGAAAGTCAAAACCATCCCTGGAGTACCCTGAGCAGGAGGAGCTGCTGCTCCAGCACAGTTTGTTCCATTAGCATGGGGACATTTTAAAAATCTCATTTTCCAAACAACTCCTGGAAATTGGCATCCCAGAAGCAAAAAACTCTTTTAAAAATAGCTCTGAAATGAGCCCTGTTGTTTCCATGGCCCCTTGTCCTGAGGATGCCTGAAATTCTGGAGGGCTTTGAGGAGATTCTGCCCAGCAGAATCCCCAAACATTTCCTGAGGAATGAGCTCCTGCTGCTGGAATGCTGCTGTCTGCAGGGTTTATTTTAAACCTTTTTTTCCCCCTATTTTGCTCAGAGGAAAAGCAATTCCTGAGCAGGAATGCCTGAGGTGGTTGGAAAAAAATCCTTTGGAATATCCCAGGTGGGGAAATGTGTGCAGCTCCTTTTCCTTGGATCCCCATTTGAACTCCACTTCTGCATTAATCTGATTTATTTCCCCTGGTCTGGAATTTCACCTTTCCCCCCCCACACACAGATCCACCTGTGCACAGCTGTGTGAAATCCCAAAATTCCTGAGCCTCCCAGGGGCAGGATTTGCTTTTGGAAAGATTTTAAAATGCCAAGTGTGGTCACTCAGGTGCTGTGAGCTCAGATCCCTGGGGCTGTGAGTGAATCCTGCAGACCCTTTTTGCTTCCATCTCCTCCAATTCTTCCCTTTTTAAGACTTCAAAAAATATTCCAGAGCCAGCTGCCAGCACAGACTTCCCAGTGAACTTCCAACAGTAAATGAGTGCTGGCTGCAGCAGCTGTTCCCAAAAAAAAAAACCCCAAAAAAACCCCAAAAACCCCCAAAAAACCCAATAAAACCCAAAAAAACCCCAGCTGGAAAAGGGCACAGGGAAAGAAGGATCTGCTCATCCCTTGGAGGAGCTCCCAGGGAAAAGTTCATGTCTGAAGCTCTGCCCTGGATGTTTTGGGGTGGTTGCCCTGGTGCCATTGTTGGATAATTTGCTATTTATAGGGGGATATTTTTAGGGATGTGACAAGTCTGGCTGTGGACCTGGATTTGGGGATATTTATGGTGCACAAAAGGGGCAGAATTGAACCTGTGGTGCTGAGGGGATTTAATGCTGGGAGTGAGCTGAGCATCCAGGGAGACACCCAGGGGTTGGAGCCAGGGCTGGGAAGGGGCTGGAGAATTCCTGAGGGGGCAGAGAATTCCAGGGACACAGAATTCCAAGGGCACAGAATTCCTGTAGTACAAAATTCCTGCAATACAGCATTCCAGGGCCACAGAATTCCAGGGCCACAGAATTCCAGGGCCATGGAATTCCTGCAGCACAGAATTTCAGGGACACAGAATTCCTGCAGCAGGGAATTCCTGCAGCACAGAATTATTGCATTACAGAATTCCAGGGGTACAGAATTCCTGCAGCACAGAATTTCAGGGACACAGAATTCCTGCAGCAAAGAATTTCTGCAGCAAAGAATTCCAGGGACATGGAATTCTTGCAGTACAGAATTCCAGGGGCACAGAATTCCAGCAGCAAAGAATTCCTGTAGCACAAAATTCCTGCAATACAGCATTCCAGGGACACAGAATTCCAGGGACACAGAATTCCTGCAGCACAGAATTCCAGCAGCACAGAATTCCAGGGGCACAGAATTCCAGTAGCAGAGAATTCCTGCAGCACAGGGTTCCAGGGACACACAATTCCAGGGACACACAATTCCTGCAGCAAAGAATTCCAGGGGCACAGAATTCCTGCAGCACAGAATTCCAGGGACAGAGAGTTCCTGCAGCACAAAATTCCTGCAGCACAGAGTTCCAGGGACACAGAATTCCAGGGACACAGAGTTCCTGCTGTACAGAATTCCTGCTCTACACAATTCCTGCTCTACACAATTCCTGCAGCACACAATTCCTGCAGCACACAATTCCTGCAGCACACAATTCCTGCTGTACACAATTCCTGCAGCACACAATTCCTGCTCTACACAATTCCTGCTGTACACAATTCCTGCTGCTGCTGAGCTGGGAGCTCCTCCTGGAAAGGCTCCTGCTCCTTCCCGCAGCATTCCTGGCTCCAGGGGGGAATTCTGGTGGGTTGGGCTGCAGGATCCGGTTTCCTTCCTGGCTCTGGCCCTCCAGGATGCTTCACATTCCCAACTGTTGGTGCTTCCAGAGAATTGGGGAAGGAATTCCCCTTCCTGCTGCCCACACCCGCTCCAGGCATCTCTGAAAGGGATGGGTCTGGCTTGGCACGGGCAGGGAAGGAAGGAAGGCCAGGAAAACCTGGAGAGAGGCAAGAAAACCTGGATACAGCCAGGAAAACTTGGATAGAGGCAGGGAAACCTGGATAGAGGCAGGAAAACCTGGATACAGTCAGGAAAACTTGGATAGAGGCAGGGAAACCTGGATAGAGGCAGGAAAACCTGGATACAGTCAGGAAAACTTGGATAGAGGCAGGGAAACCTGGATGGAGGCAGGGAGGCCTGGATAGAGGCAGGGAAACCTGGATACAGTCAGGAAAACTTGGATAGAGGCAGGAAAACTTGGATGGAGGCAGGGAAACCTGGATAGAGGCAGGAAAACCTGGATAGAGGCAGGGAAACCTGGATACAGGAAAGGAAAACCTGGATGGAGTCAGGAAAACTTGGATACAGCCAGGGAAACCTGGATACAGGCAGAAGATCTGGATAGAGGCAGGAAAACCTGGATGGAGTCAGGGAAATCTGGATAGAGGCAGGAAAGCTTGGATACAGGCAGGAAGATCTGGATACAGGCAGGAAAACCTGGATACACTCAGGGAAATCTGGATAGAGGTGGGAAAGCCTGGATGCAGCCAGGGAAATTTGGATACAGCCAGGAAAACAGGCAGGAAAACCTGGATACAACCAGGAAAGCCTGGGAATAGGGGCAGGAAAAGCCAGACAGAGCCAGGATTTTGCCCCGGGTGCCAGTGTGACATTCCCATCAGGAATTGCCTTCCCAAGCCCTCCAGAGCCAGGGCCAGGGGCTGTTTCCCGGAGGGAAGGGCAGTGTCTGGGTACAGGGAAGCCTCAGTGTCCCTGAGTGTCCCTGAGTGTCCCTGAGTGTCCCCAGCTGGGCTGGCAGCGGGGCAGGGCTGCTGCAGGGTCTGTAAACAGGAGCCTGTGGAATATCAAGTTCCAAAGCTTTGCACCAGGACAGGGCTGGGAGGAAGGAGGGGGGCAGAGTTTCTTCCAGCTGAGGTCAGCCTTGTTTTGCCTCGCAGAGCAGGGATCCTGCAGGGCTGTAAACAACAATCCAGAGATGGGATCCTGTCCCTCTGGAAAGCTCCAGGGTTGTTTTTCCCTTTGGTTGTGGTGTAGCTGCTGCCAGGTCCCCCCATGGGGTCTCTGAGAGCAGCTCTGAACCTGAAATTGAACCATTTTTAGTGCAGGAGCCCCTGCGTTGCTTTGGAAAGGAAAACGCAAAAGGAGAAACCCAAAATTCCAGGGAAAACTGACAGAAATAAAGCTCAGGTTGTGCTGTCACTGCAGGATTTCAGCTCAGCTCCAGCTGCCCCCTTGGTCTGAAGGGAAGGGAATTCTCATTATTGATTAATCTGCCATTAATGGGTTCTTTTTACCTGGCTCAGGGCTGTGGAGGTGGTTGGGTTTTTGGGGTGCTTTGTGTGGAGCTGATTCCAGCAGCAGCTTCACCTCCATGGGATGGTTTGCCTTGGAAAATCCCTCTTGAAGTCAGGATGGCAGCTGAGGGTTGGCTCTTATCCCAAATTCCCTGGTGGCCTTCCCTGCCCGTGGAACCTCCCAGGTGCTGCTGCATTCTGTCAGCCCCACACTCCCCCTGCTCGTGGCCCTGTTTGTTTATCAGCTGGGCTGTGTTGATGCATTCCCTGCAATTTCAGTCCTTTGGGGTCAATTCCTGCAGCATTCTGGAGGGAACCAGCAGGAAGGAGGAGTGATCCTGATGATGCAGGTGCTTTTTTTTTTCCATTCCCCCATCCCAAATCCAGCTAAACCCCCCCCCAAAATCCAAGGATTCGTGGGTGGTGCTGTGGAAAAGCTCCCTGGAGCAGTGGGAATGGCTGGAAGTGCCCAATTCCAGAGGCTTGGAGCAGCCTGGGGCAGTGGGAAGGGTGGAACTGGCTGGGATTTGAGCTCTTTCCAGCCCAAACCATTCCAGGATTCCCTGAACCTCAGGGATTGCCCATTCCAAGGCCAGCTCCAAACCTGGAGCTGTTGGGAGGTGTTGGTGCCTTTATCCCCAGCTCCTTTTTGCTCTCCTGACCCTGCCCCACATTCAGCCATTTTTGTTCCCTGCCCTCACCTTCCTATTTCCACATAGAGCTGGCCCTGGAATGTGAAATCTGTAAAAATCTTTGTTAAGAAACAAAACCAAAACAAGTTTAAACTGCTTTTTTTGGCTGTTCCTCATCCCTGAATCCACTGCAGAAGGAGGAGGTGAAAGCAACCTTGGCCTGAACCCCAGCCCAGAATCACTGACGTGCGTTTGACTCCTTTAGAAAAACCAAACCAAACCAAAACAAAACAAAAAAAAACCTGTTTATGTTCAGCCAGTGAGCGAGGAAAACAAGCAGGGCTGGATTTCAGCTCTGATGGATTCTTGGAATCCATCCCTCCCTGCCTGCTGCTCTGCCTTCAGCTGTGTTGAGCAATGTTGTACTGGGAAGGGGACGTGAGGCACGAGGGCTTCTCGGGGGGGTTTGGGAGCTCTCCCGAGGGCAGCTCGTTCCTGCAGCCTGGGACTGAGCATTTCTTGGAAATTCAAACCTTCCAGGATCTGCTCAGCCAGGACAGGAAACTTTTTTTTTTTTTTTTTTTTTGTTTTCTGTGCTGAAATGCTCAGAAAGTTTGTTCTGTGCTGAAACCTCTTTTTTTGTTTTGTTTTGTTTTCTGTGCTGAAATGCTCTGTAACCATCTCTAGAATGATGTAAATACTTCTTCTGTTTTGACATTCCCCCCCAAAAAATGATGCAAACTCCTCTTCCTCACCTTCTTTTCTGAAATGGGGCACACTCCTCCTTTTTTTGCATATTCCCCCCAAAAAAATGATGCAAACTCCTTCATATTCTGTAAAATGGGGCAAACTCCTCTTCTGCATATTCCCCCCAAAAAATGATGCAAACTCCTTCATATTCTCTAAAATGATGCAAACTCCTTCATATTTTCCTCTGTTATGGGGCAAACTCCTCCTCTTCTGTATATTCCCCCCTCCCAAAAAATGATGCAAAGTCCTCTTATTATTATTCTCCTCTAAAATGGGGCAAACTCCTCCTTTTCTTCATATTTCTCCCAAAAAATGATGCAAACTCCTTCATATTCTCTAAAATGGGGCAAACTCCTCCTCTTCTGCATATTCCCCCCCAAAAAAATGATGCTAACTCCTCTTCTTCATATTCTTCTCTGAAATGGGACAAAAACTCCTCTTCATATTCCCCCCAAAAATGGGGGAACACCTCTGCCTCTCATCATTCCCTCTCAAAACTGGGGCAAACTCCTCCTCTTCTTCACATTCACCTCTAAAATGGGGAAAATTCTTCCTCTTTTTCGTGTTTCCCCTCCCCAAAAAATGGTGCAAACGCTTTTCCCTCTCCTCATTGCCCCCTAAAATGGGGAAACACTTCCTATTTTTAACATTTCCTCCAAAAAATGAGGCAAGCAAACACTTTTCCAATTCCTCATTCCCCTCAAAAAGGATGCAAACTCCTTTCATTGATTTCCCCCCAAAAATGGGGCAAACCCCTCTCCCTCTCCTCATTCCCCCAAAATAATACAAACCCCTCTCCCTCTTGCTTTCCCCCCCCCCAAAAAAATACAATTTAGACCCAAATATTCCCCTGAGCTCTCACCCAGGCTGTGATTTATAAAAACAAAGGAAAATCCCACAGCTTCCCTGTCATTATTCTGATTATTGATCAATGAATGTCAGCCCTGATTTTCCAGTGAATAATTGGATATTGATCAAACCAGGGATGTCCCTCACCAATGCTTCATTAATGCCATAATGGTGTAAATATCCCAAATTCTAACTCCATTAATAACACAGCTCCATCTGCTTGGGCTGGTGGATCTGAATTCCCATTTTCCTTGGCAGGAGCAATCGAGGAATCCAGAAAAAAATCAAGGAATCCACAGAGAGAGAACGAACAAGGCTGCTCTGCAGTAGGAAGGTGAGCAGAGACCTCTTAATTTGTCCCATTATTGATTAATTTCCCATTAATTGGTTCATTTGATCTGGGAAACCGTCTGGATGAAGGGTTTGGAATGGGTTTGGATGTGAATTTGGGTTCTGAGGTGCTGCTGCTGGGGCCTCATTATGTGCTACAATTACCTCATTAATTAGGGAGGGAGATCTCTGCATTCCAGGGGGGACCTGGAGCTGTGTGGGAGCTGCTGTTCCATGGGAAGCTCCGTGCAGGGCTTGTTTGGGATTGTTTGGGCTTGTTTGGGGTTATTTGGACTTGTTTGGGGCTGTTTGGGGCTGTTTGGAGGTGACAAACCCAGAGCTGGGAATTGTGGCTGCGTTGTCCCAGGGCTGGGTCATCCTCAGGGATTTTGTTGGAATAACCTTGGGAATTCAATGGGCAGAGGCTGAGCCCTCTCTGGATTTGGGAGGGGTTCGAGCTCCCCACAGGGGCTTTGGGACAGGAGGACATTGGGGTGATGATGATGATGATGATGATGATGATGATGATGATGAGCAGGTCGATGCTCCTGGATCACCCAAACAGCTGAGATCCAGGTGGCTCCAGAGCTCTGCGTTTCCCCGAGTGTCGCAGCCAGGCTTTGGGGAATGGAAATAGGCTGATTTTGTGCATTTCGGGTGAAAAATCCCTTAAAATCTCATTTTTAGGGGAAAAAAATCTCCCAGGATTTCCTTGCCTGCAGTTCCTGGGTGCGGCCCGCAGAGGGCGCGCTTGGGCCGCGCTTGTGGGGCTTTGCTTTTCTTGTTTATTAATTGGCTTTAATCTCATTATTTCTATGGAAATTCCTTAATCAAAGCGCTCCCAGCGCTTTAATTAAAACTGGAGCCACCAGCAGAGCGGGGTGAGGCTCTGCAGGGCCACCAGGAGCATTGGGACTCTCCCAGAAGGATGAGGATGATGAGGATGGAGATGGATTTTCCCCCACTCTTCACCCCGAACCGACCTCTTCACCACAACCCCAACCAAAAAAAAATCACCCCAAAAATCCAAATTGCTGCCAAACTCCTGGCTGCCATCAGCAGGTGGCAGCACCCTGCCCTGCTGCCCGTGTTATTCCTGGCTGGGAGATTCCCTGGATGCAGCCCCACAGTCTAGACTGACTGACAGACAGGATTCCTGTGCTCTTAGGTAAGCACGGACAGACACCCATTATGCAAATCCCCAGCCACAGCAGCCTCCCAAACATTCCTCAGATTGTCTAAATAAGGTGCTGTTTCAGACCCAAACTGCAGCCAGGCTTTTGGGTGCCTTCCAGCTGGAGGTGGGATTTTTTTTTTTTAATTCTTTTCTTCTTCCCCTGATCAGCACAGCCTGAGTTTTGGCCTCAACAGCTGCCCAGATGTGCAGTGAGGAGAGAAAACTGGGCAGATAAAAAACTTTCAGGCTCCTGTGCCTGTTGCTGCTGCTGCTGGGTGCTGTTAAATCTGTTTTATATTTATTTTTCTACTCAGATTGCACAGAATTCGTGGCTTTTTTTTTGCTCTCTGAGCTGCAGAAATCAGCTGTGAGTGGGGAAGGTGCAGTGACCCAGCCTTGCACGGAGGTGTTGCCCTGCTCAGGGCCTGCCTGACTCATTCCTGGGGCTGGAGGAGGTGGGGATGGATCATCAGGGATGATCCAGAGCCTTTGGAGCACTCTGTGGCATTTGCACCCTGTCCTTTTTGCACACAGAAATTCAAAGAGCCTTTCAAGCCCCGTGACTGCAGAGTTGTTTGTGCTGCTCTGGCTCTTCCACCATCCTCAATTTCCCAGGAATTTCCCTTCCATCCTGCTTCTGTCCCTAAAATCCGTCCCTAAAATCCATCCCTAAAATCTCTCTGTCAAATCTGTCCCCCAAATCTCTCCTTGGAGCTGCTGCAGCCCCCTCAGAGCACACAAAGAGCTCAGACTGAGCTCCTGAGCAAACCCAGGAGTTGGGAATTGGCCCTTAGCCCTGCCAGGAAAACATTGGAAAGGCTCCTGCTCCTGAATCCATGTGATTTTCTGGGAATTCACTTGGAGGGCTGGTTCAGAAATCCCTGCATGGGGTGCTGCTGGCTCAGGGTGAGGAGTTTGCTCTGGTTTCTTTGTTCTTTCTTTCTCAGCCTGTCAGTACCAGCTCTGCTCTTCTATTCCTTGCCTTTAAAAAAAAGGCAAACAAAAACCCCAAATCTGTTGTGTTGTTTTTCCTTTTTTTAAATTGCATCATCCCTCCTGTTTTCCTGAGTGTTGTTTGTTTATTGAGGGGCACGGCTCATCCTTTAAGGATTAAAGGGAAGGGAAAGGTTGGGATGTTCACCCCTGTTTTAGGGGAAAATGAGGAGAGGGAGAGGTGTTTGCCCCATTTTTGGGAGGGAATGAGGAGAGGGAGAGGTGTTTGCCCCATTTTTGGGAGGGAATGAGGAGAAGGAGAGGTGTTTGCCCCATTTTTGGGAGGGAATGAGGAGAAGGAGAGGTGTTTGCCCCATTTTTGGGAGGGAATGAGGAGAGGGAGAGGCGTTTGCCCCATTTTTGGGAGGGAATGAGGAGAGGGAGAGGTGTTTGCCCCATTTTTGGGAGGGAATGAGGAGAAGGAGAGGCGTTTGCCCCATTTTTGGGAGGGAATGAGGAGAGGGAGAGGTGTTTGCCCCATTTTTAGGGTGTAATATGAAGGAGAGGAGGAGTTTCCCCAAGGAGAGCCAGGAGGGAGACTCTGAGCAGGGTGGGACCCTCGTTTCCCGCCGTGGGAACTGTGATTCCATCTTTTCCCGGGTGGGACCCTCCTTCCCACTGTGATTCTGTGTTTTGCTGCTGGGAATTCTGGTTTTGGGCTGAGCTGCATCCCCCATTTCCATCCACGCTCACGGCGCCGCCTTTGATTGCGGCCGCATCCCAGCATTTCCCCTCACCTGCTCTCTCTGGCAGCAGGAAAATCCCAAATCCAAGCCCTGCCTGCACTTCCCAGCAGTTCTGGAGCCCTTTTCCAGCTCAGCTCAGCTCAGCTCAGCTGCTGCTTTGCCCTTTCTGCTCAGAGATGTGAGATAAGGAAGCAGCCAGAGCGCTGCTGACTCACGCTGGGGTTTGTCCTTCCTGCCCTCCCACACGGCACCTGCACGCCCAGAAACCTTCACCCCACAGCCCCCACACGGGTTTTCCAACCCAAAAATTCCCTTTTCTACTGCTCCACGAGCTGAGAAAACCCCTGGAGTTTGTTCTAGGGAGATGTGGGCAGGACAAAGGGATCGCCGGGGTTTGCTCAGTGCTGCCTTCTCCATCCTGAGTCACCCAACCTTTCCCTCCCTGGGAATGCTGAGAAACACCAGGATCATCCCAATAAACACCAGGATTACCCTGAGAAACACCCCCAGAGGTCCCATTCCAGCTGCAGGGCTGAGCTTGGCAAGGTTTGCCTTGTCTGCACCCCAAACTGAGGAGCAAATCCTCATAAATCCCCACAAAATGTCCCCATCCATAAAATCCTCCCCACAAAACGTCCCCCATCCATAAAAAACCACAACCCCCAGGGTTTGGGCTTGGTTTGGGGATTGTTTCCCAGCAAGGCTCACGTGCTCTCTGAGCTCAGGGTTTGGGTGATTTGTCAGAATTCTGAGAAGTTCAGATCTGTCAAAGCAGAAAATGTTCATTTTGGGATGGCTCAGCTGAACCTTTTTGGGGGAAATAGGAAACGCTGCCTGGAAGAGCAGCTGAACCCACAGCAAAAAGCTGGGAAAAGCTGAGGAAATTGCAGCTCTTGGAAGTGAAATCACTGATGAAGGATTTGGGTGAAAACCCCACGTTTTCAAGGAAAACCCAACAAACTGGGAAGGGTTTTTGGGCAGCAGCGAAACATCCGTGGGTTGTAAGAAACCTTTTCCTTCCTCCTGAGCTCCTGCACTTGAGCTCACCAGCAGAAAACTGATTTTTAAACTGGTTTGGTTTTTTTTTTTTTTTTTTTCAACTTAAAACTGAAACTTGAAACTTAAAAAACTGATTTTTAATTGGTTTAAACTTTTTTTTGAAACCCTCGGGTTTTATCCTCAGTCTGCAAACACAGGGAACAAGCTGGAATTCCTGATCCTTTGCTCCTTCCCTCCTGGATGTTGATTTTCCTCCCTCAGAGAGTTGACACCTCTTTGTTTTCCCAGGTTTTGGGGGAATTTGAGCTCGGTTTTCCCACAGAGGGGGATCCCAGCCCCTGGGAAAAGGGGTTGGAATGTTTTTATCTGGGTGCACATCTGGGAAAGGCATCACAGGCTGGGAACGACTCCAGCCGCAGTTCCCAGCCCCAGGTTCAGGATTTTGGAGATTCCCACAGCAGCTGTGGCTGCCCCTGGGTCCCTGGAAGTGTCCAAGGCCAGCTTGGAGCCACCTGGGGTTTGGGAATGTGGAGGAGCTTTGGGCTGGAGCTGCTGGAGGAGGTGACAGGGCAGTGACAGATGTGCAGGGTGCCAGGAGCCTCCTGTCCTGTCCCAGGAGTCAGGACTGGTGCACAAATTCTCAAATATCAGCATTATCAAAATATCAAATATCAGCATTATCCAGTTATCAAATACCAGCATTATCAACTTATCAAATATAAATATTATCAAATTATCAAATATCAGCATTATCCAATAATCAGATATCAATATTATCAAATTATCAAATATCAGCATTATCCAATAATCAGATATCAATATTATCCAATTATCAAATATCAGCATTATCAAATTATCAAATATCAATACTATCCAGTTATCAAATATCATCATTATCCAATTACCAAATATCAATATTATCCAATTATTAAATATCAGGATTATACAATTATCAAGTATCACTATTATCCAGTTATTAATTATCAGTATTATGCAGTTATCAAACTTCAGCATTTTCCACTTATCAAATATCAGCATTATCAAATATCAGCATTATCCAATTATCAACTATCAGCATTATCCAGTTATCAAATATAATAATTACCAATGATCCATTATCAATATTATCCAATATCAAGCATCAGGACTCTGCAGTTATCAAACATCAGCATTTTCCACTTATCAAATACCAGCATTTTCCACTTATCAAATACCAGCATTATCCAATTGTCAAATACAAAAATTACCCAGTTATCAATTATCAACACTATGCAGTATCAGCCATGAGGACTCTGCAGTTATCACACATCAGCACTCCTGGAGCTCTGGTCCCTCTGCCTCTCCCTCCCTCCTGTTTCTGGCAATCCCAGCCAGCACAGTTTCCTCACATGGCACCAGAGCTGTGCCACGTGCCTGCAGCCCCATCCAAAAATCCCCATTTTTAACCAAAATCTGCATTTAAGGCTCTTTCCATGCCCAGATTTTGGCCCGTCCTTATTCCATCCCTCGGGACGCGTTCACTGCAGCCTCCCACGGTGCCATGTGGGAATTGGGGAATTTGGGATTGTGTCCCAGCTGACTCAGCCCTGTTTGTCCCCAGGTTTGGGGCTGGAGGTGCTGTGGGATCCTCCAGCACTTGCCATGGGCTCAGCTCCACCTTGCTTGCAATTAAAGGATATTTTCCCTGCTCTTTTCACACCCAGAGAGGAAAACTGGGATGAGTGGGTTCCTCAGGGAACGTGACTCATGTGCCAGGGAAGGATTGGGAAGAGGAGGAGGAGGAGAAGGTGGAACAGGAGGAGGAGGAGCCACTCGGTGCCAAGGACTTCACTCCTCCTGCTGCCTCCTTTTTTTAGCCCTAGTAGCAGCTGAATTCCCAAACTGGAATTCCAAATTCCCAGGTTTTTTTTCACAGCGTGCTAAATTCTGCCTCTCCTCCCTCTTATTTTTAGCCCTGGGAGACTCCAGGTAGGAGCAGCACAAATTGATCTCAACTGAGGGACTGGAGGCAAAGTTGAGCTCCTTCAGTGCTGCAAAAAGCACTCAAAAGCGAATTTTGGGCTAAGAAAACCTGAATTTAGGTGGTTGGGGTTGGATTTTTGACCTGGAGTTTTAAATTCAGCTCTTAAATGCAGATGGTTTTGCAGCAGGTTGGGTGGGTGGGTGTTGACTTTAATATAGTGAAATTTGAGATAAAAATACATCGAAATTAACAGTTCACAAGCAAAAAAAAAAACCAAACTTGGATTAAAAGTAGCTGGAATGGGCGAGGAGGGGAACAGGATCAGCTGTGTCACCTCAGTGTCCTGGCTCTGAGCTCCTCCTAATTTCACCTGCTAAATGAAGATGCTAATTAGGCAGGGATTGCACAGGACCAGGTCTGGCCAGCTCAGGTGAGCCTCTCCTTCATCCTTATCCCAGTTTATCCCAGTTTATCCCAGTTTATCCCAGTCTGGGCACAGCTTTTCCCAGCAGCACAGAAATGTTGTTTATCCTTTTTTTTTTTTTTTTTAATCCAATCAGGGATGCAAATTGGGATTTGCACCTGGGAATTCCAAGCCAACACCATTCTGCCACGAGCAGGGGACACTTTTCACTGTCCCAGGTTGCTCCATCCCTGGAATTTCCAGGGATCCAGGGCCAGCTGCTGCTCTTTCCTCCTCCACCCATCCCCTCAGTCCTGTGACTTTCCCTCCCCAGCTTTGTTTTTATTCCTGCTGGAGCTCCAGAGGGTGACAGGGTGACAAAGCCACCCTAAATCATCCCCAAACCCCACAAGGCCTCATCCAAAGCTGGACGAGACCTTGGGTTCAGAGCCTGATGATTCCTCTGCACTTGTTTCACCATCAAACCCCAGCAAAGGCTGCAGCTTCTCCCATCCCAGCCCCTCCCCATCCTCACAGGCAGGAATTCCCTCCCAAATCCCACCCAAATCTCCCCTTTTCCAGTTTGGAAGCCATTCCCTCCTCCTAATAATTTTCTTGGCTTGATCTTTTCCTGATCAAGCCATTCCCTCCTGATCACTCCTCTGCACTTGTTTCACCATCAAACCCCAGCAAAGGCTGCAGCTTCTCCAGGAATCCATCCCAACCCCTCCCCATCCTCACAGGCAGGAATTCCCTCACAAATCCCACCCAAATCTCCTCTTTTCCAGTTTGGAGGCCATTCTCTCCTGATCATTTTCTTGGCTTGATCTTTTCCTGATCCCTCCTGACCATTCCTCTGCACTTGTTTCACCATCAAACCCCAGCAAAGCCCGCAGCTTCTCCAGGAATCCATCCCAACCCCTCCTCATCCTCACAGGCAGGAATTCCTCCCCAAATCCCACCCAAATCTCCCCTTTTCCAGTTTGGAAGCCATTCCCTGCATCCTGGCACCCTGTGAATAACCCCCTCCACCTCCCTGCCAGCTCCTGCAGGGCTGCAATCAGCTCTCTCCAAAGCTGGAGAATTTTTCCCCTTTCCCTATCCCTGTTTTTCCCCAACCTGCAGCAGATAATTTTCTAAATTTAAACCCCAGCCAGCCCAAAGCTGCCCGTGACCCCGAGGCAGCTCCCTCACGTGCCTCAGCCCTTTCACACAGTGGGGAAAATTCCCTTTTTTAGCCTGGGCCGGCCGCTGGCAACAACCCCAGCCCTGAGCTCAGCCCTGGAGCTCTGCCAGCCCAGCGTGACCGAGAGAAAAAGAACCTTCAGCTTCCTCCCGTGGCAGATCCAGCCCCAGCAGGGAGCTGCAGACCCTCACATGACGCTGCAGTCATCGGCCTTTCCCAAAAAGCCGCGGTTTTGCGGGAAAACGGCCGCGGTCACACGGCGCTGCTCGGCTCCTTGTGCTCAAACAAGTGCAGAGGAGTCAGCAGGCTCTGAAGCCATCATGGGATCATCCCGCTTTGGATGGGCTTTGGGGATGATTTAGGGTGGCTTTGTCACCCTGTCACCCTCTGGAGCTCCGGCGGGAATAAAAACAAAGCTGGGGAGGGAAAGTCACAGGACTGAGGGGATGGGTGGAGGAGGAAAGAGCAGGGGGTGTCACTCATGTGATGGCCGTGCCCCAAAGGTCACTCACGTGGCCAGGGAACGGGAAAGGGCTGGGAATGAGCTGGGCCCTGCTGGCATCAGGGCCCTTTTGTAGGGAATGGGGATCCTGGAGCAGCTCTGTGTCCCTGTTTGAGAATGGGAGTGAGCCCCAGTGCCAGCAGGGTCCATTTGTAGGGAATGAGGATCCCAGAGTGGCTGTGTCCCTATTTGAGAATGGGAGTGAGCCCCAATGCCAGCAAGGTCCATTTGTAGGGAATGAGGATCCCAGAGTGGCTCTGTGTCCCTATTTGAGAATGGGAGTGAGCCCCAGTGCCAGCAGGGCCCATTTGTAGGGAATGAGGATCCTGGAGCAGCTCTGTGTCCCCATTCCAGAACAGCAATGTGCCCAAATCCCCAGTGCCAGCAGGGTCCATTTGTAGGGAATGGGGATCCTGGAGCAGCTCTGTGTCCCTATTTGAGAATGGGAATGGGCCCCAGTGCCAGCAGGACCCTTTTGTAGGGAATGGGGATCCCAGAATGTCTCCATGTCCCCTTTCCAGAACAGGAATGTGCCCAAATCCCCAGTGCCAGCAGGACCCTTTTGTAGGGAATGAGGATCCCAGAATGTCTCCATGTCCCCTTTCCAGAACAGGAATGTGCCCAAATCCCCAGTGCCAGCAGGGCCCTTTTGTAGGGAGTGAAGATCCCAGAGCAGCTCTGTGTCCCCATTCCAGAACAGGAATGAGCCCCAATCCCTGATGCCAGCAGGGCTCATTTGTAGGGAATGAGGATCCCATGTCCCCATTCCAACCCAGAGCTGGAGCTGGGTGTTCATCCCAAATTTGTGGGGTTCGGGTTTTGGGGTTTTGCTTCCCAGCAGGGCTGAGTTCTCCCACTCCAGGTGAATTCCTGCCTTAGGGAAAAGATTCTCCCTTGGGCTTCTGAGGCTCCATTAGCAAAGGGCTGTTAATTATGGGGCTGCTCTTGGGAAACTGGGGAGAAGGAGATTCCAGCCAGGCCTGAGCTCCCTGAAGCAGGAGGGAAGGAAAAAAGGGTGAATTCCTGGGGGCTTCAGGCTTCCCAGGAAAAAAGGGATGAATGCCTTGAGGATGCTTCAGGTTTCCCTGGATTTTAAGGTTTGTGTGGATTGAGGTGGGATGGAGCAGCTCCAAGGTTCCGTGCATGCTGTTGGTGGGACATGGAAATGGCTGAAAATCCATTTCTGTGCAGAGCCCAGGAGTTTTTAAGGAGTTTTTAGGGAGTTTTTAAGGAGTTTTCAGGGAGTTTTTAAGGAGTTTTTAGGGAGTTTTTAGGAAGTTTTCAGGGAGTTTTCCCACCCTGCGATGGCTTCTGGTCCCACGCCACAGAAATCTTGAGGTCTGAAAGGAGGTGAAGGGAGGGGAAAAAAAAAAGGGGAAAAAAAAAAGGGAATAAAAACTTGCTGCAGTCAGGGAAAAATTCAATGGCTCATTGAGGCGCGGAGCTGCTGCTGCAGGAAGTGTGAAGGGAAAATGGAGCCGGCTTTGTTCTTGCCCAGACAAGGAGCGAGCGCCGGCCCCAACAGCCGCGCTCTGTTCCCAAAACCCATGAGGTCATCCCGAAAAGCAGGAACCGGCTCTGGGATCGCGATCCCGGCTCCCCCGCCGGGCTCCCCCCGCTTTTCCTGGCTCCGGGCTCGCTCCAAGGAGGTGGCGGCGGCTCCTGGCCCCGCTCCAGCCAGAGGGAGCTGCTGCATCCCCGGATCCCAAAACCCTGGGGCTGCTCCGTCCCTAAATCCCAAAACACGGAGGTGCCCCATCCCTAAATCCCAAAACATGGAGGGTTTGGAGACCCTGGGGCTTCTCCATCCCTAAATCCCAAAACATGAAGGGTTTCGAGACCCTCGGGCAGCTCCATCCCCAAATTCCCAGTCCTGGTGGGTTTGGTGATGCTCAGGCTGCTGAATTCCCAAACCATGGAGCTGCTCCATCCCTAAATCCCAGAACCCTCGGGCTGCCCCATCCCTAAATCCCAAAACAAGGTGGGTTTGGAGACCCTCGGGCTGCTCCATCCCCAAATTCCCAATCCTGGTGGCTTTGGGGTTTTTTGCAGCTCCGTGTAATGGATGTGAGGCTGCTCTTTAATTAATTAAAAACACGATTTAATTAAGGCTGAGTTCACGGGGTGCATCCTCCATCCCCAAATCCCATCCCCAGCGTGGGAGAAGGAGGCTGCACCAATCCCACACTTTTTGGGGGTGGGAGTGGGGGGGGAGGAAGACAAAAGCAGCAAAATTTCAGTCCTGGGAGGGTAAATGTGGCCCTGAGGGGTTTATAGAGTCCTGGAAGGGTGAATGCAGAGTTTATGGGGTCCTGGAAGGGTAGAGAGGGTCCTGAGAGGTAAACGGGGTCTCCTGGAAGGGTAAATGCAGTCCTGAGAGGTAAATGGGGTTCTGGCAGGGTGAATATGGCCCTGTGGGGTTTATGGGGTTCTGGAAGGGTCAGTGCAGCCCTGTGGCATTTATAGGATCCTGGAAGAGTAAATGCAGCCATGAGGAGTTTATGGGGTCCTGGAAGGGTGAATGCAGCCCTGAGAGGTTTATGGGGTCCTGGAAGGGTAAATGCGGTCCTGAGAGGTCAATGGGTCCTGGAAGGGTAAATGCAATTCTGAGGGGTTTATAGGGTCCTGGAAGGGTAAACACAGTCCTGAGAGGCAAATGGGATCCTGGAAGGGTAGAGAGGGTCCTGAGAGGTAAATGAGGTCCTGGCAGGGTGAGTGCGGTCCTGAGAGGCAAATGGGATCCTGGCAGGGTGAGTGCGGTCCTGAGAGGGTCCTGGCAGGGTGAGTGCGGTCCTGAGAGGTTTGTGGGGTCCTGGCAGGGTGAGTGCGGTCCTGAGAGGTCTGTGGGGTCCTGGCAGGGTGAGTGCGGTCCTGAGAGGTCTGTGGGGTCCTGGCAGGGTGAGTGCGGTCCTGAGAGGTCCTGGCAGGGTGAGTGCGGTCCTGAGAGGTCTGTGGGGTCCTGGCAGGGTGAGTGCCCCTCCGGCGCTGGCTTTGGAGGAGTGGCAGCTCGCAGCTATGAGAGGAATGGCAGGAATTGCCGGCGCAGCTCGGGATCAGCGCATTTTTCCGCGCTGCCGTCAGGACGGGCAGGTGGCACCGTGGGCTGGAGCTGCCCGGGAGCCGTGCCAGGGCCGGTGCCCGTCAGGCCGGGACAGGCCCGGCTTCCCGGCCGGTTTCACCCTCGTGACCGCGATCCCGGGGCCGCGTTTCGGTTGGGAAAGGCCGGGAAAGGTTTGGCTGAGCCGGGGGAAAAGGCGGCGATGGGGACAGGGGGGGATCCGCGCCTCCTCCATCCCGCCGGGGAATAAATCAATGAATAAATCAATAAATAAATGGATGAAAAGGGCAGAGGCTGCTCGGAGCCAGCCCAGCTCCGTGATGGGAGAGGAGGAGGAGGCGTCTCCTCCAGCACGGAGCCGCTGCTGAGTCACGGCTCGGCAGAGCCAGCGCTGCTGTCACCGCTCTGTCACCGCTCTGTCACCGCTCTGTCACCCGCCGCTGCTGCGCGCGGCTGACTCAGGAGCTGCGCGGGTTTGCGCTGCTTTTTTTCCCCAAGAAAACAGCCCAAATCGGGACTTTGTCAGCCTGCCGGGCGCACGGAGGGGAGCGCTCGGGAACAAAGCGGCGCCGTGGGACGCGGAGGGGCCGCTCCGGCCGTCACTCGGTGCTGCCGTGACGCGACACCGGGAGGGTGGCACAGCCTCGGCTCCCCGCCAGCCCTGGTGGGAATGTGAGCACAAAACCTGGGATTTGTGACGGTGTGAGCTTGGAAATGTAGGGATGGAGCCCAGGAGAGATTTGGGGCTGTTCATGAGTCAGACCGAGCTGCTGAGAATGGGGCTCTGAGCTTTTAGTCCTGCTTTTAGTCCAGAATATCCAAACCGGTTTAAAACACCAAATCCTGATCATTCCAGGGTTTTTTCCTGACTTCAGTGCTTTCCCTAAACCAGGGGGATTTGTGCCCCAGCCAGACCCTCCTGAGCTGTGTTTGCGTCATTCCCAAACCTCTCACCTGCACTCCGGGATCCCGAATTTCCCAACCTCCCTCCCAGCCGTGTCCTTGCCCTTGGGCCACCCCGGATGATCCCTGCCTGCCCTCGCTCTTGCGTTCCCTGTATTTGTATGGATTTCCCGTGGTTTCAGTGCTGCTGGGAAACCTTTCTGTCAGTGTTCCCTGGGCTGGGATCCACCAGATCCAGGAGGGGCAGCCCGGAGAGAGGCGCGGTGACTCCATCCCTGCTGGAAGAGCTCCAGGGCACAGCGTGAGGAACAGCGCCACCAGAGCCATTCCCGAAAATCGCCTTGTCCCAAACGCTGCTGCCGGGAGCAGCCGGGAAGTGCTGCTGCAGAATTCAGGAAGATTTGTTTGTGCTGAGGAGGGCTGGGGGTGACTCAGGCCTGGTGCTGAGTCACGGAGCAGAGCCAGGCAAGGCAGGAGTCAGCGCTGGCCCGGCTCCAGCAGCAGCGGGAGGTGGGACCAGGCCAGGCTCCAGAGGTTTGCCCCCCTGGCAGAAGGAATTCTGCCTCTGTGGGGGTCATTTCTTCACTTCTGGAGGGTGTGCAGGAGACCCTGGTGTCCCCGCTGTCCTGTGCTTCCTGCAGATGTCACATCCCAGTCCTTTCCCAAACACCGATTTCCTTAAAAAATGGGCAAAGGGACAATGGAGCTGGATCCAAAACCAGGGCACTGCTGGATCCACATCTGGGCACTGCTGGATCCACATCTGGGCACTGCTGGATCCCAAACCAGGGCACTGCTGGATCCCAAACCAGGGCGCTGCTGGATCCAAAACCATGACAGTGCTGTGGATCCAGCAGTGCCCTTGTTTTGGATCCAGCACTGCCCAGGCTTTGGATCCTCAGGATGCTGCAGGGACAGGGATGGGGGTGGGAACAGCTCCCAGAAGTTCTCTGAACTCTCCCTGGGCTGATTCATCGGCCTCACTCCGTAAACAGGAAGCTGAGAAAGTACAGGCAGGTGATCCTGTGCTGCTGCAAACACTTGGAAACACAAATTCCTTGCATTTTTTTCCCCCAGCTGCCTGCTAACTCTTGTCCAGGTGAACGTTGTTCTGGCAGTTCTGCAGCAGGAAGGGCTCTGGAGGTCATGGCACGGGTTTAGAAGGAGCTGGACTTTGGCATGGAGCTTTTCCCTGCTCCTAATCCCATTGCAGAGCCTGAGATTGGGAGGGGTTCAGATCCCCCCTGTGGGACAGCACCAACTGCACTTCTCTCTGCTCTTGGGAGGGGAAAGGCCCTGCTGGGAAGAAGGAAACTGGGATTCACTGGGATGCTGGGGAGCTGCAGCTGTGCTGTTTTGGAGCGCCTCAAACCAGAGCAGGAGCTCCTTCCCCAGGGAACAGCCTCCTTCCTCCTCCCCTTTTCCACAGAACCGGACCTGATTTCACCCTGGCAGCTTCCCCGTGCTGGCCTGACTTAACTTCCAGGACGGGAGAGGCGGAGATTCCCAAACAGCCTCGATAATTCAGGGAATCCTCCCTCCCTCGGGGAGCCGGGAACGCGGGGCTGCAGCGCCGCTCGCTTCCCCCCCTCCCTGCTCCATTCCCGAGTGCTGCTCAGGGATTGAGGAGCTGAGAACACTGCCAAGCAAAATAATCCCTGAGAGTGCCCTTGTGGTCTGGAATAAACTCCCCAAACGTCTAAACACAGGCGAGACAGCGAGGATTTGGGATGGGACGGGCGCTCCCACCCCCGATCCCGCCGGGAACGCTCGGCTTTGAAGCTGCCAGGCTCGGGGAGAAGGTTGGAGGAGCCTCTAATTAAGGCTGGAAGGGCTGCAGTGGGCGGCTGGCGGGGCCGGGAGCGCCGGCGGGATCCGAGGCCGTGTTTGCTTTGGCTCCTTCCCCTCCTGGAATCGGCTCCGGCTCCGGTGGGCGGTGGGAGCTGCCCCCCGTGCCCTGGGAGCTGAGTCAGCGGCGGGAGGTGGCGGCTGTGACACCTCCACAGGGGTGGCACGAAGGGGACAGGCCCGGGGTGGTGTCTGGCCAAGGGGTTCGGTGTGGCTGGAGCTGCCCCCGGGACAGGGGGGGATTGTTTGGGTCTTGTGGAAAAAAACCACACAGTTCCTGCTGTGGAACCAAGAGGAAGGGGGTTCAGGCATTGTGGGGGTGTAGGGACACAGCCCCATGGGCAGGTGGGATGTAAATTCCATGGGCAGGTTGGACACAAATCCCATGGGCAGGTTGGACATAAATCCTATGGGAAGGTTGGACATGAATCTCATGGGCAGGTGGGACACAAATCCCATGGACAGGGGGATGTAAATCCCATAGGAAAGTTGGACACAAATCCCATAGGAAAGTTGGACACAAATCCCATGGGCAGGTGGGACACAAATCCCATGGGCAGGTTGGACACAAATCCCATGGGAAGGTTGGACACAAATCCCATGGGAAGGTTGGACACAAATCCCATGGGAAGTTCAGAGATGGTCCCATGGACACACCCCCATGTGCAGGTTGGATGTGACCCACGTGCAGGTGTCACCTGCCCAGGTGCCAGGGACACCAAAGCCACCAGGGCTGCTCCAGAGGGCTCCAGGAGCCCCCCAGAGCCCCCCTTGGTGCCCAGCCCGGGGCTGTGCTGGGGCAGAGCTTCCCTCCCACAGAACCAGGAGGATTTTTCCGTCTGCTCAGCAGAGCTTTTAACGGAACTCCCTGGAAAGGGGATCCTGAGGGCTCCTTCAGGGAAAGGGGAACTTGAAACAACGTCAGGAGGCATCAGCGGGGCCACCAGAGCTCCCTTTGCGCATGGGATCGGTCCCGGGGTGGCCGTGGGTGTAGGATGGGATGGGATGAACTTTAACCTCCCTTGCCACCCATCCACGATCGTGGGATGGAGCACAAAGCCAGGGCAGCTCCTCACCCTGCTCCAGCCCCTCTGTGCCCGTGTTCCCTGCAGGATTCTGCTGTGCTGGGGCCCGGAGCCGATGGCAGAGAATGTCCACGACTAACAACATAGCTCAGGCCCGGAAGCTCGTGGAGCAGCTCCGCATCGAGGCCGGGATCGAGAGGATCAAGGTGAGGATGGGAGTGGAAACGTGCTCTTTGTTATAGGATTGTGCTCTTTGTTATAGGAACCTGCTCTTTGTTATAGGATTGTGCTTTTTGTTATAGGAACCTGCTCTTTGTTATAGGAACCTGCTCTTTGTTATAGGATTGTGCTCTTTGTCTTTGTTGACAAAGTGACAAAATGATTCTTTGTCCCCTTAGAAAGGAAATAAGCTAAAAGTTTCTCTCCTTAATGAGGTGAAAAGGCATCTGGTAGGACTTGGAGGACTTCACCTCATTAAGGATAGCTAATTGGACAGGAGTTAAAGAGCCTGGCTTGGGCAATTTACTAGAAAAAGAAGAGAACAAAGAAACCAATGGCTTTTGTGAAGTGGTTTTGTGAAGAGGGCTTCTTGCACCTAGATTAGTTTTTCTCTCTAAAGAATTTGTTATTTTGCCTTTTATTAAAACCTTTTTGTTTCCAACACTGCCACTAAAGCCATCTTGCTGATTTTAAGCCTTCTAAGGTAGCTGAGCTATCTTGGGTGTGAAATAGATCTCCAAGAGCTTATGAGACCTGGCTCAAAAAGACTCCTAATTCCAATGGGAGTGGGAAGAGATCCTGGGTTTCCCCCAGCATTCCAGGATTCCCTCCAAGGAAGCCAGAGAGGGTCCCTCCATCGGGATTTGGTGTCAAGGACAAACGGGTTCGGATGGAAAGAGGGGAATTTTAGGGTTGGTGGACAGAAGGAATTCTCTCCATGGCACAGAGCAGCTCTGGCTGCCCCTGGATCCCTGGAAGTGCCCAAGGCCAGGCTGGGTGAGGCCTGGAGGGAAAGAGGAACCTCCAGATGTGGCTCCATCTCTGCCCTGTGTCATTAAGGAAATTGAAATTAAACAAAAAAAGGGAAATCTCCTGAGCCTCCAGCAGCTCCCTGGGGATCTGGAGCCTCCTCGGATCCCTCCAAGCTCTCCCTTCCCAAAAAACAGCTTGGAGCTAAACCAAGCAGTGCCTTAAACTATGGATCCTAAAGTTTTCCAAACCTTCACAAGAGGCTGCACTCAGGGAATCTTTTCCTTCACTTTTTCATCCCAAACCCCTGAAAAACACAGCTACCATAATATCCCTTTGAAATCCTTAAGGGAAAAGCTGGATGTAAATCCCCAAAAATCCTGCAAGCGCTGGTGACTCTGAGCTGAGAATATTCCCATAAATTCCTGATTTTTTCCTCCAATATCCAGGTCTTCAAAGCTCATCCCAAATCCCTGAAAAACACAGATGGAATATTCCATTTAAATCTCCCAGCTGGGGCATTTCCCCACACTCCTCACTGTTAACTCTGATTTTCCCCCTCCAAAATTCCCATTTTTCTCCTCATCTCCCCAAAATTTCTGTTGGGAAAAGCTGGATGTCGAACCCCCAAAAATCCTGGAAGTGCTGGTGACTCTGAGATGGGATTATCCCCCAAATTCCTGCAATTATCCCCCCAATTCCTGCTTTTTTTTGTTTTTAATCCCCAAAATCCAGGTCTCCAAAGCATCCTCGGAGCTGATGAATTACTGTGAGCAGCATGCTCGGAATGATCCTCTCCTGGTGGGAGTTCCTGCTTCTGAGAATCCCTTTAAGGACAAAAAGCCCTGTATCATCCTATAGCTGTGGATCCTTCTGGAAGGAAATCCCCATCCAGCCTCTGGATCCAGGCTCCTCCACAGCTCCACCTGCACCCAGGGGTAAAAACTCAACGCTGGCTTCAAACAGAACTTAACAATTCCTGAGAAAAACAAACAAACAAACAAATCCAAGAAAAACAAACAAACAAAAAACCCCAGAGAAAAACAAAAACAAAAATACCCAAAAAAAACCACCCAAAAAAAAGTAAATTTGGAAGTGGGGGTTTTTAGGGAAGGGGTGGCTGCTTCCTGGGAAGGAAAGTGGGATTAATAATTAGAATCAGGATTTTAAAATTTACCCGGGGTTGAGGGAGGAAAGGAAAGTGGTGGTGGGGGGGATTTTTTATTGGGATATTTGAATTTGGGAAAGGGGTGGAGGAGGAGGAGGTGGGGGGGTCATTCCCAGTGGGATGTGAGAGCTGGACCTGGATCCAATCAGAGCCCAATCAGCAGGAATTTCTTCTGGAGAAGGGGTGAGGTTTGAACCATTTTGTAAAAAATCAGTACAAAAAGAAAAAAAAAAAAAAAAAACCAAGAAAAAAACCCCAAATTCCCCAAATCCAGCTGGAAAAATCCCTGCTGGGAATGGCCAAAGGGAGGCTGGGGAGGCTTTTCCCTGCATCCCACAGCTCTGCTGGGATCCAGGGATGGCCCTGCTGCAAGGGAATTCCCAGCTGGGAGAGATCCCAGGAGGAATTTTAGGGAGCCCCAGGGATGGGGGAGTCGGGATCTTTGGGGGGTCCTTGTGCTGTCCCCAAATTCAGGGAGGGAGGGAGGGAAGGGAAGGAGCTTCCTGGTGCATCCAGAATCTTGGAAAAATCAACTTTTGGGGGAGTTTCAACCCGAATCAGCAAATTCCCAGCGTTTCCCATCTCCCTTTTCCACACTGGAATTCTTCCCACTAAATCCAGGGCCTGGGAATTGTCCAGGGAAGGTTGGGGCAGGTGGGGAGGGGGAGTGGAAGGATCAGTTCTGTTCCCATCCCTTGGGAATCTGGCACTGGGATGGAACTGGGAGCGCTTGGATCTCACGGGGATGAGCCAGCATGGAGGGGAGAGCAGGGAAAGGGGAACAGGAAAAGGGGAACAGGAAAAGGGGAGCAGGAAAAGGGGAACAGGAAAAGGGGAGCAGGAAAAGGGGATCTGGAAAAGGGGAGCAGGAAAAGGGGAGCAGGAGAAGGGGGTCTGGAAAAGGGGAGCAGGAAAAGGGGGAGCAGGAAAAGCTTCCATGGAGCCCTTGGGTGGATGCTCAGGAGAGCTCCAGGAATTCCGTGGAGTGGCCACTGGATCTGTGGAAAAGGGACAAATCCCAGGATTTGGGGGGCAGTGTCTGAGCCCAGTCCATGTCCCCAGGGCCCATCCTGGGGCTCAGCAGCTCCTGGGAGACATTCCCAGAATCCCAGAATCCCAGAATCCATGAGGCTGGAAAAGATTTCCCAAAACCACCGTAGGCAGAAGCCATTCCCAGTTATCCTGAGCCAGGATTCCCAGGTTTTTTGGGAAGAGAAGGGGTAAAAACAACCCAACCACAGCTGATGTGAAATCCTAGGAGTTTCCCCATTCCCCTACAAAGCTTTGGATTGGGTTAGGAATGCCAGGGATGGGGTTAGGAATGCCAGGGATCCCATCACGGGACAGGGAGCAATTCCCATGGGAAAGGAGTTTGCAATTCCCTGGATTCCCGCTGGTGCTGCCGGGCACCGGGAGCTGCTCCAGCCCTTTTCCAGAGGCCGATGGAATTCCCAGGGGGGCCGGGCCGGGCGGGGCCGCTCCGTGTCCCCTCCCCGCCTGCAGGAATGTCGCTGTTCCTTGTTTTCCGTCGTTTGCCTTTGCAGCAAAGCCGGGGAAATGCCACGTTTTGAACCCTGAAGCTGTGCGGCTTTTCCTGGGAATGCTCCCCGCTGTGTCCCGGAATTCCAGGGCTCGGGAATGTCCCCCCATCCCTTGGGGGGGAGCAGAGCAGGGAAAACGGGATCATTTCCCAATAATTTCCCTCCCTGTCCTTCAGCCCCAGCAAAGCCTTTTCTGGAGGGTTTGATCCCCAATCCCAAAGCCCATCCCGCTCCAAGCTCCGCCCGCCGGGAATCCCGCGGCCACTCCCGAGTCCAGCCCGGGATTCCTCCTCCAGGAGGGAATTCCCTCTTGTCCTTAATCTCTCGGACAGTTCCAGCCTTATTTTTCTACTCCAGATCTGATTCTTCCTCTGTGTTCGAGACCAGAGCTTGGTGCTATCCTTGGAGCCGGGGCTGGAGCCGGGAATTCTTCCTCCTCCTCCTCCTCCTCCTCCTCAGGGGCTCCAACCCCCCCATCCCGGGAGAATCCTGTGGGATGGGAATCCCAAGGGATGCTGGGTCAGACTTTGGGGTCTGGGTGCTTTGGGGTTGCTCTGCCTCCCCCATCCCGGGGTCCTGCCCGAGCCAAAGCCACGCTGGAGCCGGGAAAAGGGAAAAGGGAAATGGGAGATGGGAAATGGGAAATGGGAAAAGGGAAATGGGAGATAGGAAAAGGGAAATGGGAGATAGGAAAAGGGAAAAGGGAAAAAGCAAAAGGGAAAAGGGAAACGGGAGATGGGAAAAGGGAGAACGGATGGGAGAAGGGAAAAGAAGCCAGGAAAAGGAGCAAGGAGCAGGGAAAAGGGGTTGGGAAAAGGGAAAAGAGGTTGGGAGAAGGGAAGAGGGATGGGAGAAGGAAAAGGGATGGGAGAAGAGGTTTGGAAAAGGGAAAAAGGGGTTGGGAGAAGGGAAAAGGGTTTGGGAGAAGGGAAAAGGAGCCAGGAAAAAGGGGCAGGGAGAAGGGGAAAGGGGCAGGGAGCCAGGAGAAAGGCCATGGAGCATCTCCCATGGGATCCCTGAATGCCAAGGGTCCCACCAGGAGCTGGGGGTGGGAGCTGCTGGCAGGTGCTGGTGTCTCCATGGATGACTCATTTTTGTTGGGAAAAAAATTCCTTAATTTTTTCTTTTTCTTTTTTTTTTTTTTCCCCCACCTTTTTTTTTTTTCCTTTTTTTTTCTTTTGTTTCCCGGAATTTTCTCCTTGTCCGAGTAAATCCGTGCTCACGCCATGGGTGTTTTTGTATGGCAGAAATAGAAGTGCAGATTCCCAGTAGTTGCTTGTACTTTGTTCAGTGCATTTGCCAAATCAATTTATTTAAAAAAAAAAATTAAAAGAAAAAAAAAAAGGAAAAAGGAGGAAAGAACCACACACACACCAAAAAAAAAAAAAAAGGGGGAAAAAGGAGGGGGAAAAAACACACAAAAAAAGACTTTTCAGAACTTTTTAAGTGCTGGAAGGGGGAGCAGGAGGAGCTGGAGCCCAGCTCCACAAAAGCCTTTTTTTTTGGGATTTAACCACATGCCCAGATCTGTCCGGCCTTTCTTTATGGGATGTGGTGAAGCCAGTGCCAAAAATAGAAATCTGGGAATAAAAGGGCCAGGGAAACATTGCTCCTGTTCCAGTTTTCCTCCCTTTGCCTCACCCTCCCCTCCCTGTCCCGGGGGATGGAGCCGGGACACCCCGGAGCCTCTGGATCTCCCAAATGCCCCTTTTTATTTTCCCCCCTAAAATCCTTAAAAATCCACCTTTATTTAACAAAATCCCAATAATTCCTTTACTCCGAGCCCACACGGGATCCTTGGCTCTCCTCGTTTTCTCCTTCTCTCTGGTCTATCATTCAAACGATCATTAATTATTATTATTATTATTATTAATATTATTATTATTATTTGCCAAACTCTGATCTCGTTGCCAAACGCCAATCCAGGTTTTTTCCGGACTGTCCTTAGGAAGTGGTCGGTGTCTGTGCCGTAGGCTCCTCATCCGTCTGCAATTCCCGGTTTTTTTTGGGTTTGTTTTGTTGATTTTTGCCCTTTCTCGTGTGCCATAGCCCCGACCCCCCCTCCCCTCGCACCGTGTTTAATATTTGTGGAATCGTTGTTCCCAAGTGAATGGATAACACAATAAAAAAGGCTCACTTTGCATTTTGCCAATTTCCTCTGCCTGCCTGTGCTGAGCCGGCAATTCCGGATCCTCCCTCGGGAATCCCCTGTGCCCTTTTCCACCCTCGGGGATCCCCTTTCCCACCCCCTGGAGCTCCCGTCGGGATTGGGAACATCGATTCCCAGGAATTGCAGCCCCTCAAGGGTCTCAGCTCCTCAAAATTCCACCCTTGAGAATCCCCCAGCTCTCAGGGATTCCCCTTTTCCACCTCCTGGATGCTCAGCTGGGATCAGGAATGTTGATTCCAAGGAATTGCAGCCCCTCAAGGGTCTCAGCTCAGAAATCCCAAATCCTTGGGAATCCTTTCTCTCCCCAGGATTCCCCTTTCCCACCTCCTGGAGCTCCCATCGGGATTGGGAATGCCAATTCCCAGGAATTGCAGCCCCTCAAGGGTCTCAGCTCCTCAGAAATCCACCTTGGGAATCCCTCCACTCTTGGGTATTCCCCTTTCCCATCTCCTGGATGCTCAGCTGGGATTGGGAACATCGATTCCCAGGGATTGCAGCCCCTCGAGGATCTCAGCTCAGAAATTCCCCCCTGGGGAATCCCCCAGCTCTCAGGGATTCCCTTTTCCCACCCCTGTTCTCCCCATCCCTGGTGGCTCCTCCACGGGAGCTCTTGGGAATCTCCATTTTCCCGGAATCTCCGGAGCCATCCCATCCCATCCTATGGGGAAAACCAAACCCAGCGCTGCATTCCTTCCCTTTTTTTTTTTTTTTTTTTTTTTTTTCCCGGGAAAAGCGATCCCGGCCCGGCTGGAAGCTCAGCGGGATCCAGGCCGGGAGCGAGTCCTTGGAATGCGCCGCTCCCGCTGCAGCCGCGGGCCGGGAATTGTTGGGATTTTTTCAGCGGCTGCTCCAAAAACGCCGCTGGGAAGGGCGGGATGGACAGGGGGACAAGCAGTGGGATGGCAGCAGGTCCCGTGTCACTGTCCCCCAGCCAGGTCCCTGCCACGGAATCCCGAATTCCCCCCGATTCCCTTCCAAGCCCCGGGACACCGGGAGCGGCTCCTCCGCCGGGAATTCGCTGCCAAGCGCCGGAGGTGGCAGCGGGTGGCGGTGCCAGCGCCAAAGCGACACCGGCCGGGTGGCACCGGGCTGGGAGCGGCTAAAAATAACCCTCCCTCCTCCGCCGGGCTATTTTTAGCCTGGCTGCCGCTCTAATTAACTCCCTGCCGCCCTAATTAACTCCTTACCCCCGGAGCCGCGGCCACCGGGACGGCAGCAGGGGTGGCCCAGGGACAGCCGCGGGTCCCCTCGGTGCCACCGGAGCGGGGACAGCGCGGGGACCCCCTCGGGGTCATCCCCGGACCGCAGGGACTCCGTGGAGGATCGCACCGTGTCCCCACGCGGGGGACACGGGGACACCCGTGACGCAATGGTGCCACCACGGTGACATCACGGACGCACGTCCCGCTCCGGGCGTCACCGGCGGGGGAGGGGAGGCAGCTCCGTGCCTCAGTTTCCCCCAGTTTGTAGAGGTTGGGGGTATCGGGGTGAACCGAGCTGCCCCGGGGGGGGTTGGGGTGGGCGGTGCCCCCCCGGTTTTTTGTCCCCGATGTCGCTGCCAGGGTGGAGACGGAGCCCGGGGCCAGGAGCCGCCGGAGCCACCCAGGCCAGACTCATAAATGAGCGGCTCCGGCGCGGCTCCGGCCCTGCCCTGTCTGGCTGCGGCCGCCCCAGAGCCAGGAAGGGGCTCGGTGCCCCCCCGAGCCCAAACCACCCCCGTGTCACCCCTCGGGACCTCCCACCCCCCTGGCGGTGACGCAGCGGCTGCGGTGCCACCCCCGCGGGCACTCCGGGGGTGACATCTGCACCCCCCGTGTCACCGGCACCCCCCAAAAACCAAACCCCCCCCCCCCCCGTGTCAGCTTTTGGGGGGGTGCCCAACACCCATCCTGCACCCCCAGGGCTGGCTGCGACCTCCTAATTAATTATTAATTCGCTAATTATCGCTCAGGGTTTAATTACCCCGCGCTGTCGATGCGGGTGGTCCCGGTGGCTGGGTGGGCTCCGGGGGTGTCCTGAGGATTTTGGGGGGTCTGGGGGGGGGTCTCTCACCGCTCCCACCCCCGTGACACGGCCTGACACACCGGTCACACGAGTGGCACAGCCGCGGTGACAGCGGCGACAGGAATGGCCTCGTGACCCCGCCGCCTCATCAGTGAAACGAGTTTGGGCGGCCTCCGCCGCCCTCGGGCCCTTTCCCTTTGGGATTTTCCCCGGGAACAGCGCGACCCCATCGTCCACCCCCACCCCGAGCTGAGACCCCCACAGCTGGGGGACCTGGGAGGGGGGGATGTCGCAGTTTGGGCCACCCAGAGGGTGTTGTCACCACCTTGTCCCTTGTCCCCGCCGTGTCCTGGCGCTGCCGGGGCTGTCACACGCCGCGCTCGCTCCGTGCCTCAGTTTCCCCCGCAATCAAAACCCCAAAGGAGGGCACAGGGCACGTCCTCAGGCCACGCGACACTCTGGGACGGCCACCGTGTCCCCAAGCCGGGGCTGGCCGGTCGCTGTGTCCCTGCCCAGCCGAACGCCGTGTCCCAGCCGGGCAGGATCTGCCTGGCTCCGGGCCGGGGCTGGCAGCGCTCCCGGCCCGCCGGGGCCAGCCCGGGTGACACCGCGCGTGTGACGGGGACAGGGCGAGCTCAGGTGAGCTCCTGCTCCGGGATGCACCGGAGCGGGGTCCGGGAAGGATCCCGGGGAGCCCCCGGGGGTCCCCATTGCCCACAAAGGGGGGACCCCACCCCTGACCCCAGCGGCCTCGCTTTCCCCGGAGCCCTCGGGGTTGTCCTTGTCCCCACCCCCGGGGGACAGAGGGAATTCCCCCCCCGGGCTGGGGGCGTGGGGGCTCCCCCCAGCCCCGCGGGCCTCCCCCGGCCCGGTTCCCACGGCAGCCGCGGTTTCTGCGCGGGTGGGGGAGGCTCCAGCCCCGAGCCCGGGGGCGGCCGTGCCTCAGTTTCCCACAGAGCTCAGGGCACCCCGTGCGTGTTTTTCTTGGAAAAACCCTTTTTCAGAGTAGGGTGGAGTGGGAATTTCTCCTCCAGCAGCAGCAGCGAGGCCACACACGGGTGGGAACCGCCCGGCCCTATAAAAGGCCCCCCCAGCGTGCAGAGCCCTCCCAGGGGAGGTGGAGCCCACCCCAAAACCCACCCAGGAAGCGCCGATCCCGCTCCCCGCTCCCTTGGGAACGGCTCCAGCAGAGCACAGGGAAGAGCAAACACAGTAACGTCAGACATTTTATTGCAAATAAATTTAATTCCTCGCTCGGTAGAAGAATAAACTCTGGAAAAGGTTCAGCTCAGGGTCTCCAAGTGCAAAAGCAGCACCCGGAGGGTGCAGGTCCATCCGTGCAGATGTCCATAATTCCTTAGGAAAAAGCAGTTTTTGCACCAAAAAAAAAAAAAAATTAAAAAAATCAAAAATCCAGCTTTCTGCAGTCCTCGCCTCCATCGGGTCCCAGCTGCCAAATCGCGACAGTTTCCAGCTCCGGGGTCACCCCCGCGCTCCGCAGCGCCCGCCCGGGGCTGCCCAGCTCCAGCACGACTCCTCGGCCGGCGGCTCCGGCCAGTGTCCAGTGTCCATCCGGCTCCGGCCAGTGTCCAGTGTCCCCCGCCGGGCTCGGCCCGGCTCCCTCCATTCCCACCGCAGCCGCCGCGCTCTCCCTTCCTCCTCTCCGGTTCAAAAGAAAAATAAAATCGGTGGGTTTTGGGGCGTTGTGGGTTGGAACTGGCTGTTTCTCCTTCTTTTTTTGTTTTTTTCCTGCTGTTTAGTTTTTTTTTTTAAGGGTTTTAATCCTTCCAGTCCAGGCCGGGAAGGGGCCGGGAAGGGCTCAGCGCTCCTGCAGACACACGAACGGCACCCACTGGTTCCTGTCGCGACTCTCGGCGCAGTAACTCGCCACCTCCGCCAGCCCCTGGCTCTTCCAGGCGTCCGTGTGCGGGTTCTGCGGGAGCAGGAGCACGAGGTTAATGCCACCAGCGCCCCGACACGTGTCCCCGAGCCGCCCCGTCACCCTCCCCGGCCCCTGGCGGTGTCACGGGGCCACCGGCGCGTCACCTCCGTGCTCACCGTGACGAGCAGGCAGTGCAGGTCGCGGGGCTCGGAGTCCGCCTCGGGCTCGCCCAGGATGGCAGCGAGGCGCTGCATGCCCGACACGCGCAGGATGTGGATGTCGTTGTCGCAGCAGAACGCCTGGATGAGCGTGAAGTGGATCTGCAGGGCGATGTCACCTTCGTCCTCCTCGTCGGTGGCCAGCACACACAGCACCACGCTGTCCGGGTCCCTGCGGGGGCGAGGCGGGTCGGGTTAGGGGCGACCGGGACAGCTCGGGATGGTGGAACTCCCTCCCGCGGAGCTGTCACCTCCCTGTCGCGATATAAATGGGCGACAGACCCCCCCAAATTCCGCCTGGTCACCACCACCGCGTGAAACGCTCCAGCCCTGCGCTAAGCGGGCCGGGATGAACTCCGCCACGCGAGCCAGACCCCCCCCGACAGAGCCCCCGACAAAGCCATATCGCGATACTCACACATTCATCAGCTTGGCCGACTCGTAGACCCCCACGGTGAGGCGGTCCTGTCGCTGCGCCGCCACCAGCACCCGCTCCACCGCCTCGCTCACCGCCTGCATCCTGTCGGGAGGAACGGCAAAGCCGGTGAGCGGCGACAGCGACAAGCACAGATCCCCCCGCCGAACGCCCCGAGCCGCCCGCCACTTACTTGCTGCTATCGCAAGGCACCAGCTCCTCCAGGGTCATGGTGCAATCGTAATCCGCAGAAAAAGAAGGCAAACTCCAAGAGCAATAATCCCGAGCGCGGCTATAGCGGGGATATCGCGGAGATATCGCGGCGCTATCGCGATCCCCGGTTCCGCTCCGCTCCTGCCACCGCTCCAGCGCGATCGCTCTGAGCCCCGGCCGCGCCCTGCGCTTCATTTTATAGCCTTCCTCCGAGGGGCGGGGTCTCGCGCGGCGCCCCCGCCTCGCCCATTGGCTGGTGCCACGCGGAGCCGCCCACGGGCGCGGCGCTGATTGGGCGCCGCCGGTGGGACCCACGTGGGGGTGAAACGCGGGGGGAGAAGAGCGCGGGGGAAACCCCCGCCCTGAAACTGCGCCCCCCCCGCGGGCACGGGCGTGGGACCGGCGGGACCGGGGAGAAACCGGGGGGAACCGGGGGGGAACCGGGCTCGGGGTCGGTCCGGGGGACCGGGACCCGCTCCGGGGGTCGCTCCTTGCACCGGGGGCTGCACCGGGGGTCGGTCGGTGGGACAGGGGGCTGCACAGAAGGGTCGCTCCGTGCACCGGTGGCTGCACCGGGGGTCGCTCCGAGGGTCAGCCGGTGCACCGGGGGTCGGTCGGTGGGACAGGGGGCTGGCTGCACAGAGGGGTCGCTCCGTGCACTGGGGGTCGGTCCGGGGTTCGTTTCTTGCACCAGGGGTTGCACAGGGTGTCGCTCCGTGCACCGGAGGGTGATCTCTGGGACCGGGGGCTGCACCGGGGGTCGCTCCGTGCACCGGGGGCTGCACCGGGGGTCGTTCCGTGCGCCGGGGGTTGCTCCGGGAATCTGTCTGTGGGACAGGGGGCTGCACAGGGGGGTCGGTCCCTGGGACCGGGGACTGCTCCGAGGGTCGGTTCTTGCACCGGCGGTCTCTCCGGGGGTCGATCGGTGCACGGGTCGGCCCCTGACACCGGGGGCTTTTGCAGGGGCCGGTTCGTGCACAGGGGTCTGCACGGCGGGGGTCGGTCCGTGGGCCGCGGAACGGTCCGTGCACCGGCGGCTGCACCGGGCGTCTGTTGGTGGAGCGGGGGCTGCACCGGGGGGGCGGCAATTCACGCACTGGGCCGCGGGGGCGGTCGGTCCGTGCACCGGGACCTGCAGGCGGGGGCGGGAGGGGTCGGTGCGCTCAGAGCCGGGGGAACCCGGGACACGCGGGGAGCGCCGAGCCGCGCGGGCGGCGGCCGCCACCTGCCGGGGACACACCGGGGACGCCGGGGACACACCAGGGACGCGCTGCCGCTGTCCCGGGGCTTGGGCACACCGAGGTCGCCTCACTTTGGCCCCCGATGCCGCAGCTGCAGGGCCGGACCGGTCCGTGAACCCCCGGGGGGTCGCGGGAGGCGCCCACGCCGTGCTTCAGTTTCCCTCAGCCGCGTCCTGAGCCGTATTTCCCAAGAATCCCCCTGACCACGGCGGTGCTGGAGCTCCGTGCGCGTCGCCGCTGTTCCCTGTCCCCTCCCGGTGCCCCCCGTGCCCCCCGTGCCCCATCGCAGCCATGGCCCGCTCCGCCTCCTCCGAGCCGCCAGGCGGCGCTGTCGCTGTCCTCTCTGTGGCCTCGCCCGCAAAGCCTTCTAGGAAGTGTAGGCCTGCAGCGCCCCGCCTTTCCCGCGCCATTAAACGGAGACTACATTACCCAGAAGGCTTTGCGACAACGAGTGGGCGGGGTCGCAGGGTGTGGGCGGGGCGCGGTGCCGCCAAACCGGGACCGGGACCGGGACCGGGACCTGGGCTGGAAGGGGGTCGAGGGCTGGGAGTCACCAAACCGGCACCAACCTGGGCTGGGGGCAACCGGACCGAGTGGGGGGAGACGAAATTGAGAGGGGCTACCGGACCGGGTCTAGAAGCCGCCAAACCGGGACCGGACTGGGCTGGGGGCGGCCGGACCGGGACTGCGGGGGTTGCGCTAGACCGGAGCGGCGATCGGGTCGGGGTTCCCCACGCTCCGGTCCTGCCGGTGTCCGGCGGTGCCCCCCCGTCCCGGGTGTCTGTGGGGATCCTGTGGGTTTTGGGGACCCCTGGGGATCGGAGGGACATAGAGGGACCAGACAGGGATGGAACGGGACCGGAGAGCCCCGCTGGGGATGCTGGAGAGCCCGGACGGGCTGTGGGACAACACCGCGGTAGCGCCGTTGTGTCCCCCTGTCTGTCCCCCTGTCTGTATTCCCTATCGGTCCCCTGTCTGTCCCCACGGCTGTCCCTGTGTTTATTCCTTGTCTATCTGTCTGTATTTCCTCTCTGTCCCCTGTCTGTCCCCCCTTCTGTCCGCCCGTCTGTCCCCTTTCCGTCTCCTGTCTGTCCCCCCGGCTGTCCCCTGTATGTTCCCCTTTCCATCCCTCGTCTGTCCCTCTGTCTGTCCTCCTTTCCGTCCCCTGTCTGTCCCCTGTCTGTATTCCCTGTCTGTCCATCTGTCTGTATTTCCTCTCTGTCCCCCCCCCGTCTGTCCCCCTGTCTGTCCCCACCTTCCCCGTTCGTGCCCCCCCGGCTGTGCGGTGTCCGGTGCTGAGCCCGGGGTTTGTTTGCTCACGGAATTGGCAGCGGCTGCGGCCCGGGGGGGTCACCGGGGGGTCCCCGCCTGGACCCGGCGCTGACGTCCGTCCCTGGCCGCTGGCTGGTGGCCCCTGTGTCCCCAGGGATGCTGTGTCTCCCCTTCAGCCCGGTGACGGTGCGGGGCTTTGGGGGGACACAGGCGCGCCGTGTGCGTCACCGGGTGTTTGGGGGTGTCCAGGGGGGGTATAAAACCGAGCGTGGCACATCTCGGAGCATCCAGGGGATGGAGAACATGGAGAACGCTCGGCTGTGCCTGCTCTGCCTGCTGGGCTCCGGCCTCATCCTGCTCGGCACGCCCGAACCGGTACCGGAGCTCGGGCCCGCGCTGAGCCTGCCCGGGCACGGCCGGGAGGAGACGGAGCTGGTGAGGGGCTGGGGGAGTGGGGCAGGGGGTCCCCAGCACCCCCCAGTGAGGGTTTGGGGCGTTTCGGGGCGTTCCTGCTCCCCCCAGCCCGGTTTGGGGGGACCGGGGGAAATTGGGGAGGGGGCGGCCGAGACCCCCGCGCCGGTTTTGTGCCTCGGGAGGTTCCGGGGACATCCCGCAGCACGCGGGGATCGCTGCTCTGGGGAATTTTGGTTGTTTTTTCCTTCCCCAGCCCATCCTGAGCTCCGGCTCAGCTGCGGGGAGGGGGGTGGGGACCGGAGGGGGGGACGTGGGGCCGCACCCCAAGGACAGACCCTGAACTCCCCCCGGTCCTGTCCCAGCCCCGATTCCCGGCCGGGATGAGCCAGGCACGGGCTAGGGAGGGGACAGGAGCCGGGGGGACACGGGGTGACACAGATCCAGAGCCCCTGCGTGTCCCGGGAATTGGGGGTGACACGGATCCGGAGCCCTGGGTGTCCCGGGATTTCGGGGTGCCCTTCTGGAGTCCCTGGGTGTCCCGGGATTTCGGGGTGCCCCGCTGCTGTCCGTGGCAGGCGGAGGCGCTCCAGGAGGTGCTGGACGAGCTGGGGACGCGGGAGCCGCCGGCGCTGGAGAAGAGGCTGAGCTGGGTGCCCTGGGTACGGCGGGGCTGGGGGGCGGCCCTGGGGGACCCCAAACCCTCCTTTGAGGGGGGTCCGGCGCCGGGGCTGACGGTGCCGCTCCGCAGTGCGAGCCCTGGCAGTCGTGCGCGGTGCGGCGCGGGGCGCGCATCGGGAAGCGCTGCAGCTGCCCCCCCGGCACCTCCTGCAACCTCTCCAACCTCAAGTGCTCCTGAGGCAGCGGGGACAGCGGGGGACAGCGGGGGACACCAGCTGCCACGCGCCCGCGGCCCGGGAGGGGCACGGAGGGGAAACCGCGGGCCCCAGCACCGGGATGGACCCGCACGGCACCGCCCGTGCCCCGGCCCGTGGGGCTGGCGGTGTCCAGGGACACATTAAACCATTGGATCCACGCCTGCCGTCAGCTTTTTTGGGGGATTTTGAGGTTCCCAGCCCCCTCTGCCGCTGGGCAGGGTCCTGAGAGGGGTGGGGGTCCCATCCTGCCCCCCTTCCCTGTCGGGAATTTGAGGTTGGGGCGGGAATGAGGGACAGGGAGTGGGAATCTCATCCCGCTGCGGGAGAGGGGAAGCGGGAATGGGAGCGCTGCGGGGACGGGCAGGGAGCTGCGTCCTGGACCTGAGTCCTGGATTCCCGAGCTGATGGAGACGGATGGATGGAAGAGCGGGGAGCTCATACGGCCCGGCCGCATCCCGAATCCCACATCCAGATTCCAAATCCACACCCAGAATCTCGGATCCCCACCCAAAATCCAGCATCCTCATCTAGAATCTTGGCTCCCCATCCAGAATCCCGCATTCCCCATCCACGATCCCGAATCTCCATCCACGACCCCGCACCGCCCGCGCGGGCCCCACCCGCTGCCCCACCCCGCGCGTTGCCCCTTTAAGACTCTCTCTCCCACCTCCGCTCCGCCCACCCGCCTCCCCTTCGGCGCATCCCATTGGCTGACGGTGACATCAGTGGGTGTGGTCTGGGCGGTGGTGACGCAGGGGGCGTGGCTAGCGGGGCGGGCGGGGGGCGCCGAAGATGGCGGCGGCTCCGGTGGCTCCGGCGGCTCCGGCCTCGGGGCCGCGCCGCTTCTCGCTGCTCGCCATCGTGGGCGGCGGCTGCCACCGGCCCGGCCTCAGGGCCGCCGCCCTGCAGCAGCTGGAGCGAGGTGAGACCGCGTGATGCTCCGCGGGATCCTCCCGGACCCGCCCGCCTGCACCGGAGGAGCCCCCCGGGGATGCCGCGCTCGGTCCCGGGGTGTGATCGCCCCTATCGGGATGCCCCGTCCCACCCCAGCCCGCCGGGATCCGCCCCTGCGGCTTCCCAGGGTTTGCGCCCCGAAATTCCGAAATTCCCAGGATTTGCCCCATTTCCTCCCCCCCCCCCCCATCCCCGAGATCTGCGCCCTCTTTGACTCCTCAGCCCCCGCGATTATCCCTCTAAAATCCCAGATCTGCCCCTTTTTCCTGCCCCAAAACCCTCCGGGATCTGAACCCTCCTCCAGCTCTTTCTTCTTTCAAGATCTCCAGGATTTGCTCCTCTTGGATTTGCCCCCCCCCCCCTCCCCCAGGATCTTCCCCTTTCCCTGCAGCCCTAAATCCCCGGGATCTGCCCTAAATCCCCAGGATTGACCCCACATTTTGTAGGGACCCCCTCCAGCCCCTACACCCCTCCCTGAGCCCTGCCCAGATTTTGGGGGGGGTCTCAGGCCATGACATCCCAGCGGGAGCAGATCCCAAACCCACGACGGGAGGGACATTCCCCACTCCATTGTCCCCTCCCTGTCCCAAACCTCACCAAAACCACCCCAAAAACGGCCCCAAACCCTTGTGCAACCCCGGGCCGGTTACACCATCCCCCACCCATTCTCTGGCCGTTACCGGCAGCACCCAGAGCCACCCAAAATTTTTGGGAATAATCTCCCAAAATCCCTTCTGGGAAGCCCTGAAGGGTTTTTCGGGTGCTGCACCTGTCCCGGTGCTGACAGGTAGCACCAAATCTTTTAATTCCTTAATTGGCACCTCTGAGGAGGCGTTGGCAGAGCTGCTCCGTGCCCTGGGGGGTTGGGATTTGGGGTTTAGGATTTGGCAGAGCCGGGGCTGTTGTGACTCACAGCCCAAGGAGCTCACCTGCCGGGCAGGTGTTGGCACAGGTGGGCTTGGAGGCACCCCAAAAACACCTTAGGGGGGATTTGAGGAGGCGATTTTATGGGAGATTTTGTGGGGTCAGCCCCACCTGGCAGCGTGTGGGGTTTTGGGGTGGTGCTGGTGGGTTCTGAGCCCCCAAATCCCAAATTTTTCTTCTGTTTTTCCTCCTCAGGGATCCGCTCGTGGGACATCGACCTCACCTGCTGCAACCTGGACGAGCAGCTGAAGCTCTTCGTGTCCCGGCACTCGGCCACCTTCTCCAGCATTGTCAAAGGTAAAAAATGGGATAAAAACCAGGAAAAAGGGGGGAAAAAGCCTCCAGGGAGGGGTGGGAATGGAGGTTGGGATCAGGGACACCCCCTCCCCCCAGATTTTGTGGGAACAGGGCTGGCTTTGTGCCTCCCCCATCCAAACCCCGTGATCCCCACGTGAGGAGCCGCTTCCTTTTCCAGCGTGGAAAAATGGGATTTTCCACAGGAGGATGGAAAAGGGAAAACAGAGCTGGGGCTGCTCCAGTGCCTTTTTTCCCCCCACACCCCACCCTCAGCTGGGTCCTGGTGGGTGTTTCCTTGCTGAGAGGGGAAAATGAACCCCAAAACCCCCCGTGGGAGAGCCCAGAGAGTTTGGGGGACTCTCCCCATCCTGTTCCCTCCCCTCCCTGGGCAGGAAGGACACGGGAAATGTGTCCCTGGCCCTTGTGGTGTCTGTGCCTGACCCTCTTCCGCCGGAAAACCGGGCAGTGCCTGGCTGTGCCACCCCCTTGGGGACAAACTGGGGGGGCATGGCTGTCACCCCACAGGTCAGAGGACCCTCCACCACCGCGGGGACGTGCTGGAGACCCTGGTGCTGCTCAACCCTTCTGACAAATCCCTGTGTGACGAGGTGAGCCGGGGCGGGACGGGCCCCGGGGCTGTCCCCATGGTGTCCCCACAGTGTCCCCAATGTCCCCGTCTCTGTCTCCAGCTGCGGAACCTCATCACAGATGTGTCCCAGCACAAGCTGCTGGTGTTTGCTGGGCCCTGTGTGGAGGACACTGGGGAGCTGATGCTGCAGACCGGCTGCTTCTCCCTGCGGGATTTCATCCAGATCTTCACTGATAAGGAGGTGAGGGAAGGGGACAGGGGGATTTTGGGGCCAGAGCTGCTGTCTGAGCAAATCCAGCCTGGAGAAGCTCCTGGGAATGCTGGCACGTCCTCCCCCCTCCTCACATGGGGGGGTCCCTGCAAGGTGTGGGGCAAAGCTTTGGGGTCTGCAGCAGAAAAAAGGGGCAGATCCTGGGGATTTAGGGGAGTTTTGTGGGGCAGATCCTGGGGATTTAGTGGGTACTGATCCTGAGAATTTAGTCACGTAGTTGCTGGGGATCTGGGAATGTAAATCTTGGGGGTAGATTTGGGAGTTTGGGGAGCAAATCCTGGGGGATGTTGGGGGGAAGATCCCGGGGGGTTGAAGGGCAGGGAAAGGGGAAGATCCTGGGAGTTCAGGGGTGCAGATCCTGGTGATTTAGGGATGCAGATTATGGTAATTTAGGGGTGCAATTCCTGGTAATTTAGGGGGGCAGATCCTCAGCTGCCAGCCCTGGGGGACCACAGCCTCAGCCAGGGTGGGAGTCAGGGAAAGGCCCTCCTTGGGATCCCCCTACCCAGCAGCAGAGGCGGCTGGCACCCCAAAATCCCCCCAAAAAGCAGGCAGCCAGTGTGGATCCAATGGTTTAATGTGTCCCACCCCCATGGGTCCATCCTGGTGGGCGATGGGGGTGACCCCGGTGCCCCCTCCCACCTGAAGCTGCCCCTCTGTGCAGGTGGGCGAGATCCTGAGCTCTGCAGACCCCTCGGCCAAGGCCAGGCTGACCATCAGCTGCCCCGACTTCGGGGAGTGGCGGGACTCGGGCTTGGAGCACCACAACCTGCAGGACTTCATAGAGCTGCGCTACAACCCCGGCTGCGTCCTGCCGGAGATGGAGGGGCTGGAGGAGTTCATGGAGTACCTGTCGGAGTCTCTGGAGCCCCAATCCCCTTTTGACCTGCTGGAGCCTCCCACCATGGTGGGATTCCTGAAGCTCTCCAAGCCCTGCTGCTACATCTTCCCGGGCGGGAGAGGGGACTCGGCTTTCTTCGCCGTCAACGGCTTCAACGTTTTGGTCAACGGCGGCTCCAACCCCAAATCCTCCTTCTGGAAGCTGGTGCGGCACCTGGACCGCATAGACTCCATCCTGGTGACCCACGCGGGCACCGACAGCCTGCCTGGCATCAACAGCCTGCTCCAGAGGAAGCTGGCCGAGCTGGAGGAGGACCCTTCCCAGAGCTCCCAGGGCAACGGCGACTGGGCCAAGAACCTCATCTCGCCCGAGCTGGGCGTCGTCTTCCTCAACGCCTCCGAGAAGCTGAAGGACATCGAGGGCGACTCAAAGGTGCTGAAGAGCTGCGACGAGGCCGCTCTGACCCTGCACTACCTGGACAAGTTGGGCATCCGGCCCAACCTGCTGGCCCGAGACAGCGGCCCCCGCGCCGAGCCCACCGTGCTCTTCCAGAAGATGGGGGTGGGCCGGTTGGACATGTACGTGCTGAACCCCGTGAAGGGCACCAAGGAGCTGGAGTTCCTCCTGCAGCACTGGTCGGGGAATGGCTTCCCCAAGGAGCAGGAGCTGCCCCTGCAGTGCCTGACCTCGGTGTGCGTGCTGCTGGTGTGGCACCCCGTCAGCCGCTCCGAGAAGATCATCCGGGTGCTGTTCCCCGGCTGCACGCCCCAGGCGCGGATCCTGGAAGGGCTGGAGAAGGTGAAGCACCTGGAGTTCCTCAAGCACCCCGTGGTCACCAAGAATGACCTGAAGGGGACGGCGCAGGCAGAGAAGCCACTGAAGCAGAGGAGGGCGGAGAGCAAGGAGAGCCTCAAGTCGGGCTCCAAGCTGAGCTTGGTGGAGGCTGTGGCGCCGGCGCCGAAGGAGAAGGTTCCGAAGGTGGAGAGGAAGGAGGTGAAAGCAGGGACCAAGGAGAAGCCAAAATCCCTGGGGGATGCGGCCAGAACAGGGTCAGAAGAGGAGAAAGCCAAGGATGCCCGAGCCAAGCCGGACTCGGCGGCTGAGAAGGCGAAGGGGGACGCAAAGCCGAAGCCAAACAAGGAAAAAGTGGCGCCCAAGAAGGAGCTGGTGGCCAGGAAGGAGGAGAAGAAGCCACCAAAGAAGGACGAGGGGGCCGAGGCCAAGGTGGAGGCCAAGAAGGAGGTGAAGGTGGTGAAGAAGGAAGGGAAGGCCGAGACGCTGCGGAAGGACTCGAAGGACAGCAAGGCAGAGGCCAAGGCTCCGGCCAAGGCTCCGGCCCGGAAGGCGCCTGTCCTGGAGAGCCGCAAGCCCCTGACCAAGGCCGGCAGCATCAAGAAATCCCCGCTGAAGAAAGAACCAGAGAAACCCAAGGCTAAAACCGCCCGGAAGGAGCCGGGCACGTCAGACGGCTCCAAATCCTCCTCCCCCGAGGAGATGCTGCCGGAGGCCGAGCGGGATGGCGGGAGGAGGAGGAAGGAAGAATCCACGGATGAAGGCATCGCCACGGCCGACAGCGAGCTGGAGCCTTTATCCCTGGAGAACGGGGGGAACCGGCGCCCAGGGGATCCGTCCTGCCTGGAGAACGGCCTGGAAGACCCCGAGAGCCCCCAGCGCTTGCGCTACCTGGAGAGCAGCCCCCTGCGAGCCGTGTGCCCCCCGTCACCCATGGCCAAGACCCCCAAGAGCGACCGCAGCGTCAACTTCGACCTGACGCCCACCGGGCTGCTCAACCACGGCCCCGAGGGCGCCGAGGATCCCTGCGGCAGCTCCGAGGAGAAGACCCTGGAGATGATGTCCCCGGCCAGCTCGGGGCCGGCCAGCGCCGGCCACACGCCCTTCCACCAGTCCCCGGTGGAGGATGGCACCGAGGAGCCGGGCACTGGCGCCACCCGGCAGCAGAGCGCATGGCCGGCGGCCGCGGCGGGCAAGGAGGGCTCGGTGCCGGACAAGCAGGCGGGGTGCCTGTCCCTCAGCCCCTTCAAGGATGATGTCCCCGATGTGTCCCCCACCATCACCACGCCCTCGCTGCCGGCCGAGGTGGGCTCCCCGCACTCCACCGAGGTGGACGAGTCGCTGTCGGTGTCCTTCGAGCAGGTGCTGCCGCCGGTCAGCGAGTCCCCCCCGGAGGATGGGCGGCGATCCCGCGCCTCCGGGGACACACAGGAGCCCGAGGCCACCAAAGGAGGGCTGTCCCTGCCGCTGCGGCCATGCCACCACCCGCCCTGGGCCGACGGGGACGCGGCTTCACGGCCGGGCCGCCGCTCGGACTCGCCCCACGACGTGGACCTGTGCCTGGTGTCCCCCTGCGAGTTCGAGCACCCCAAATCCGAGCGGTCGCCCTCGGCCGCCGCCAGCCCGCGGGAGCTGTCGGACAGCGACCCCTCACAGGAGCTGGTGCCACCCCGGGGCCGGCCGGGCGAGACCCCCCCCACATCGGTCAGCGAGTCGCTGCCCACCCTGTCCGACTCCGACGTCCCTCCGGCCACCGAGGACTGCCCGTCCATCCTGGCCGACGGGCTGGAGTCGGACGAGGACTCGGAGCGGCCGCCCCGCGGCGTGGCCAGAGCGTGTGACCCTCTGCCAGCCCCCCTGAAGGACCCGTGTCCCCTCCCTGCCCAGCCTGGAATCTGCATGGTGGACCCCGAGGCGCTGCCCCCCGGCCGGAAGGAGCCCCCGGGCACCAAGGTGAAGAGGACCCCGTCCCGCGTGGGCTCAGCCCCCAAAGCCGAGCCCCCCCGTGTCCCCTTGGCCACCAAGGCCAAGCCTCCAGCCAGCGCTGCAGGTGACAAGGCCAGGCCACCCCTTGGGGACAAGAAGGGACCATCCGGCAGCGCCCCCGGCAACGCCCGCGGCGCCACAGCCCGGCCGGCATCCGCAGCTGGGCGGGCATCGCCGGCAGGTACGGGCGGGCGGTGAGGGGTGGCACTGCAGGGGTGGCACTTTGGGGCCCTCTCTGACGCTGTCCCTCTGTCCTGGCAGGCACCAGGGCTGCAGCCCCCCAGGGACCCCCGGTGTACGTGGACCTGGCGTACCTGCCCGGCTCATGGAGCGCCCGCACGGTGGACGAGGAGTTCTTCCGGCGGATCCGCGCGCTCTGCTACGTGGTCAGCGGTGATGATCACCTGAAGGAGGGGGTGCTGCGCCCGCTGCTCGATGCCCTCCTGGCGGGCAAGCACCAGTGGGGCATCGACATCCAGGTGGGTGCCCAGCCTGGGCTGTGGGGAGGGCTGGGATTGGCTCCCTCGGGGTGCTGGGGGGTGGCAAAGTGTCCTCGGGGTCTCTTCCCAGTGCTGGGGGGTGACAAAGCATCCTGGGGGTCCCTTCCCGATATTTAGGGGTGACAAAATATCCTCGGGGTCCCTTCCCAGTACTGGGGGGTGACAAAGTGTCCTGGGTACACCTTTCTGATAATTGGGGGGTGCCAAAGTTTCCTGGGGATTCCTTCCCAAAATCTCGGGGGTGACAAAGTGTCTTGGGTGCACCTTTCTACTGCTGGGGGGTGACAAAGTGTCCTCGGGGTTCCTTCCCATTATTTGGGGGGTGACAAAATGTCCTGGGTGCCCCTTCAGGTGACCTTGATCCCCACCTTCGACTCGCTGGTGATGCACGAGTGGTACCAGGAGACGCACGAGCGGCAGCAGGAGCTGGGCATCACCGTGCTGGGCAGCAACAGCACCGTGGCCATGCAGGACGAGACCTTCCCCGCCTGCAAGGTGGAGTTCTGAGGGGGGGGCACGGCCCGGGTGCCACCCCCTGCCCTTCCTCTCCCTCCTCCCCGCGCCCCCCACCCCTCTCTGAGCCCCTCGGAGGGGAGGGATGGGGACACCAGGGGGAGGTCCCCGCATGCCCACGCCCAGCCACGCTCTGCACCCAGCCCGGGGAGGGGACAAGGGACCAGCTGGGGGGGACACGGGGGGGTGGCAGGATGTGTCCCCCTCCCCTCCCTCCCAGCAGCAGGGCTGAGCCGTCCCCCATGGGCAGCTCGATGGAACAGGGTAAATTTTGGTGTTTTGTTGGTTTTTTTCCCCCCTTTCCCTGGATGAGCCACAATTCCCCCCCTTCCCCAAAATACCCACAACCCTCAAAGTGTTGGGGGAGGGGTTGGGTGTCCCTTTTTTTGGGGGGAGGGGAGGGGCTGGGTGTCCCTTTTTGGGGGGGCACAAAGCTGGGACAGCCTTGGGGGTCCTGCAGGGCTTGGGGTTGGGGGATGCTGCTGTGGGGTTGTCCCTGGTGTTTTGCCCCACCCCAAAACGGTTGTGCCCCCCCAAAAAAAACATCTGTGACCCCCCCCACACCCCCAAATTGATTGTAAACCCCCCCCCCCCCACATGCAGCATCCCCTCCCCTGGGCTGAGACCTGCCCAGCTCGCTGCACTGATGGCCCTTCCCTCCCCAACCCTTCCCCCCTTAAAATTTTGGGGTGGGGGCTGAACAAAGGCACCCCCCAGCCCTTCATTTTTGGGGGGGAGTGAAAAGCAGCCCCCCCACATCCACCCCCACCCCCGGGAGCTGCCGAAAGCTGTTCAGAACCAAACGTCACGTGCAATTTTTAAGGGGTTTTATGAGTTGAGAGCACCAAAGGGGGGTCAGGGTGGGGCTTGAGGTAGGGGGGGGACAGAATGTGATGACCCCCACCTCCAAAATTCCCCCCCCCGGGACAAACACTAACCTGTTTTTGTAGGAGGCTCCTCGATGGCTCTTTTTGTAATGACTTTTTAAGATAAAACAAAAAAAATACAAAAATCGTGAAAACTGAAGAAACCAAACCGTTTTTTTTGTTGTTGTTTTTTTCGGGGGGGGGGGGGTTTATTTATCTTTGCTCCCCCCCCCCCCCCCCCAGTAAATGCCCTTGGGGGCTTTTACCTTTGATTGTATCGTCCTGCGTGTTCGGGGAGGGGGCACTGAATGTTTCACCTTTAGTGCTTTATATCATTTTTTTTCTCAGCTGGAAGGGTTGGAGGTTGCTGGGGGGGCGTTTTTTGGGGTGGGTGGGGTGGTTTTAACCCCCCCCCCTCCCCAATTGCTCCAAACCCCAGCCCCTGCCCGTGGCCACCGGCACACGCTCCCCGTCTTGCACGCCACCTTCCCGTTTGGCAATTGTGTGGAAAATGAGCATTAAAGAGGATCATTCCCAGTGGATCTTTGTCTCCTGCGTGGTGTTTTTATTTTTTTTCTTTTTGTTTTGGGGGGGGGTCCCCATGGATTTGGGGAGGGGGTGGAAAAGGATGAGTTGGGCTCGGCCTTTGTTGGGGGGTTTGGGGCGGTGCCACGAGGTGAGAAAGGGATTTTGGGGTTTTTTTGGGGTGGGGGGGATGCAGCTGGTGGTGGGAGAGGGGTTGGGGGATTTGGGGGGGTCCAGGGTGTCAGGTGGGGGCGTTGAGAGGGGTCGGGGAGGGGGGGTGGATGCGCTGCGGTGCGGCAGCGCCGAGGCTGAGGCTGGATGCGGGGTTGCCATGACAACGCCATCCCCATCCCCATCCCTGCATCCCAGCCCCGCCGCCCCCGGCCCCACCAGCAGCAGCAGCAGGAGGAGGAGGAGGAGGGGGCTGCACCCGCTGCCTTCGGCCCCCGCGGATTTTGGGGGGATTTTTGGGAGGGGGGGGGTCGGAGCCTCCTCGGTGCTGCGGGGGGGTCCCCGTGCTCAGCCCTGTGGGCAGCACGGGGCTGGCAGGACCAGGGGACAAAACCCCCTCAAAGCCCCGCATGGCCACCTCCAAATTCCCCTTCCCACCCCCCCCAGCCAATCCCAAACCTCCCCTTCGCCAAAATCCCCTGGTTCCCAGCCCTTTGCTCCAGCGGGGCTGTTTTGGGGAGGGGGCTCAGGGGGGGTTGGCTCCCCTGGAGCCCAGGTGTGACAGCCCCAGGCTCGGGGCTGTCCCCAGGGCTGTCCCTGTCCCCCCAGCCCCCTCTGAGCCCCCCACTCTGCTCTGACTGGTCCCAGTGGCTTTGGGTTCTGGGGAGGGGTCCCAGCGGGGGCTTCTCCGGGGGACACCGCGGGGCCGAGGGGGTGGCAGCGCCCGCGGTGGCAGCGCCAGCAGAGGCCTGACCCTGGCGGAGCCGTGCGTGGAGCTGGGGAGGGGTCTCCAGCCCCCCGGCCCCGAGCCCACCGGCGCTGCCGCGGTGCCACCGGCTGGGCCTGGCACTGCCATCCGGGCGCGGTGGCACCTGCCAGGTGTCGCCGGGACAAAAGGCGGCGTAACCGAAACCGCCGCGTGACGTCCCCGCCGTCCCGGCTCCGGTGGCACCGCGGGGCCGGCGCGTCCCCCGTCTCGGCGGGATGTTCGGTGGATTCCCGACGGGGATACGGGAATGTCCCCCACATCCCCCGCCCTCCGCCGGGTCCCTGCCCGCGGGGACGCTCCCGCAGCTGCGCCGGTGACAGCCGGTGACAGCCGGGCCATGAGCTCAGCGGGGTGCGAGGCACCGGCTGGCACCGGCGGCGGGTGTAGGGGGGGGACACAGCTGGGCACCGCGGGTGCGGTGACACCGGCAGGGTCGTGGGGGAGCCGCCGCCCCGGGAGCTGCACCGGGAGCTCGGGGGGCGGAGCGCGCGCGGTGGCGGCAGTCCCGGGAGGGAGGTGACAGCTCGGGATGGGTGACACCCGGGGGGACGGCGGCAGCTCCAGCTCCAGTGCCGCTCTCCGGTACCGGCGGCTCCGCTCGCGCATCTCCCCCCGCGCCGCTCCCGCCGCGCTTTGGGGCGGCGGCCGCTTTAAAAATGCAAATGAGCCCCCTCCCCGCGCGCGGCGCGGCGGCGCCTCGACCAATGGGAAGCGGCGGCCGCTGGCTGCGGTCACCGCTGCCGGGCGCGCCGGCCAATGGAGGCGCTGCTCGGGGGGAGGGGGCGTGGCCAGCACCGCCCCCAGCGCGGTCCCGCCGCGGTCCCGGGGCGGCGGCGGCAGCGGAGCGGGGCGGGGGCGGCGGCCCCGCAGGTGAGTCCCGCGTCCTCTCCGGAGCGGGCACCGCGCCCCGGCCCCGCGCCCCGCACGGGGGTCCCGTCCCGTCCCGGAGTGCCCCCGCCGCGGCCCCGCCGCGCAGCTCCCCCGGCCCCGCCGTTCCCGCGCGGGTTCCCCCCCGCCGCCCCCGCAGCATCGCCCTCACCGGGGTGCGAGGGTGCATCCCCGCGCCGCCCCCGCCGTACCGGGGATCCCCCCCCTCCCCTCGCTGTGCACCGCGCCCCGCCGCACCGCACCGCACCGCGCCGCCCCGGCGCCCACCGTTAATAACGCCCCGGTGCACCGGTGCAGCCCCCGCTGGCCACGAGCCCGCTCCCGGTGCTGCGGGCGGCCCCCCCGCCGCCTCCCCGCGCTGCAGGTGCAGGGCTCCGCTCGGCGCTTTCCCTCCTTTTTCATTTTAGGGGTGCACGCCCCAAAAATAAAAACCCCCGTGGTGCCTCCCGATCCCGGGGGGTTTTGGGGTGCGCAGCCCCCCCCCGCGTTCCTGAACCGGGCCCTCCCCTTCCCGTCGCCCCGCATCCTCCGGGGGGGTCCCCCGCGCCCCGCGCTGAAGGTCACGGCTGCGGGTGGCCCGAACCGCCCGGTTTTGGGGCGCGGGGGGGGTCCCGGTGCCGCAGCTCCCCCCACCCCGCACCCCCCGTCCCGCTCGGGGACTCGGTGGCCGCGGGGACTTTGGCCGGCGGCGCGTTCGTGGCGTTTGCGGCCGCCCGGGACCGGCGGGGCTGGGGGGGGGGGGATTCCTGCGGGCCCCGAGCCCCCCCCCGAGACCCCTCCCAGCTTTTCTCCCCCCCCTTTTACCGGGTGGCCGCGCTGAGCCCGCCCCGCTCGTGACACAGGTGGCGGAACCCGTGAGGAGGGACCGGGCAGCGGCGGGGGCTCGGAGCGGGTTTGGGGGGGCTGCAGCGTGCCCTGACCCCCCCCCTTGAACCCCTCCAGACCCTCGGCACGCCGAGGATGCTCGGGGGGGCCCCGCGAACCCCCCAACAGCCCAGGGTGAGTCGGGGGCGCCTCCCCCGGTGGCGCCAACCAGGCGCGAATTTTTGGGGTTTCCTGTTTTTCTCCGGTGCATGATGGGGAGCGGGTTCGGGGGGGGGCACAGACCGGGGTTGGGGGGGGCACAGCCCAAGGTGGGAGGCACATCTGGGGTGGGAGGCACATCTGGGGGTCCCCCCACTGAATGCCTGGGGGGCTGCTCTGCTCGGGGATCCCCAGCGCGGCAAATTTAGGGGGGGGGGTCGGGATGCTTGGATCATTTTTTCTGTGGGGCGGGGGTTCCTGGGGGTGCGGGGGTGTTTTGGGGGGAGTTTTTGGTGGGGCCCAGGGGGCACGGGCAGGGCCGGGTGTGGGAGCAGCCGCCGCCGCACGCAGCAGCCGCTCATTTATTATTGATCTGCGTATCTGGTGTCGGGCCCAGCGCCGCCCCGGGGCCCCCCCGGTGCCCTCCCCGGTGCCCCCCCGGTACCCCGGGGTGCCGCACACCTTGGGGAGGGGTCGCTGGCAGGGAGCAGCGCCGGGGGGGACTCTGCGGTTTCCATGACCACGGGGCTGCGTTTTCCCGGCAAAACCGAGAAAAACGGGTGGGTGCGACCCCGCGGAGCCCCCCCGGACCCCTCCCCCGGTAATGTCCCGGTGTCCCCCCAGGGCGCCGGGAGTTGAGCTGCGGGGTCCCCGCGCCGCTGCCCCCCCCCTCCAAGATGTCCTATTTCACCGAGCACTTCTGGGTAAGCTGGGACCCCCGCCTTGGGTGCCCCCCACCCCTCCGTGGGTGCCCCCCACCCTCAGAGGCCCCCCCGCCCTTGGGGGAGGTGAATTTTCAAAGCCCGGCACCTTAATTAACGCTGTTTATTAATTAATTGGGGGGTGGGCGGTGTGGGGGGGTGGTCGGGGGGTCTCCCCGCCGTGGTGACATCACTGTCCCCCCCTCCCTGGGGGTCCCCAGCCCGATGGGGGGGGGCGGGGGAAGTCGCGTGGCCGGCGCTTCCTGGTTCATCCGGCGGCTGCCGCCACCTTCCTCTTCCTCCTGCCTCAGTTTCCCCTGGGGGTTCACCTGCACCCCCAGCGCGGCTGCGGGGGGTGGGTGGGGGCTGAGGTGGAGCCACTTTGTGGGTGTGGGGCAGCACCCGAAATAACCCCGGGGATTTTTGGGGTTCTGCCCAGCCTGTCCTAGGGAGGGCTGGTTTGGAGTCGGGGCGGGGGGGGGGGGGGAAATTCAGCACCCCAATTTTGGGGGGGTTTGGGCCGCTCCAGACGCTGCTCCCAGGGAAAAGGGGGTGTGGGGGTCCCTTGGGATTTGGGATCTGAGTGGGGGGGCTCCCCTGGCAGGGTGAGAAGAACCACGGCTTCGACGTCCTCTACCACAACATGAAGCACGGGCAGATCTCCACCAAGGAGCTCGCTGACTTCGTCCGGGAGAGGTACCCGGGGCTGGGGACACCCTGGGGGCTCCCCAGAACCCTTTGGGGGGGTCCCCAAAACCCTGGTTCCATCCTAAATCCCCCTCCCCACCATCCCCAGGGCCGCCATCGAGGAGAACTACGCCAAGGCCATGGTGAAGCTGTCGAAGATGGCCACGAACGGGACCCAGCTGGGGTACGGGGGGGGGGGGTCTGGGGCACCTTGAGGTGGCTTTGGGGACCCCCTGGTGACCGTTGTGGTGGCCCCCCGAGCAGGACCTTCGCGCCTCTGTGGGAGGTTTTCCGCATCTCCTCGGACAAGCTGGCCCTGTGCCACCTGGAGCTGATGAAGAAGCTGCACGACCTCATCAAGGAGATCTCGCGCTACGGCGAGGAGCAAGGCCGGGTGCACAAGAAGGTAGCGCCGTCCCCTCCCCGGCCCTGTCCCCTCCCCGGCGTCCCCAGCCAGCCCTGCCCACGCTGCTGTGTCCCCACAGTCCAAGGAGGAGGTGGCAGGGACGCTGGAGGCCGTGCAGCTGCTGCACGGGGTGGCCCAGCTGCTGCCCAAGTCCAAGGAGAGCTACCACAGCAAGTGCCAGGAGTACGAGCGGCTGCGCAAGGAGGGCACCAGCCAGAAGGAGATCGACAAGGTGCCACCCCCAGTGTCCCCCCCTCAGGGTCCCCGTGTCCCTCTGCGTGGTCCCTAACTCCTGTTGGTGGTTCTTGTCCCGTCCTTGGTGGTCCCTTTCCCTCGTGGTGGTTCTGCCTCCTCCCTGCTGTCCCTGTCACCCCCCTCAGTGGTCCGTGTCCCTTCCCTGGTGATTCTTGACCCTCCCTCGATGGTCCTGTTGTGCCACAGTGATCATTGTCCCCTGCCTGGAGTCCCTGTACCCCCCCAGGAGGTCCCTGTCCCCTCCCTGATGGTCTCTGTCCTTGTCCTGGCTGTCCCCTGTCCCCTCCCTGACAATCCCTTACCTTGTCCCGGCTGTCCCCTGGCTGTCCCATGTCCTGTTCCTGATGATCCCTGTCATTCCCCTGGCTGTCCCTTGGCTGTCCTCTGTACCCTCCCTAATGATCCCTGTCCTTTTCTCAGCTGTTCCTTGCCGTTCCCTGTCCCCTCCCTGACGGTCCCTGTCCTGTTCCTGACGATCCCTGGCCTTGTCCCTATTGTCCCCCGGCTGTCCCCTGTCCCCCCTGGCTGTCCCCTGTCCCATTCCTGACGATCCCTGTCCTTGTCCCTGGCTGTCCCTGGCTGTCCCCTGTCCCCCTTGGTGGTCTCTGTCCCATTCCTGACGATCCCTGTCCTTGTCCCTGGCTGTCCCCGTGCCCGGCGGTGGCGCAGGCGGAGCTGAAGTCGCGGAAGGCGGGCGAGGCTCTGCGGAGGGCGGTGGAAAAATACAACGCTGCCCGCGCCGACTTCGAGCAGCGCATGCTGGACTCGGCCATGGTGGGCACGGCTGGCACCCCTGGGAGAGGGCTGGGAGCTGGTGGGAACTGGGAGAGGGATGGGAACTGGTGGGAACTGGGAGAGGGGTGGGCACAGATGGGAACTGGGAGAGGGGTGGGCATTGATGGGAACTGGGGAAAGGATGGGTATGGCTGGGATGTGGGCAGGGATGGGCTCTTCTGGGACTTGGGAAGGGACGAGAACTGATGGGAACTGGGAAAGGGATGGGAACTGATGGGATTTGGGTGTGGATGGGCATTGGTGGGATTTGGGAAGAGATGGGATCCCTGGGGACACATCCCACCCATCCCAAACCCTTCCCTGCCCACCTGGGAACATCCCACACATCCCAAACCCTTCCCTGCCCACCTGCTGATCCCTGGGGATGCCCCCCCTTCCTGACCGCTGTTTTTCCCCGCTCCAGCGCTTCCAGGAGGTGGAAGAAGCCCACCTGCGGCACATGAAGGGGCTCATCGGCTCCTACTCGCACTCCGTGGAGGACACCCACGTCCAGATCGGCCAGGTGAGTCCCCAGGTGAGTGACCCCCTCCCCATTCCCATTTCCCCTCTTTATTCCATGTCCCCTTCCCTTTTTGCCCCCCCAGGTCCACGAGGAGTTCAAGCAGAACGTGGAGAACATCGGCACGGAGATGCTGCTCCGGAGGTTTGCCGAGAGCAAGGGCACGGGGAGAGAGCGGCCAGGTGAGCCCGGGGGTCCCACCTGGGCGGGGATGGGCCCCTGATGATCCCGGGTTGATCCTGGGTTGATCCCTGATGATCCTGGGCTGATCCTGGGCTGATCCCAGCTGATCCTGACTAATCCTGGGCTGGTCCCGGGTTGATCCCAGACTGATCCTGGCTCATCATGGCCTGATCCCAGGTTGATCCCAGCTGGTCCCGGGCTTTTCCCAGGCTGATTCTGGCTGATCCTAGGTTGATTCTGGCTGATCCTGGGTTGATGCCAGGCTGATCCCAGCTGATCCCGGATTGATTCCAGGCTGATCCTGGGTTGATCCCAGGCTGGTCCCAGGCTGGTCCCGGATTGATCCCGGGCTGATCCCAGGCTGATTCCAGCCTGACCCTGGCTGATCCTGGGTTGATCCCAGGCTGATTTGGGTTGATCCCGGGTTGATCCCAGCTGGTCCCAAGTTGATCCCAGTCTGATCCCGGGCTGATCTTGGGCTGATCCTGGGTTGATCCCGGGCTGATCCCACTCTCCATGGCAGGAGCGTTGGATTTCGACGAGTACCGGCTGGCTCCAGCGCAGGAAGGCAAGTACGTCTGCATCCAGCTGGGAGTCCCGGGGGCTGTGGAGGCCCTTCCTCACCCTGCTCCTGCTTTCCCCAGGACCCAAGAGGAGCCGGAGCAAAGCGTTCCGGATCCCGGGCTTGAGCCGTAAGGAGCGGGAGCGTGATGCTGTGTAAGAGCCTCAATCCCCGCATCCCAGAGTTCCTGCATCCCTGCATTCCCACATTCCACGTCCTGGCATCCCTGCATTGTTTCATCCCTGAATTCCCACATCCCCGAATTTCTGCATCCCTGATTTCCGACATCCCTACATCCCTGAATTCCCACATCCCCTGACTCTCCCCCTCATTCCCCAGGGAATCTCCGGATAATGACCTGGTGAGTGTCCCAGTGCCCCGCCCCGGCGCCGTCATTCCCAAACTGGGAGCACTGGGAATGTCGGGGTGTGTCCCTGCAGGGCTGCCCCGAGGTGGACGAGGACGGATTCACCGTGCGCCCGGACAGCGCCCGCAGTATCCTTGGAAAAGGGGGGGATTCTTGGAGGATCCAAGGGCAACCCCAAGCAGGGATTTTTGGGGGATCCAAGGACAATTCCAAGCAGGCTTTTTTTCTTGTGGGGGGGGATCCAAGGGGAATTCCAGCCAGGGATTTTTGAGGGATCTGAAGGGAATTCCAAGCAGGGATACTTGGGGGATCCAAGGACAATTCCAACTGGGGATTTTTGGGCGATCCAAGGGGAACTCCAAGCAGGGATTTCTGGGGGATCCAGGGGAATTCCAACCAGGCATTTGTGGGGAATCCAAGGGGAAATCTGACTGGGCATTTTTGGGGGATCCAAGGGGGATTCCAGCCAGGCATTGCCTTGACATGGGCTCAGGTGAGGTGGAGAATCCCGGCTGTTCCTCCAGCGACTCCGACTATGACGAGGACGAGCCGCGCAAGTTTTACGTCCACATCAAACCGGTGCAGCCGCGGGAGGCGCCCGGCAGCGCCGAGGCCGCCGTGGAGCAGCTCAAGGCCACCGTGGGGAATCTCATCCTGGCCCCCGGCGTTGGGGTGAGCCTGGGGGGCTGTGGGGACCCCCAGAATTCCCGGGGTCACCTCACCCCTGTCCCCTTCTCTTGCAGGGCACCGTCAGGAGGCAGGCGTCCCGTAAGTGGCACTGCGGGCGTGTGGTGGCCTGGGGGGTGGCACCGAGGCTGAGAGCCACTGCTTGGGGACATCTCATCCTTCCTGACCCCCTTCTTGGGGACATCACATCTTTCCTGAGCCCCTTTCCTTAGGGACATCACATCATTCCTGAGCCCCCTTCCTTAGGGACAATGCCACCCTTCCTTAAACCCAGTCTCTGGGGACATCACATGCTCCTAAGCCCCCTTCCTTGGGGACACCCCACCCTTCCTGAGCCACCCCAGGGTCCCCGTGGCTCCGTGTCCCCTCACGGTGACATCCCCCCCCCCCCCGCAGGTCACACAGTGTCCCTGACCCCGGCCTGCAGTGACACAGACCCTGAGGGGACACTGGCAGCAGGTGAGACTGGGCTGGGGGTCCTGAGGATTTGGGGGGCACACGAGGGGTCCATGTGGGGTGCAGCGCAGTGTCCCCTCTCCCTGCAGGTGACAGCACGGGGAGGGCTCTCCCAGCGGCGCAGGTGAACAGGTAGGGGACAGGGAAGGATTGGGGTGCCATGGGGTGGCCACCCCCCATTCCTGGAGGGTCCCGAGCAGGCTCTGAGCCCCCCCACTCTGTCCCTGTCCCAGCGGCCCCGGGAAGCCCCCCCAGGACACGCCACCCTCAGCCGAGCTCTTCGGGCCCCCCCTGGAGTCGGCGTTGGAGGCAGAGGAATTCCCGGGTGAGGATTTGGGGGGCGGGATGGGAACGGGGGAATTCCCGGGTGAGGATCTGGGGGGCGGGACGGGAACCCCGGCGGGGCAGGGCAGGGGCCGCGCTCTGATCGGGGCTGTCCCGCAGCTCCCCGCTCCTACGTCCTCACCTCATCCTCGTCGCCCTTCTCCTCCTCGTCCCCGGAGAACGTGGAGGACTCGGGGCTGGACTCGCCCTCGCACCCCGCGCCCGGTCCCTCCCCGGACTCCCGGCCCTGGACCCCGCAGCCGGGGACGCCGCAGAGCCCCGGCCCCAAAGCGGAGCCGCCCCCCGCCAGCAGCAGCAGCAGCAGCAGCAGCGCCTGGGCCCCGCGGCCCCGCAGCCCCTCCGGCCGCCTCCCCGAGGCCCCCAACTTCGCCGTTTTCAGCGGCCCCGGCGCCGAGGGGCTCTGGGGGGAGGCGGGGGTCGCGCCCCGGGGTCGCAGCCGCTGCCTCAGCGGCCCCGCCCCGCGGGAAGCGCCCTCGCCGGACCCTTTTGGGGATCCCCCGGTCTGGGGCAGACCCCGCAGCCCCGGTGGGGAGCAGCCCCCCCCGACGCGTCCTTCCTCCAACTCGGCCTCCTCATCGTCCTCCTCGCCGGCCCCCCCGAGCGGGGGGGAGTCCTCCAGCCCCTCTCCCTGGGGCTGCCAAGGGCCGGGGACCAGGCTAAGCGAGGGGGGCACGGCTGGGACCCCCCCTCTGCAGTCGGAGCCGGGTGAGTGGGGGGAGAGCTGCCCCATGTTGCCCCTAAATGTGACTTCTACAGCCCCCAACTCTGCCCCCCGCCCCATTATCCTTAACCCTGGCCCCCCGTTACCTCTAAATCAGCCCTCATGACCCCGAACTGTGCCCCCCAATTAGCCTGAACTGTGCCCCCCATAACCCCCAAACTCTGTCCTGAGTGACCCCAAACTCTACCCCCCCAATGACCCCAAATTCTGCCCCCCAATTAACCTGAACTGTGCCCCCCATGACCCCAAATTCTGCCCCCCAATTAACCCAAACTGTGCCCCCCATAGCCCCCAACTCTGCCCCCCATTACCCTTAACCCTGCCCCCCCAAACACCTAAATCTGCCCCCATAATGCCAAAATCTGCCCTCATCACCCCCAACTCTGCCCCCCCATCACCCCAACTCCACCCCCCACCCCAAAACTGAGCCCTGCCCAATTCCTGGGGGGTGGTCCTGGATTCCGGGGAGGGGGGGGGGTCCGGCCATGTCGGGGCTCTCCCCTCACCCCCCCATTCGTGCCCCCCCCCAGATTCTGTGCCCTCCTGGCCCAGCGCTGCCCCCCGGGACGTTCCTCTCGTGGCCCCCCCGCGCCGCTCCCGCACCAAGCGGCCGCCGGCCGGGCCGGCCGCGGGCAGCAACAGCGACCTGGTGCGGGGCCGGGCTGGGGGGGCGTGGGGACCCCCGGGCTGGGGAGGGGCGCGGGGACCCCCAGGAGGGGCGGTCAGACACGCCCCGGCTTCCCAGTGCTCCCAGTATGGGAATGGCGGCGCGGGGAAGGGGGCACTGGGAGGAGATTCCCTGGGGAATGAGAAAGGGGAAGGGGATGGGGACGGGTGAAGGGGGTGGGATGGAGGGGGTGGGAATTTGGGGGTTCGGGGGTGTGGGAATTTGGGGGTGTGGGGATTCGGGGTGTAGGAATTTGATGTGTGGGGATTCAGGGATGTGGGAATTTGGGGATGCAGGAATTCGAGGGTGTGGGAATTTGGAGTGGGGGAATTTGGGGGTGTGGGAATTTGGGGATGTTGGAATTCGGGGTGTGGGAATTTGAGGATTCAGGGATGTGGGGATTCAGGGATGTGGGAATTCAGGGATGTGGGAATTTGGGGATACAAGGATTCAGGGGCGTGGGGTGCAGGGATACCGAGTTTGGGAGCATCCCTGGGGGATGCAGGATTTGGGAATTCGGGGATTGAGGATGTGGGAATGCAGGGATGCAGGATTTTGGGAATGCAAGGATGTGGAATTCGGGCGTGCAGGGATGTGGAATTTGGGGATGCAGGGATGTGGAGTTCGGGGATGCAGGGATGTGGAATTCAGGGGTGCAGGGATGTGGAATTTGGGGGTGCGGGGATACAGGGATGTGGAATTCAGGGATGCAGAGATACGGAGTTCGGGGATGCAGGGGTGCAGGGATGCGGAATTTGGCGATGGAGGGATGTGGAATTCGGGGGTGCGAGGATGTGGAATTCGGGGATGCGGGGTTGCAGGGATGCGGAATTCGGGGTGCGGGGCTGCAGAATTCAGGGGTGCAGGGATTCAAGGATGCAGAATCCGGGGGTGCGGGTGTGCAGACACCCACCCCAGCCCGCCTTGCCCCGGCAGTCGCGCTCGCTGAGCCCCTCGCCCTCCTGGAGCTGCGGCCCCTCGCACTCGGCTCCCGCCAGCCTGAGCGAGCGCGGCTTCTTCACCGTGGCCCCGCCGGCGCTCGGTGCGTCCCGGGGGGATCCCGGGGGGGTTGGGCTGGGGGTGCCAGCCCTGCGCTGACCCCTCTGCCCCCTCGCTAGGGCTGTCGCGCGGTCCCAGCCCCGTGGTGCTGGGCTCGCAGGACGCGCTGCCCGTGGCCACCGCCTTCACCGAGTACGTGCACGCCTATTTCAAGGGGCGCGACGCCGACAGGTACGGGGGGGTCCCGGCGTTCAGAGGATTTGGGGGTGTCCCAGGGGTGCTGTGGGGGTGCAGCCGCTGCTCGGAGCTCGGGGACGTCGCTCGCTCCGTTCCAGCCGGGAGCCTCGGGGCCCTGGGATGTATCCAGACCTTACTTGGGGCACCCCAAAAACGCGGGGGGGGACCCCAAAACATGGGAGGGACCCCAAAAACTGGGGGGGAGCTGGAAATATGGGGGGAGACCCCAAAAATGGGGGGAGACCCCAAAACCGCAGGGGGATCCTGGAAACGGGGGGGGGACCTCAAAACATGGGGGTCAGCATGGCCATGGCCACGGCTCTGGGCTGTATCCAAACCCAAATGGGCACCCCAAAAATGGGGGGGGACCCCCAAAAATGGGGGAGACCCCAAAACCGCAGAGGGATCCTGGAACATGGGGGAGGATCCTGGAACATGGGGGGGGGACCCCAAAAACCTGGGGGTCACCATGGCCACAGCCACAGCCCTGGGCTGTATCCGACCCCAAAACTGCAGGGGGACCCCAAAACTGGGGGGGGGGTGGTGGGATTCTGGAACATGGACCCCAAAACATGGAAGGGACCCCAAAACTGAGGGGGAGCCGGAAATATGGGGGTCCCTCCGGCCGCCGTGTCCTGCCCGGGGCATGTCCTGAGCCCCGGCGTGTCCCCGCAGCTGCCTGGTGAAGGTGACAGGGGAGCTGACCATGTCCTTCCCCGCCGGCATCGTGCGGGTGTTCGGCGGCCCCGCGGCCCCGCCCGTGCTCAGCTTCCGCCTCCTCAACGCCGGGGCCATCGAGCAGTTCCTGCCCAACGCCGAGCTGCTCTACAGGTGTGGGCACGGGGGACACCGGGGGGACACCGGGGGGACAGCCCGCGAGGTGCGGGGGGCAGTGGTGGGGGGCTGGAGTTGGGGTACAGGGGGTGTCTGGGGGATTCAGGGACCTTGGGAGGTGATGGATGCAGGGATGGGGGCGGGTTCTGGGGTACAGGGGGTGTCTGGGGGATACAGGGATCTTGGAAAGTGATGGATGCAGGGATGGGGGTGGGTTTTGGGGTACGGAGTGTCTCTGTTTTCCTGGGGATACCCTCAGGAGCTGAGGGATGGGGAGCAGAGTTTTTGGGGTTCCAGGGCTGTGAGTGTCCTGGGAATGCAGTGATGGGGAGCTGAGTTTTGGGATCCCAGCGCTCTGGGCATGGTTTGGAGCTGGGTACCGGGGTGCCAGCTTCTGGGGGTACCCAGACCCTGCTGCCCCTCTCCCCCCACGCCCCCAGCGACCCCTCCCAGAGCGACCCCAGCACCAAGGACTTCTGGCTGAACATGGCAGCGCTGACCGGGCACCTGCAGAAACAGGCGGAGCAAAGCCCGGCCGCCTCCTACTACAACGTGGCGCTGCTCAAGTACCAGGTGAGCCCCTCAGGGCACCCCCCCTGGGCACGGCAGGGTCTCGGTGCCCCCCTGAACCCCTCGATGTGCCGCAGTTCTCGCGGCTGGGCCCCGGCTCGGCGCCGCTGCGGCTCTGCGTGCGCTGGGACTGCGCGCCCGGGGCCACGCGGGTCAGCGTGGAGTACGGCTACAACGCGGCCGCCCTGGCACTGCCCGTGCCCCTGGGCAACGTGCACGTCCTGCTGCCCGTGGAGGAGCCCCTGACCAACCTGCGGCTGCAGCCCGCGGCCAGCTGGTAACGGGAACGGGGAGAGCGGGAACGGGGAGAGAGCGGGGCTGGGCTGCGGCGGGGGGGGGAGAGGAGGGATGGGGGATCCTGAGGCTGAAAGGGGTGGGGGATTAAGGGTCTGGGGTCCTGAGGCTGAAAGGAGTCAGGGATGAAGGGTCTGGGGTCCTGAGCTTGAACAAGGGGGAGGTGGAGAGTCTGGGGTCCTGAGCCTGAAAGAGGTGGGTGATGAAGGGTCTGGGGTCCTGAACCTGGACAGGGGGGGAGAGGAGCGATGGGGGGTCCTGAGGTTGAATGGGGGGGTGAAGGGTCTGGGGTCCCAAACCTTCACAGGGTGGGGGATGAAGGGTCTGGGGTCCTGAGGCTTATCAGGGTGGGGGATGAAGGGTCTGGGGTCCCAAATCTTCACAGGGTGGGGGATGAAGGGTCTGGGATCCTGAGTCTGAAAGGGGTTAGGGATGAAAGGTCTGGGGTCCCAAACCTTCACAGGGTGGGGGATGAAGGGTCTGGGCTCTCAAGCCTTCACAGGGTGGATGACACAGAGCTGGGAGCCCCAAACTCCCCCAGGGTGGAGGGGACACAGGACTGGGGGTCCCAAACTTGCCCAAGATGGGGAGCACAGGAGTGGGGTCCTGAATCTCTGCAGGGTGGGAGAAATGGGAAATGGGGAACCTGGACTGGGAAATGGGGACGCTGACGGGGTAAGGAAGGCAGGATGTGGGGATCGGCAGCAAGGGCTGAATTTTGGGGGTGTGGGGGCTTGAGGACACCCCCTTATCCCGGCAGGAACCTGGAGGAGAAGCGGCTGCTCTGGAAGCTGCTGGACATCCCCGGTGCCCCGGGGCAGGGAGGTGAGGCCGGGCCCACCCTGCTCGGGGGTCGCGGGGCGGGGGCTCCGCGTCCCGACCCCCCCAACCCCTGCGCTGTCCCCCCCAGGCTGTGGGCGGCTCTCGGCCAGCTGGGAGCCGCTGGGGGGGCCCAGTAAGCCCAGTCCCGTGGCCGCCCAGTTCAGCAGCGAGGGCAGCACCTTGTCGGGAGTGGAGGTGGAGCTGGCGGGCGCCGGGTACCGCATGTCGCTGGTCAAGAAGAGGTTTGCTACAGGTACGGCCGGGGGGGGGACGGAGACGGGGCTGGGGGGTCCCTTCCCCTCAGCCTTGGGGGGTGCGGGGTCCTCTCCCCATCCCCTGGGACCTGGGGGAACAGGGGGTCCCTTCCCTGGGGTGTTTAGGGTCCTTTCCCTGCTCCTTGGGGTGCTCAGGAGTCCCTTTTCTGCTCTGTGGGGTTCCTGGTGTCCTTTCCCTGCTTTTTGGGGTGCTCAGGGTCCCTTCCCTGGGGTATTTAGGGTCCTTTCCCTGCTCCTTGGGGTGCACGGGGGAGTTCCTTTTCTGCTCTTTGGGGTTCATGGGGTCCGTTTCTTGATCTTTGAGGTGCACGGGGTCCCTTCCCTGGGGTATTTAGGGTCCTTTCCCTGCTCTTTGGGGTGCTGGCACCGAGCTCCGGCCGCTGGGCAGTGCCCGTGCCTGGCCAGGGCCGTGCCCTCCCTCCTCTGTGCCCACCTTTCCTCCGCAGGGATTTACCTGGCGGGGTCCTGAGCTGTTCCCGGACCCCCCCCGGGCTCCCCCCGGGCTTTTCCCGCGGTTGTGTGAATTGGAAACACTGGATGGAGGCGGGCTGGGGAGGGGGCGCCTCCTCCTCCTCCTTTTCCTCCTCCTCCTCCTCCTGTCCCCGCCCTGTCGCTGTCCCTGCGTCGTCTCCTGCTCCCCCCCGCCACCCTCCCCTGTGCTGTGAAGGGAGCAGGAGCTGCTCTTTTATTAAACACTTTATTTTCTAATAAATTCCCCCCCGCCGGCTGCTGCCTCCTTCTTGCCGCGGCGCCAATCCCAGAAATCCCATAAATCCCGTAAATCCCATAAATCCCATAAACCCCATATTCCCATATTCCAATCCCAATTCTGCCATGGAGGGGGAGGGCAAGGAAAAAAGGGGGAAAAGCCGAAGGGTTGGGAGGTGGGTTGTGATGTGGGAAAGGGGGGTAGGGGGCTGTGTCCCCCCTCGCTGCCCCCTCAAAGCTCAGGGAAGCATCACCGTGGATTGGGGGGGCGCTACCCCCGAGTTTTGCTCCGCCCATCCCGCAGCGCCTCGATTTTGGGGGAAAGCTCCCCAAAAGTGGGTCTGGCGCCAGGGGTGAAGGCCCAGCAGCTCATCATCAGCGCGTACACCTGGGGGGGACAAGGGACACGGCGGGGCCATCAGGGGAGGAGGGGCACTCCGGGGACCCCCCTGCCAGCCCTGGGACAGCGGTGTCACCTCCGGGGGACAGCCGGCGGGGGCCGGGAGTCGCCGGTTGTCCTTGAGGAGCTCCAGCAGGTGGCAGATGATCTGCGGCGGCCTCGCTGTGCCCATCATCCGCAGGAATTCCTGCGGGCACGGGGGACATCCGTGAGCTCCGGGACACACCGGAGAGCACTGGGACATCCATGAGCTCCAGGACACCCGGGAGCACCGGGACACCCGGGAGCACCAGGATGCCCAAAAACTCTGGGACACCCAGGAGCACCAGGAGGGCTGTGAGGGGCTGGTCCCAGTGGGAATGGCCCCCCTGCCCTTTCCAGGGAAAACGTCACCTCCGAGGGGCTCTTGCTCTTGGAGCTGTAGGTGAAGAGCTCGTAGAGGAGCACCCCGAAGCTCCAGGCGTCGGAGGCGCAGGAGAAGATGTTGTCAGCCAGGGATTCCGGAGCGTACCTGCCGGGAAAAACGGGTTCAGAACCCTGGAAAAATGATTTCTGAGCTCCAGGAAAAGGGGACCCTGAGCCCCGGGAAAAATGGGGTCTGAGCCCCAGGAAAAGGGGAGTCTGATTGCTGGGAAAAGGGGATTCTGAGCTCTGGGAAAAGCAGGTTCTGAGCTCTGGGAAAAGGGGATCCTGAGCCCCGGGAAAAATGGGTTCTGAGCTCTGGGAAAAACGGGTCCAGAGCCTTGAGAAAAATGGGTTCTGAGTCCCAGGAAAAGGGGATTCTGAACTCTGGGAAAAGGGGATCCTGAGCCCTGGGAAAAGTGGGTTCTGAGCTCCAGGAAAAGGCGATCCAGAGCTCTGGGAAAAGCTGTTTCTGAGCCCCAGGGAAAAGGGGATCCTGAGCCCTGGATCCCGCTGGAATTCCAGCCCTCCCCTGTGCCCCCCTCACCAGAAAACGGGGCTCTGGCCGGGCTCCCGCACCACGTAGTAATCCTTGTCCTGCGGGAGCAGCTTGGCCAGCCCGAAGTCGCCGATCTTGACGTGGCTGTCGCTCTCCACCAGGATGTTCCTGCTCGCCAGGTCCCGGTGCACGCAGCGCTGCGCCCCCAGGTACTCCATGCCCTGCCGGGAGGCGGCTGCTCGAGGGGAGCGGGGACGCGGCAGCGTCCCCAGGGCTGGGGAACCCCCGGGTGAGGGTCCCTGGGGGCTCATCCTGGTTGGAGCACAGCCCCAGGGGTGAGGGTGGCACTGCTCCAGCCGGGACAGGATCCTGCGGCATCCCCAAGGCTGGACAATGACCCGTGGCTGACCCGTGGCATTGCTCCAGCCCCACCCCGGGACAGCAGCAGCCCCGTTTCCCCCGTGCCCGCCCCGATCCCACCTTGCAGATCTGCCAGGCGTAGAGGAGCAGCGTCCTGTGCTCCAGGCGGGGCTGGTTCTTCTGCAGGAAATCCCGCAGGCAGCCGTTGGGCAGGAATTCCATCACCAGCCGCAGCCCGCGCATCCCTGAGGCCAAATCCAGCATCGGGAGGGCCGGAGCCGGGATCGGGGATCCCTGCCCCGTTCCCAGCCCCATTCCTGTCCCATTCCCTGTCCATTCCCTGCCCTTCCCCGTCTATCCCTGCCCCATTCCCTGTCCCATTCCCAGCCCAATTCCCTCTCCATTCCCTGCCCTTCCCTGTCTATTCCTGTCCCATTCAGAGCCCCATTCTTGCCCCATTCACAGCTCATTCCCAGCCCCATTCCCAGCCCCATTCCCTGTGCACTCTCTGTGCATTCCCAGCCCCATTCTCTGCCTCATTCCTGCCCCATTCATGTCTCATTCCCAGCCCCATCCCTGTCTCATTCCCAGCCCCATTCCCAGCTCACCCCGGCTGTAGCAGACACCCCGGTACCGGACGATGAAGTCGTGCTGCAGCGAGTGCAGGATTTGGATCTCCCGCTCGAAATCCCGAATTTCCTTGGCCGAATCCTGCTGCAGCCTCTTCACTGCCACCAGCTCGCCCGTGCTGTCACCCAGGGGGTCATAGCGACACAGCTCCACGCTCCCGAAATTCCCCTGGGAATTTTGCAGGGAATTGGATGTTGGGGGTGCCCCCCACATTCCCAGTGCCTCATCCCCCACTCCAAAATCCCCCCAGCTGCCTTTTCACACCTGCATCAGCTGGTAAAGAACAGCTACTGTTTAAAAGAACTTCTTCTGATTGCTGGTAATGACCCCATTAATTGCATAATTAATCAATCACAACTGAGTGAGCCAGGAGACTGATAGAGCCAGGTGACTGTAAGGGATGACAGCCTGAGGAGGATTGGGATTCTATCCCAACCCCAGGAAGGCTGGGATAGAACAGGATGGGACAGGAGGGTCAGGATGGGGCAGGAGGGCTGGGATCAAGTGGGATAGGGCAGGAGGGGCAGGAGGCAGCAGAACAGTGCAGGAGGATTGGGATCCAGCCATGATGTCCCACACCCCAAATCCGGGATGGGAAGAGCAGCTGAGCTGAATTTTGGGGCTGGGGGGTCTCTGCTGTGCCCCCACCTTGCCCAGCAGCGAGATGTACTTGAGGTGCCTCTCCTGGAACTGCTCGGGATCCTGGCTCATGGCCAGGGACTCGTGTCCCCAAAAGCCATCCCGGAGCGTCACATCCGCGGGGGACAGGTCCGAGAGCAGCTCGTAGTCTGTGGGAAGGGGGGGGTGAGGCCGCTGTGGGGTCCCCCCGTGCCCCCCCAGCCCGTCCCCGTGCCCACCGGAGGTGATGAGGCTGTTGAGGTCGCGGATGAGGGCGCGGAAGCAGGGCCGGCGCTGGGGCTCGTACTCCATGCACTGGGACACCAGCACGGCCAGCTCGGGCCACCGGGGGGCTGGGAGCTGCTGCTGGCTCTGGTAGAATTCCAGCTTCTGTGGGAAAGGGGGGGTCAGGGGGTGTGGGACCCCCAAAGAGCCCCTGAACGGCTCTGAGATGGGGCAGGGTGCAGTGGGATGGGGCAGGAGAGGTGGGATGGGATGGGATGGGATCCATAGCAGGGAATGGGATGGGATGGGATTTATGGGATGGGATTTGTGGGGTGGGATGCGATCCATAGCAGGGAATGGGATGGGATGGGATCCATAGCAGGGAATGGGGTGGGATGGGATTTATGGGATGTGATGGGATTTGTGGGATGGGATGGGATCCATAGCAGGGAATAGGGTAGGATGGGATTGGATTTGTGGGACAGGATTTGTGGGACGCGATTTGTGGGATGGGATTTGTGGGATGGGATGGGATCCATAGCAGGGGATGGGATGGCATGAGATTTATGGGATGGGATTTGTGGGGTGGGATGGGATTTGTGGGATGGGATGGGATCCACAGCAGGGAAAAGGATGGGATGGGATTTATGGGATGGGATTTGTGGGATGGGTTTATGGGGTAGGACGGGGTGGAATTGGGCAGGGAAGAAGGGCTGGGATGTAGCAGGAAGGGACTGGAGGGCTGGGGAAGAAGGGTCTGGATACAGTGGGATGGGGGGAGGGTTGGGATGGAACGGGATGGGGCAGGAGGGTTGGGATGGAATGGGATGGGGCAGGAGGGTTGGGATGGAACGGGGTGGGGCAGGAGGGTTGGGATGGAACGGGTGGGGCAGGAGGGTCATTATGGGGCAGGAGGCAGCAGGGCAGTGCAGGAGGATCAGGATCCAGCAGGATGCTGGGACCAGCCTCACCCTCTGGGGCTCCAGCAGGCTCAGGGGCATGTTCCCCCCGCTGAAGATCTCCCAGAGGGTGGCTCCGAAGCCCCACTTGTCAGCTGGCAGTGCCAGGCTCCCGGGGTCGCTGACACACTCAGGGGCCACCCATGGGATCCTCTCCACCAGCACTGTGGGGTGCCCAGCCCTGCTCAGCACCCACTGTGGGGGCCCAGCACCTCCAGGACCCCCCAGGATCCCCCCCAGACCAGGAGGGTGACACTGACCCCAGGGTGGGTGAGTTTGATGAAGGGGATTCAGAGCCCACAGCCAGGACCTGGCTTGGAGGATGAGCACAGGACCCCAAATCCAGAACCAGGATCCCAATCCCAGAACTGGGACCCCAAATCCAGACCTGGGACCCAGAGCCCACAGCCAGGATTCCCCACAGAGGATGAACACAGGACCCCAAACCCAAAGGCAGAACCCCAAGGCCAGCCCCCCCAGGACCCCTGACTCACTGTCCTGGGCCAGGACGGTGACGCTGACCCCGGGGTCGTTGAGTTTGATGAAGGGGGGGCTCCCCCCGGCCGTGTCCCCCTCCCGTGCCAGCAGCACCTTCTTGGCAGAGACGTTCCCATGCGGGATCTTCTTGTCCTCCTGGATGGGGGGAAGAGGGGTCAGGACCCTCAGGGTGGTCCCACACACTGGGGTGGGCTGGGGGCTGTGGGATCTGTGGGATCTGTGGGATCCACGGGATATGGGGATGTGGGGGCTGTGGGGTGGGGATCTGTGGGATCTGTGGGATCTGTGGGGGTGTGGGAGTTGTGGGGTACGGATGGATTGGGGGCTGTGGGATGGGGAATCCATGGGATCCATTGGATGTGGGGTGTGGGAGTTGTGGGATGGGGATCCGTGGGATGGGGATCCATGGGATCGATGGATGTGGGGGTATGAGGGATCCACCTGGGATCCAGAGCCCGCAGCCAGGACTCCCCATGGAGGATAAACACAGGATCTCGAACCCAGAACCAGGACCCCAAACCCAGACCTGGATTCCCCACGGAGGATGAGCACAGGACCCCATACCCAAAGCCAGAACCCCAAGGCCAGCCCCCCAGGACACCCAGGGACCCCCTCCCACCACCGTGGGCTCACCAGGTAGTTGAGGGCATAGGCCAACTGCTTGGCCACCGTCAGCTTCCAGCCGGTGGTCACCGCGCCCCGGTTCTTGCGCAGGTACAGGTCCAGGGGCCCGTGCCGGACGTGCTCCTGCACCATCACACCTGGGGGCACCCCGGGGAGGGTCAGGGGGTGCCCACACTGCGCTCAGGGGTGCCCAGGTGGCACCGTGGCCACCGCCCCGCCGGACACTCACTGTCCTTGCCGAGGCTGACGCCGTGCAGCAGCACCAGGTGTTTGTGGGAGAGCTGGCTCATGGTGCTGGCGGCCTCCAGGAAGGACTGGGACAGGGACAGAGGGCTCAGGGCGGGCCTTAGGGACCCCGAGGTGACATCCTGCAGGCGGCAGTGCCACCCCTCACCTCCAGGCAGTTGCGGTGGCTGCTGTCCATGACCTTGAGCACCACTGGGGTCTGCCGGGTTCCATCCTCCTCGTCCTGGTCCCGTTTGATGCCTTTGTAGATCTGGGTGAAGGAGCCCTGGCCCAGGCTCTCGCCCTGGGGGACACGGGGACGTTGCCAGGGGGTTCCTGTCCCCCTGTGCCACCCCCCCGTGGCCCTGCCCTGCCCCGTACCCGTGTCAGGCTCTGGGGGTCGATCTTGTGGAACATCATCTGCTGGAGGCTGCGGCGCCGGGGCGCGGGCGGGGACCCAGGGGGACAGGGGACCCCGCTGCGGACGATCAGCAGGTTGGACTTCTCTGGGGGCCAGAGAGGGCGTGAGGGGGGGCTTGGGCAGGGGACCCCCACCTGGGGACCTCACACAGCCACCCTGTGATGTCACAGCAGCTCTGTGACATCACAGCCCGTTCTGTGACATCACAACTTCTCTGTGACATCACAGCCCACTCTGTGACATCATAGCCTGCTTTGTGACATCACAGCTGCTGTGTGACATCATAGCCTGTTTTGTGACATCACAGCCACTCTGTGATATCACAGCCTGCTTTGTGACATCAGTAATTCTGTGACATCACAGCCCACTCTGTGACATCAGACTGCTCTGTGACATTAGAGCCACTCTGACCTCACATTTGCTTTGACATCACAGCCCACTCTGTGACATCACAGCCGCTCTGTGACATCACAGCCTGCTTTGTGACATCAGTAATTCTGTGACATCACAGCAGCTCTGTGACATCACAGCCCCCTCTGCGATGCCCCCCTGGTGTCACCTTTGGCCCGGGGGGGACAGGCCACCTCCAGGCGCATGGGTGCCCCCTCGGCCTGCAGCCCGTGGTGCCCGTAGGTGCCCAGCAGCTCCCGCAGGCTGCAGAACCTCCGTGCCACCCCCGACAGCCACCAGTGCCCGTCCTCGTCCCGGCGGATCTGGCACCGTTTGTAATCCCGGCCGGAGCGGGTCTGGGGGGGAAACACCGGGGTCAGCATTGGGGGCACCCCCCCAAACCCCTCCTGCGTCCTCGTGTCACCGCCCTGCAGGTGCCAGGGCTGTGCTGCCCTCCCAGTGCCCGGGTTGTGGCCCCCCCCAAGCCCCCCTGCCCGGTGTCCCGGGGGTCTCGTGGGGGTCTCACCTGCACACACACGGTCAGCAGGTAACTGTCAAAGTCCTGGGGGCTGCGGCGCAGCAGGAACAGCCCCGGGGCACCCCCGGCCGCCTCCAGCTTGTTCACGGCAAACTCGGCGCTGCCAAGGGCAGGGATGGCCATGGTGCCACATGGGGACAGCGTGGGCACCCCCTGTGCCCACCCCCTGTGCCCACCCCCTGTGCCTGCCCCTGTGTCCCCCTCTGTGCCCACCCCACTGTTCCCACCCCTGTTCCCATTCCCTGTGCCCATCCCTGTGCCTGCCCCTGTGTCCCCCTCTGTGCCCATCCCTGTGTCCTCCTCTTTGCCCAACCCCTGTCCCCCCCTGTGCCCACCCCACTGTGTCCTCCCCTGTCCCCATGCCTGTGTCCATCCCTGTGCCCATTCCCTGTGCCCTACCCTGTGCTCCCCCTTGTCCCCTCCTCTGTCCCCTCCCTATCCCCACCCCTTGTGCCCACCCCTGTGCCACCTCCCCAAACCCAGCAGATCCCTGTGGAGCCCCACCCGGGCCAGGGGTCGCTCTGTCCCCTCCATTCCTACATCCCCTCGGGCTCGGGGATGCCCAGGGGTTCCCAGTGCCCGGTGCCCAGGGGGTCCCGGTGCCCACCTGATGGGCCCATGGCACTGGTTCTCCAGGTCCTCCAGCAGCCGTGGCGGTGCCACCTCCCTGCAGAAGTAGTGCTGGGCATCCGCTGTCAGCCGGTAGTAACCATCGAGCAGAGCCACGAAGGACCGGGCCTCCTGCAGCGTGGCGAACTCCACCTCCTGTGTGTGAAAAACGCCAGTCACTTGGTTTTAAAATTGTAAAAGTTTAATAGTAATAAAATGGTTATTAAAAAATAGTAATACGATTAGAGTAATAATAATTAGGACAATATGAGACAATAGAGACAAAGAGTTACACATGTCCGGGTACTTTTCTGGGCAGCACAAGCCTGAAAAAGGACCCACGTTAACAGAGGATTAACCCTTAAAAACAACAGCCTGTTGCATATTCATACACTTCATACATGATGCATAAATTCCATTCAAATACAGGATTCTGTCTGGCCAGTGTCAACTTCTTCCTCTGAATCCTGACAGCGCCTTCGAGGGAGGAAGAAGTTTGTTTCTTCTGATAATGGAGCAATAAATTCTTTTTCTCTGAAAGATTTATTTGTACTGTGGCTCCTGTCTCACTGCGAGTCCTTTCTTTAAAAAAAGTATCCTACATAGCATAGTTTCTATTTGAACAATTTTTATAACCTAAACCCATATTTAACACAGTACTTAAGAGAATTAATACAGCATCACTTTCTAACACAACACATATAATATTCATTTCAATATTCGTGAAAAGCCAATCATAAAATACATGCATTTTTCACACTGTGCCAGCCTTGGTGTCACCCCCTTGTCCCCCGCAGCCCTCCTGGGGCTCCCCAAACCCTTCCCGAGCTCACCAGCACCCGGTTGTCCGCCTTGGTGACGGTGACCAGCCGGTTCTCCACGGGGCCGCCGCCCTCGCGGCTCGCCGCCTGCTTGATGCTGATGTCGGCGATGTCGGGGAAGTCGCAGAAGTGCTGGCGGCTCTGTGAAGGGACAGCAAAGGTGACAACCCCGCCCTGCCAGCTCCCCGCAGCGCGCCCAGCCACGCCGGAGCGCCTCGGAGCCGCCGCAGCTCCAGGCCACGCCTGTTGTCGTGTGTTTTTATACTTTGTAATAGTTTTGTTTTTATATCCCTCTATTTTTCCCAAATGGTTTAACCCAGATTGTACCCCCCTCCCTTTACCTGTGTAATCCCTTTCTTTTGCCGAGATCATCCCCAAATCCCCACCCTGGCTCTCTGTCAGTCACTCAGCATCCCATCCCCTCCATCTAGAACTTTCTGTCCAGGACATCGAGTGATCAGCCAGAGGCCAGGGGTCACCCCCCAAGTGTTTCTCCATACCCTGTCCTAAACGTCCATTCCCCAGTACCCATACCTTAATTTTTCTTATTGGTCAGTAAAATGTTATTATCTACTTTATGTTCCCATCTCCCTTTCAATGTAACCTTGGCACCTCTCCCGGGGCTCTCAGTGGGATCCCCATGAGGTTTGTGGTGGCTCCCTGGCGCTCCTGAAATAAACCTTGGATTAAACCCTGCTAAGAGTCGGCCCCTTTATCCTCTGCCATTGCTCCGGCATCTCCTCTGCTTCAGGCGATCAGCCTGGCTGCCTTTGATACCCTCAGGGATCAGCCTGGCTGCCTTTGGCACCCCCAGGATCAGCCTGGCTGCCTTTGGTACCCCCCAGGATCAGCCTGACTGCCTTTGGTACCCTCAGGGATCAGCCTGGCTGCCTTTGGTACCCCCAGGATCACCCTGGCTGCCTTTGGCACCCCCAGGGCTCAGCCTGGCTGCCTTTGGTACCCCCAGGATCAGCCTGGCTGCCTTTGGCACCCCCAGGATCAGCCTGGCTGCCTTTGGTACCCCCCAGGATCAGCCTGGCTGCCTTTGGTACCCTCAGGGATCAGCCTGGCTGCCTTTGGCACCCCCAGGATCAGCCTGGCTGCCTTTGGCACCCCCAGGGATCAGCCTGGCTGTCTTTGGTACCCCCAGGGACCAACCTGGCTGCCTTTGGTACCCTCAGGATCAGCCTGGCTGCCTTTGGCACCCCCAGGGATCAGCCTGGCTGCCTTTGGTACCCCCAGGATCAGCCTGGCTGCCCTCTGGACCCCCAGGGCATGGGAGAGTGCCCTCCCCACGCTGTTCACTGCCTTGGGGCTGGCCGGGGTTCCCTCAGTGGCACTCAGAGAGACCAGAACACCGGAGCACCTCGGAGCCACCGCAGCTCCAGGCCACGCCGCTGTCACCGCACACGTGGATGGTGACGGGTGCTGCGGATCCAGGGGAGCGCACGTGGAAAATCTCCTCACTGCGGTGGCGCTGGAGCCGCTCCAGGTCCAGCAGGTACTTGAGCTTCAGGTGCGGCGCGTCCGGCTCGCAGCCCCCCAGGCGCCGCAGGGATTTGCCGAAGCGGCGGCGGAGGCGCTTGCGGGTCACGAAGTTGTGCTGCTGGATCTGCGAGCGCAGCGGCGCCGGCAGGCACGACTTGTAGCTGTGGGGAGCGGAGGGGGGTGTCCTGGGGCGTGTCACACTGTCCCCGGGGGTGTCGGGGTGTCCCCGAGGTTATCACACTGTCCCCAGGGGTATCCCACTGTACCTGGGTCTGTTCCACTGTCCCCAGGGGTGTGACACTGTCCCCATGGGATTCAGGCTCTCCCCAGGGGTGTGACACTGTCCCCATGGGATTCAGGCTGTCCCTAGCCATGCCAGGCTGTCCCCAGGGGTGTCACACGGTCCCGTGAGTGCCACTGTCCCTGTCTCACCTGACGTGGCTGCAGACCTGCGCGGGGCTCTGCCGCTGCTCCTTGGCGATGCGCAGCATGTCCAGCACGGCCAGGCTCAGGCACTGCTCCTGCGTGGGCAGGCTCAGCCCCACGGCCACGCGGCCCCCAATGAAATCACTGCGGGACTGGGAAGGGCACGAGGTTCAGGGGGGGCTCTCCCATCTCCTGAGACCCCTCCCAAACCGTGCCAGTGTCATCCTCGTGTCCCAGAGCCCCCAGGAGTCACATCCTGCCCAGGCTCTGCTTCCCTGTCCCCAGGGCGTGTCCCCCTCAGGGGACAGAGTGACCCCATCTGGGGGTGGTCATGAGCAGCTCCAGGTGAGCCAGGGGAGAGGAGCCTCATCCCCCAGGCTGGAGGAGGAGGAGGAGGAAGAGGAGGAGAAGAGGGGTCAGAACACCCCAAAAACACCCCCAGCACCATCCTGGTCTCCACAGGTGGTAGAGAGAGCCTGGGGGATGAGGAGGAGGAAGAGGAGAAGAAGAAGGAGAAGGAGAAGGAGAAGGAGAAGGAGAAGGAGAAGGAGAAGGAGAAGGAGAAGGAGAAGGAGAAGGAGAAGGAGAAGGAGAAGGAGAAGGAGAAGGAGAAGGAGAAGGAGAAGGAGAGAACACCACAAAACCACCCCCGGAACCATCCCGGTCCCCACAGGAGACAGAGAGAGCCTGGGGGATGAAGGAGGAGGAGGAGGAGCAGCCAGGCTGGCAGCGCTCACCTGGGCAAACAGGTAATCAATGACGGGGTAGTCCAGGATGGGGCTGGCCCGGCCGTTCAGCAGCTGGAAGCGGTGGGACTGTCCCAGTCCGCACCAGTTGGGGAAGAAGAACCTGATGGGGACAGAGGAGGGGTCTCAGCGCTGCGTCCCCCAGAGACCACGACCCCAAGGGATGTCAGGGAAGGGTGGGAGCTGCACCTGATCCTGTACACCACGACCTGGCTGCAGGACTCATCCACGGTGAACACATGGTTGGGGGGGAACCAGCAGCTCAGGTCCTCCGTGGCCAGGGCGAAGAGAGGGTGGCACACGGGCAGCACGCCTGGGGACACACAGGGGGCTGGGACCCGAGCCCGTGGCCCTGAGACCCCACAGCCACAGCCAGGATCTCCTGGCAAGGATGTGCTCGGGACGCTGAGCCCATGGATCCTGAGCTCATGACTGGACCCCAAGGCCACAGACAGGACCCAAACCCACAGACAGGACCCAAACCCACAGGCAGGACCCAAACCCCACTGCTGGGATCTGGAGTTCACAGCCAGAATTCCCTGCTGAGGACGAATACAGAACCCCATTTCCACACCCAGGACCCCATACCCGCACCCAGGGCCTCATTCTCCCATCCAGGACCCTGTATTCACACCCAGGACCCCATACCCACACCCAGGACCCCATACCCACAAACAGGAGCCCATCTCCACACCCAGGACCCTGTACTCACATCCAGGACCCCATTTCCCATCCAGGACCCCGTACCCACAAACAGAACCCCATTCCCCCATCCAGGACCCCATTTCCCATCCAGGACCCCGTTCCCACACCCATGAGCCCATTCCCACATCCCGGACCCCCCACCCCGGCGGGTGCCCCGGGGCCCGGCGCTCACCGCAGGCTTTGGCAGCGCGCACACAAAGCTCCTCGGCCGTGTACTCGCCGAAGGTGAAGCTGAGCGTGCCCGCGGCGCTGCCCGGGGCCCGGCGCGGGGCGGGGGCCCGGTGGTACAGGAACACCTGCAGGGTCCCGCTCTCGGCCGACGAGAGGCTGCAGGAGCGGCCCCCGATCAGCGGCGTCTCCTCGCCCAGCGGGGCCATGGCAGGCGCTGCAAGGAAAGGGAGAGTCGGAGTGACCCCCTTGTCCCACCCTCATCATCCTCCCCGCGGCCAAACCCCGCAGCAGCAACACCCGCAGGGCTGGGATGGGCCCCTCCTGGGAAGGAGGGAGGGGAAACTGAGGCACGCGGTTGGATTTCGCCCCCCTCTCCCAGCCTGTCCCATCCTCCCGGCCGCTCCTCCTCTGCCTCAGTGCTCCCGGTGTGAGCAGGGGGGACCCGGCTCCATCCCGGCTCCATCCCGGTTCCATCCCGGCTCCATCCTGTCTCCATCCTGGCTCCATCCCGAGTCCATCCCCAGTTCCATCCCAGCCCTATCCCAGCCCCATCTCGGCTCCATCCCCGGCTCCAATCCCGGCCCCATCCCCGTTCCATCCCCGGTTCCATCCCGAGCTGGCCGCACCCCCGGCTCCCCCCCGGTACCTCTGCCGTGCCGGGGGCCTCGCTGCGGGCCTGGGGAGGGGGTCCCGGACGGGCTGCGCTGCCAAATCGGGGTTCTGGGGGTGCGTAGGTGGCTGCGAGCGAAGGAGAGATAAAAAATCCCCCGGGCGACTTCCTTCCTGCCCGAGGCCTCCTGGGCGGGCGGCTTCCTTCCAGGGGAGGGGGGACAAAGTGCGACACCCCAGGGCGCAGCCAGGGGGTGTCGGGAGGGCGAAGGGTTGAAAACCTGGGCACCCCCGGGCACACTCTGGGCACTCCTTTGGGCAAAGCCGGGCACTCCTTTGGGCAAAGCCGGGGACAATCTGGGCACTCTCGGGGACTCTCTGGGCACCTCCGGGGACACCCTGGGCACCCCTGGAGACCCTCTGGGTACCCCCAGGGACAATCTGGGCACCCTCGGGCATCCTCTGGGCGCCTCTGGGCATCCCCGGGGACACTCCGGGCACCCCCCAGTGCTGGCGCCGTGGGTACCACAGGGACGGGGGATGCTCTGCCAGGGCAGCTCAGCCAGGGCGCTGCCAACCCCCCCCGTCCCCCATTGCTGCCACCCCCAGAGCCCCTCCTGGCCCCGGTCCTGCCCCCGGTGTCACCGCGGGGCTGGGCGTGTGCCAGCCCCGGGCCCGTGCGGTGTCGCACGTCCCCGCCCGGCGGATGTGGCCCAAACTCGCTGTTTTTTCCCCTGGAGCTGCTCCAAGCCCGCTCGGCGAGGAGGAGGCGCCGCGGCGGGGAGGGGAAGGGGTCCTGCCCTGCCCTGTCCCCCCCCTCCGGGGACACGTGGTGGGGACAGTGCCACCACCAGGGCTGGAGACAGGGACAGGGACCCTCGTGTGCCCGGCGGGGAGGACTCAGAGGGGGCGGTGGCCCCGTGGTGGCACCGGGGAGGGGACGGGGACCTCGCGGTGATGGATTAGAGGGGACGGAGCCTTCGTGGTGACACCTGGGAGGGGACAATGCCTCCGTGGTGCCATCTCGGAGGGGACGGTGCCTTCATGCTGGTGACCTGGAGGGGACGGTGACCTCGTGGTGATGGCCTGGAGAGGACACTGCCTCCATGGTGATGACCGGGAGGGGACAGTGACCTCGTGGTGATGCTGTGTAGGGGACAGGGACCTTGTAGTGACACTTCGGAGGGGACAGTTCCTCCGTGGCCACACCTTGGAGGGGACACTGCCCCCGTGGTGACACCCTGGAGTGGACTCTTCCCCCTCGGTAACACCTCGGAGGGGGCGGTGACACATCAGAGGCCACACTGCCAGCTCTGTCCCCACCTCAGGGCTGTTCCCTTGCCCCAACCCCAACCTCACCCGCGGGGTTTGGGGCAAGAGCTTGGAAATCCCCAAACCTGTCCGTGCCCGGGCGGGACAAGGTGGCGTTGGTGGCAGGGAATGAGGAAGCGGGGCCAGCCCCACGCCCGGTGCCACGTATCCCGCCAGGAGCCACCGTCCTGCCCCGCCACCGCCGCGCTGCCGGGGCTCAGCGCCGGGGCCGTACGGGAGGGAAGGGGTTATTTATGGCCGCGGCCGCCGACAGCTCCATCCTCCCCGCCGCGGCTCCCTCCCCGAGCGCCTGAACGTGCCTCCCACCGGCTGGAGCAGCTCGAGGCACGGCCGGGCCCTCCACACCTCCGGGGACGAGGCAGGGACCCCTCCCCGGGGAGCAGCCCCCGCTCGGCTCCCCGGGCTCGGTCCGGCCGGTCCGTCCCGCTCCGCCGGCAAACAACAACCTGTTCCTTCTGGGGTAAAGGTTTCCTTCGGGTTTGTTGTTTTTTCCCCTCGGCTGGAGATAACTTTGGCTCCGCCGGAGGCTCTGCCCCTCCTTGTTTGTGCTGCTTTGGGGAGGGGTCTCTCCCCTCCTCTCCCTCTCCCTCCCCTCTCCCTCCCGGCCGTGTCCCTTCGGTGCTTCCCTGGAGCCGGTGGCCGGAGCAGCCGAAGCGGGGAAGGATCGGGGGCAATTCCCCAGCCAAATTCTGGCTGTTCCTCCTCGGACTCTGCCCTTTGGCACCCCTTGGCACAGCCCTGGCTTGGGAAGGGCACAGAGGGCACGGGGTGCGGCACAAAGTCCCGCTCCCCACTCCTCTTTCCGCTCGGCTCTCCCATTCCAAGGAATTCTCTCTCCCTCCAGTCTCCCCCCCCTCGGATGCGCCGCTGCCGCCGAGCCCCGGCCTAACCCCGCGCCGAGTCCCTCCCGCAGCCGCCCTATTTGGGGTCCCCCACACCCTAAAGCCACCATGCCAGGAACCCAGGACGTGCGGGACCTCACCTTCAGCCCGTGGGATTACGGAGTCTTCGCGCTGATGCTGCTGATCTCCACGGCCATCGGGCTCTTCCACGGGCTGGCCAAGGGCGGCCAGAAAACCTCGGAGGATTTTTTCACGGGTGGCCGGAGGATGTCGGCGCTGCCCGTGGGGCTCTCGCTGTCCGCCAGTTTCATGTCGGCCATCCAGGTGCTGGGGGTGCCGGCCGAGGCGTTCCGCTACGGAGCCAAATTCCTCTGGATGTGCCTGGCGCAGCTCATCAACAGCGCGCTCACCGCGCAGCTCTTCCTGCCCGTCTTCTACCGCCTGGGGCTCACCAGCACCTACGAGGTGGGCACGGCGGGGACACGGCGGGGACACGGCTGGGGGGTCCCGCCGAGGTGCCGAGCATCGCTGCCAACGGCTCCGGGCTCAACTCGGCGGATGAGACCCCCCCCGGGGGGTGCGGACCCCGCTCCCGAGGTGTCCCGGGGTGTCTCGGGGGATGTCCCGGGGGTCCCGGGTTGTCCCAAGGTGTCCCTGACTGTCCTGGGGGTGTCCCGGGGTCACCCGGGTGTCCCCTCGCAGCCCCGTAGGACCCCGCTCCCCCCCTGCCTTGGGGTTCTGGGGGTCTCTGTGTCCCCCCCCAACCCCACGGGGGGTGCGGACCCTTCTCACCCCCTGCCCCGGCTGCTGGGGGGTCTCTCCCAGCCCCTCTCCCCCCGTGCGTTGGAGTTCGGGGGGTCCCCCCAACCCCGCGGGACCCCGCTCGCCCTGCCGGGGTTTTGGGGGTCCCTCGAGCCCCCCCAGCCCCTGCTCAGGGCTCACTCCGGGCTGGTCCCGACGTGCTTTTTGTCCTTGTCCTTGTCGCAGTACCTGGAGCGGCGCTTCAGCCGGAGCGTGCGGCTGTGCGGGACCGTGCAGTACGTGGTGGCCACGGTGCGTGTGCGGTGCTGGCCTTGGGGACAGCGCGGGGACAGCGCTGGCGGTGCCCTGAGCCCCTGGGAAGCGCCCTCGGCCCCGTGCTGCTGTTTGGGCTGGCTCGGAGCGAGAGCGGCGCGGCGGGAGCGCTGTTTGGAGAGAAAACCGCGCCGATCCCCCCCGCCGTGTCACCTGCGAGGGGACCCTGAGCCCCCCTCGGGACCCTGAGCCCCCACTCGGGATCCTGAGCCCCCACTCGGGACCCTGAGCTCCCCCTCGGGACCCTGAGCCCCCCCTCGGGATCCTGAGCCCCCACTCGGGATCCTGAGCCCCCCTCGGGACCCTGAGCCCCCCCCTCGGGACCCTGAGCCCCCCTTGGGACCCTGAGCCCCCACTCGGGACCCTGAGCCCCCACTTGGGACCCTGAGCCCCGACTCGGGATCCTGAGCCCCCCTCGGGATCCTGAGCCCCCCTTGGGACCCTGAGCCCCCCTCGGGATCCTGAGCCCCCTCTTCCCGCAGATGCTCTACACTGGGATCGTCATCTACGCGCCTGCCCTGATCCTAAACCAAGGTGTGGTGTGGCGCGGGGGGGGCTCTCCCCGTCCCTGTGTCCCCCTCCCCAGGTGACAATTCCCCCCCTCAGCATTGTCCCCTCTTCCCTCAGTCACCGGGCTGGATATTTGGGCATCGCTGCTGTCCACGGGGGCCATCTGCACCTTCTACACCACCATCGTGAGCGGGGGGGGGGTCCTGGGGGGTTCTGGGGGGTCCCCGGGGCGTCTCGGGTGTCCCGATGGGTCCCGGGGGGTCCCAGGGGGTTGTCCTGGGATGTCCCAGGGTGTCCTGTGGGTGTCCCGAGGTGTCCTGGGGGGGTCTTGGTGGGGTCCCGAGGTGTCCTGGGGGTGTCCCAGGGTGTCTTGTGGGTGTCTCGAGGTGTCCCTGGCCGTCCCAGGAGATGTCCCGAGGTGTCCCTGGCTGTCGCGGGGGTGTCCCTGGCTGTCGCGGGGGTGTCCCGGCGCTCAGCCCCGCTCGCTGTGCCGCAGGGCGGGATGAAGGCTGTCATCTGGACCGACGTGTTCCAGGTGTTTGTGATGCTCGCGGGTTTTGTCGCCATCGCCATCCGGGGGACGCTGCTGGCGGGGGGTCCCGCCGAGGTGCTGAGCATCGCCAGCAACGGCTCCAGGCTCAACTTCGCCGAGTGGGTCCCCCCCGAACCCCGCGGGACCCCGCTGCCCCTGCCTTGGGATCTCTGGGGTCACCGTGACCCCCCGAACCCCGCGGGACCCCGCTGCCCCTGCCTTGGGATCTCTGGGGTCACCGTGACCCCCCGAACCCCACGGGACCCCGCTGCCCCTGCCTTGGGATCTGTGGGGTCACCGTGACCCCCCGAACCCCGCGGGACCCCGCTGCCCCTGCCCCGGGGTACTGGGGGTCACTCCCAGTTCCCTCACCCCCTGTTCTGGGTTCTAGGGTCACCCCCAGCCCCTCTCACCCCCAACCTCGGGATCTGTGGGATCATCCCCAGCCCTTAACCCCTTTCCCCACATTCTGGGGTCTCTCCCAGTCCCTTCTCACCCCTGTCCTGAGTTCTGGGGTCACTCCCAGCCTCTCTCACCCCTTCCCTGACTTCTGGAGTCACTCCCAGGCCCCCTCAGGCCCAACCCCGGGATCTGTGGGGTCACCCCCAGACCTTCACCCCCTTCCCTGAGTTCTGGGGTCGCCCCCAGCTTCTCTCATCCCACCCTGGGATCTGTGGGGTCATCCCCAGCCCCTCACCTCCTTCCCTGAGTTCTGGGGTCGCCCCCAGCTTCTCTCACCCCACCCTGGGATCTGTGGGGTCTCTCCCAGCCCCTGCCCGCCCTCCCCGGGCTCTGTGCCATGCCGTGCCCCCCTGACCGGTCCCGGGCCGTGCCCAGTTTCAGCCCGGACCCGCGGAGCCGGTACACGGTGTGGACCTTCTTGCTGGGCGGGACGCTGCTCTGGCTCTCCATGTACGGCGTCAACCAAGCGCAGGTGCAGCGCTACGTGGCCTGCAGGAGCGAGAGGGAGGCCAAGATGTGAGTCCGGACCCCCCGGCATCCCCGGGAACCCCGGGAACTCTCCGGATCCCCTCGGCATCCCCGGGAACACCGGGAATTCTCCGGATCCCCTCGGCATCCCCGGGAACACCGGGAATTCTCCGGATCCCCTCGGCATCCCCGGGAACACCGGGAATTCTCCGGATCCCGCGCTGGGAGTCGCAGAGGGGAGGGGATGCTCTGGGGGCAGGGGGGGCTTTGTCTCCTGCCCGGGTCGTTGTGTGGGTGAAGCGCCCTGCAAGGACCTGGCACAGCCCCTGCCAGGACCTCCTTGCATCCTTTCATGGACCCTGAATTCCCCTGACACCCCTGCCAGGACCTTGCACCCCCTTAAGAACCCCGAATTCCCCTGACACCCCTGCGGGACCCCACACTCCCGCACTGCCTGAGCCCTCCTGTGCGAGACCCCAAGCCCCTGCCCAGCCCCTCTCACCCTGCCAGGACCTGGCACCTTTCCAGTCGCCCTGGCAGGACCCTGACCCCCGTGCCCCCCGTGTCCCCCGTGCCCCCCGTGCCCCTCGTGCCCCCCATGTCCCCTGTGCCCCTCATGTCCCCCATACCCCTCATGTCCCCCATGTCCCCCGTGCCCCCCATGCCCCCCATGTCCCCTGTGCTCCCCATGCCCCCCGTGTTCCCTGTGCCCCCCATGACCCGCATGCCCCCTGTGCCCCCCGTGCCCCCCGTGCCCCCCGTGCCCCTGCAGGGCGCTGCTGGTCAATCAGGTCGGGCTCTTCTGCATCGTGGCCAGCGCCGTGGCCTGCGGGCTCGTCATGTTCGTGCTCTACGGCCACTGTGACCCTCTGCTGGCCGGGGCCATCTCTGCCCCCGACCAGGTACCGACCCCTCAGGATCCCCCCCGGCATCACAGCGGGTTTTGGGGTCCCACAGGATCGTGTCCCTTCCAGGACCCCTCAAGCAGTGGGATCAGAGGGGGTTTTGGGTCCCCTCAGGGGCACAGGGGTCCCTTGGTATCCAGATCCTCTCCAGGAGTCCCCAAGGTAGTGGGGTCAGAGGGGGTTTTGGGATCCCCCGGGGTCCTGGCCCTTTCAGGACCCTTCAAGCAGTGGGGTCAGAGGGGGTTTTGGGGTCCTCCAGAATCCTCATCTCTCCAGCACCCCTTGAGGCAGTGGGGTGGGAGTTTGGGGCTCCCAGGGGTATTTGGGGTCCCCCAGGGCTCTAGATCCTTTCCAGCACCCCTGAGGCATTGGGATAGGAGTCTGGGGGGCTCCCAGTGGGTTTTGGGGTCTCCCCGGGATCCTGCCCCCTCCAGCACCCCCTGAGGCAGTGGGGTGGGAGTCTGGGGGGCTCCCAGGGGTTTTGGGGTCGCGCTGGCCCCTCCCCTCACCCCTGTCCCCCAGTACATGCCCTACCTGGTCCTGGACATCTTCGGGAGCACCCCGGGGGTGCCGGGGCTGTTCCTGGCCTGCGCCTACAGCGGCACGCTCAGGTGAGGAGGGGTCCCAGCCTGGGGACACGGGCGGGGGGTGCCACCACCCCGGTGTCCCCATGGGGCTGACGGGGCCACCTCGTGCCCAGCACGGCCTCCACGTCCATCAACGCCATGGCTGCTGTCACCGTGGAGGACCTGGTGCGGCCGCGGCTGCCGGTGCTGTCCCCCAGGAAGCTGACACTGATCTCCAAGGGGCTCTGTGAGTGTCACCGCGCCTGCGGGGACAGGGATGGGTCACCCTGCGGGGATGGGTCACCCCCCAGGGTCACCCCTGCCTGGGCTGTGCCAGGCTGTGACGTCCCATTCCACCCTATGAATTCCATCTCAATCCCATCCTGTAAATCCCAACCCAATTCCAGAAATCCTAACCCAATCCCATACCATAAATCTCAATCCCATCCCATCAATCCCATCAATCCCAATCCCATCCCATCCATCCCATCTCAATCCCAATCCCATCAATCCCATCCCATAGATTCTGTCCCAGACTATCAATCCCATCCCACCAATCTCATCCCAATCCCAATCCCATAAATCCCACCCATCCCATAAATCCCATCCCAATCCCAATCCCATCCCATCCGATATTCCCGCAGCTCTCACCTTTGGCACCTCCTGCATCACCGTGGCCGCTCTGTCCTCACTGCTGGGGGGGGGTGTCCTGCAGGTGAGAGCCCCCCGAGACCCCAAATCCCCTCCCTCAGCTTCTACCATCCCAAAAAATCCCCAAAACCCCCCCAAAACCCCCCAAACCCCCACGCTGTCAGTGACCATCCAAGCGGTGACACCGCGGGAACACGGCCACGCTCCGGTGGCACCTGGAGAGCCCTCGAGGCTGAAGGGGTTGGGGCAGTGCCAGGCCCCCCTGGAGCTCTCACAGACCTCAAAAAAACCCCAAAAAAAACCCAAAAAAACCCGCAAACCTCCCCCGAATCCTCCCCAAATCCCGTCCCCTGTCTGTGCCCATCTGAGTGGGGACACCACAGGGACACTGCGGGGACACAGCCCAGCTCTGGTGCCACCCAGAGAACCTTCATTGAGGGGGAGTTGAGGCAGTGCCAGGCCTCCCCTGGAGCTCTTGCAGACCCCAAAAAAACCCCAAAACCCCCCCAAAACCCCCCAAACCTGCCCGCGCTGTCAGTGACCATCCAAGCGGTGACACCGCGGGGACACGGCCACGCTCCGGTGGCACCTGGAGAGCCCTCGAGGCTGAAGGGGTTGGGGCAGTGCCAGGCCCCCCTGGAGCTCTTGCAGACCCCCAAAAAACCCCAAAAAAACCCACAAACCCCCAACTCTCCCCGTGCTCTCTGTGCCCAACTGAGCGGGGACACAGCGGGGACACCACAGGGACACCGCAGGGACACAGCCCAGCTCGGGTGGCACCCGGAGAGCCCTTAAGCATTTAAGGGGCGTTTGGGGCAGTGCCAGGGCCTGCTGGAGCTCTCACAGACCCCAAAAAAACCCCCAAAACCCCAAACCCCCCACGCTGTCTGTGCCCAACGGAGTGGAGACACCACAGGGACACAGTGGGGACATGGCCATGCTCTGGTGGCACCTGAAGAGCCATCAAGGAGGAGGGGTTGGGGCAGTGCCAGGCCCCCCCTGGAGCTCTCCCAGACCCTAAAAAAAAACCAAAAAAAACCCCAAAACGCCAGGGCTCCTTCACGGTGATGGGGGTGATCAGCGGGCCCCTGCTGGGCGCCTTCATACTGGGGATGTTCCTGCCCCGCTGCGGCACCGCCGTGAGTGCGGGGTCAGGGTTTGGGGTTTGGGGTTTGGGGTCGGGTTTGGGGGATTTGGGGTTTGGGGTCGGGTTTGGGTTTGGGGGATTTGGGGTTTGGGCATTTGGGAGATTTGTGGTTTGGGGATTTGGGGTTTGGGGGGTTTAGTGTGAGGGTCTGGGGTTTGGGATCAGCGGTTTGGGATTTGAGGTTTGGGGTTTGTGGGATTTGGGGGTTGGGGTGTTTGGGGGATTTGGGGGCAGGGTCTGTGGTTTGGGCATTGGGGTGTTAAGGGGATTTCGGGAAAGGGTCTGGGGCTTGGGGATTGGAGGCTTGAGGTTTGAGAATTTGGGGTCAGCGGTTTGGGGTTTGGGGTCAGCACGGGGATGGTTTGGGGAGTTTGGGATGTTTGGGGATTGGAGGGTTGGGGTTTGGGGAGGGGGATTTTGGGAATGGGAGGATTTGGGGGTGAGGAGGATTTTGGGTGTTCTGCCATTCAGCACAGCCATGGGGATATTTGGGATTTTTGGGGGGGTCTCCACAGCTCCCCTGGGCCCTGCTGATCCCCTGTCCCTGTCCTGTCCCTGTCCCTGTCCCTGTCCCTGTCCCTGTCCCTGTCCCTGTCCCAGGGGGTGCTGGGGGGCTTGGCCGTGGGCCTGGCACTGTCACTGTGGGTGGCCGTGGGTGCCACCCTGTACCCGCCCAGCGCGGCCACCATGGGGGTGCTGCCCACCTGGGGGACGCTGTGCCCGCCCCGCAACGCCACCAGCGCCACCAGCGCCACCAGCGCCACCAGCGGCCCCGCCCTGCCCGCGCCACCCCCGGAGCCGCTGCGGTGAGCGGGGCTGGGGACAGCGGGGAGTGCTCCTGTCCCCTGGGGTGGCACATCCCTGTCCCCTGGGGTGGCACGTCCCTGTCCCTGTCCCTGCTGGCTGTGGTCTCACATCCCTTTTCCTGTTGGCTCTAACGTCACATCACTGTCCCCATTCCCTGTGACGTCACACCCCTGTCCCTGCTGGCTCTGATGTCACGTCACTGCCCCTGCTTGTTGTGACATCACAACAATGTCCCTGTCCCTTATGATGTCACAGCCCGTCCCTGTTGTGACATCACATCCCCGTCCCTGGTCCCTGTGACATCACATCCCTGGCCCTGCTGGCTGTGATGTCACAACCCTGTCCCCATTCCCTGTGACGTCACTGGGTCTCCCTGTAGGCAGTGACATCACCAGGTGTCCCTGTGGGTGGTGACACCCCGCTGTCCCCGTGCCCTGTGACGTCACACGGTGTCCCCATTCCCTGTGACGTCACCGGGTGTCCCTGCGGGTGGTGATGTCACCGTGTGTCCCTGCTGGCGGTGACACCCCGCTGTCCCCTGTCACAGCCCGGCCATCCTGGATGACTTCTACTCCATATCCTACCTGTACTACGGCGCCTTGGGGACACTGGGGACTGTGGGGACAGGGGCCCTGCTCAGCCTGCTGCCAGGTGAGAGGGGAGATGGCCCTGTCACCTCCTGTGTCACCCCCTGGGTCACCCCCCATCACCCTGTTCCTGTCACCCTTCCCTGTGACCTCATTCCTGTCACTCCCTGTCACCCGTCCCTGTCACCCTGTTCCTGTCGCCCTTCCCTGTGACCTCATTCCTGTCACTCCCTGTCACCCTGTCCCTGTCACCCATTCCTGTCACGGTGTCCCCTCCTGACAGGGCCAGCGCGGCAGAGCCGCCGTCCCCAGGGTGTGCTGTGGTGGGACATCGTCAGGGCTGCACCCTCGGGTGGCCTCAAGGGTGACAGCAGCGCTGGGGACGAGCCCCTGGACAAGGCCACGGTGACCCAGGCGCTGCTGGAGACGGGAGGGGAGCGGAAACCCCCGTGTGACCCCGCCAAGGGTGGCACCGTCACCGAGAGCGACGTGTAGGGGACAGCGGGGTGGGGACACAGTGCTGGCCCCAATAAAGGAGCTGCTGATCCTGGACAGAGCCTGTCCTTGGGGGGACGGGGAGAAAACACAGTGGGGGGACACGGGGAAGGGCAGGGAGGGTACATGGGGGACACGGGGAGGGGACAAGCAAGCACTGAACCTGAGGCAGGTCAGTCACTTTGTCAGTAACATTCTGCTCGTGCTCTTACTCGAAGCTGAACGTGGCATTTGACCTGAGGCTGTAGAAAAAGGTTCCAAAATTGATTGATAGCACTGAGGTTACGGGTGTGTAGTTCAGTTAGAAGCATGTAACGTGACAGGGTAGAAAACTTAGAGATTAGAGTTTTAGAATACAGTAATATATATAGAGAGAGAGCAAAATAAAAGTTTTAAGGCAGAAACTAATCCTTCATGAGTTTCGGTAGTATTTTGTAATTAGACAGAAAATTGAGGAGTTTGAGTGATTAGTTATTGAGTTAAAAATAAAACAATTTAAGTTGTCCTTTCTTAATTAGATAGTTTAACCTTAAAAGACTTTGTAGAGGAAAATAATTGGCTATTTTATAACTCATTAGTAGACAACTACAGTACTCACTACTTGCAAGACTCTTACAATAAATGAAAAAAAAAAAAAATTAAGCCTGAACACAAAATACCATCTCAAGTACCTTCAATGCCTACCTCAATAGAATAAAAAAGGGGTGTGAAAAAAGCCAATCACTTGTTTTTTAAATTTTAAAAGTTTAACAGTAATAAAATGGTTATAAAAAATAGTAATACAATGACAGTAATAACAAAATGGTTAAAAAATAGTAATACAATTAGAGTAATAACAATGTGGACAAATTGAATTAGGACAATATGAGACAATAAATATAAATAGTTACGGACGTCCAGGTACCTTTTTCTGGGCAGCACGAGCCCGAAAAAGGACACAGTTAACAGAGGATTAACCCTTAAAAACAACAGCCTGTTGCATATTCATACACTTCATACATGATGCATAAATTCCATTAAAACACAGGATTCTGTTTGGTCATCATCAACTTCTTCCTCTGAATCCTGACAGCACCTTCGAGGTGGAAGAAGTTCATTTCTTCTGATAATGGAGCAATAAATTCTCTTTCTCTGAAAGATTCAGGTGTCCTGTGGCTGCTGTCTGGTGTGAGTCCTTTCTTTAAAGAAAAGTATCTTACATAGCAGAGTTTCTATTTGAACATTTTTTATAACCTAAACCTATATTTAACACAGTACTTAAGAGAATTAATACAGCATTACTTTCTAACACTACACATATAATATTCATTTTAATATTTGCGAAAAGCCAACCATAAAATGCATGCATTTTTTACACCTGTAAGCAGCCTTTTCCATTTGCATTCCCATACATTGTGGGATACATTACATACATTGTGAGTCTGTGAGAATTATACTAGCAGGATGTTTACAGTCATTTGGTGTGAGTGTCTGTCTGTCCTTCCAGGGTACTTTTCAGCAGTTGCTTAAAATATGGGGAGCAGATACCACTGTCCCTTATTGCTTTTCACAATTCTTTTATCTCCTGAGGTAGGGTAGCCACCCATGTTCTAGGACCACCGGCTTGCTGGCTGAATAGCACAGGCATTGCTAAAGGATTTAGACTTTCTTCTTTGCAAATCTGGCCTCTGACTTCATCCCAGTCTGTTAGTTGAAAATTATCAAAAGATTTTTGTGAGTTTTCTAATTTTGGGATTAATGCTGGCGATTTTTCAGGGTTTAGTGTCTCATTTTGGGTCGAGAAATCTGTCCCAAACACTGGGGGGGACTCTGGAGCTATTTGGGAACAGTTCTTTTTCGAAATTCTTTTGTGTTGGGATCAAAGGGTTGGCATCTGCAGGGGCGAAATAATTCTCTGTCTGTCCTGTATGTATTAAAGCAGCTGTCATATTCCAGCCTCCCCCTCCTCGTCGCAAGGTTTGTGTGCGGGGATGTGGCTGTGCGGACGAATCATGACACAAAGTAGTCCCGCTCGGTACTAGGAGTGCGGAACGCGAAATCGCGGAGGCACACCAGGTGTGCATTGTGCGGGATCGCGCGCTGCGGAGGGATATGTCGGTGATGCGGCCGCGCCCGGCTCCTCAAGGTCCGGCAGAGGGAGAGAAGCGGAAGGATACAAGCAAAGCGCTGCAGTTTTCGCTTGCTGTGGTGCCGTGTACGGACCCGGTGGCGGCAGAAGCGGCGTGACAGGGCACAGGGATGCCGGCTGTGGCCGGGCAGCGGCACGCAGCGGCTCGGAACCGGGACCGGGCTGTACCAAAGCTGCGGCAAAAGCAGTCGCGGGTAGCGGCGGGGCCGTGGGTTAGGTTAGGGTTCCGGGAAGCAGCGCTGTGGTTGGATGAGCCGGCGCGGAGTGATATCGCTGGTCCGGGGGTTGTAGCAACTGCGCATGCGTGGGTTGCCTCACTAGGTCCGCGGAGACGCACGGCGCGGGGATGGCGGGCCGGGGGGTGCGGGACGTGGCGGAGCCGCGGAAACGGGACACGGGGCTGCGGCTGCGGAAGGCAACGCCGGCACGGCCGTGGTGGCAGGAGGCGGCGGAGCCGCGCCATCCAGCAGCTCTGAAGCGGGGGGCCGCGGTGGGGAAGGCGCGGCCCGGCCCGCCATGCAGCGGCGGCGGCGGCGGCGGCAGGAGCGAGAAAGCGACCACGGGCGGCGGCGGGGCGGCCTCATCAGCGGCAGATGCTCCCGGGGTGGCGGGAGGCGGGAGGAGCGGCGGGAGGCTGCTGCGGGGGGGGCCGCGGCGTGCAGCCGCTGGGGGCTGGGGTGGCTCCGGACGGGAGGCTGGGCTGGAGCGGCGGCAGGCGTGGCAGAGACCGCAGCCACCGGTGCAGACGCCGCGGCGCCGGTACGGGGCGGGGCGCCCCGGTCCCGGCGCAAGCGGTGCCGTGCCGGGACCAGGGGATTGCGCCGAAACGCCGGCAGGGACGGGGTCTGCCCTGCCGCGGGGCCCGTGGGCGGCTCGGGGTGCGCTGCGTGCGCTTGAATGCCGGGCGGGGGGGGGGGGGGGGGGGGGGGGGTGGGCGCGGGCTTCCCGCCGCAACGCGCACAGGGGGCGCTGGGGAAGCAGCGCGGCCGCGCCAGGCGTGCTCGGCACCGCGGATCCGGGAGCCGCAGAAGACTGCGAAGACGCAGCAGCGAAGGGACTTGGGCCACCCCTGGCCTCGCTGTGTCGGCAAAGGGGGCGCGGGGGACGTGGGGGGCGGCAGGAACGGCCGCACTCGCGGGTAGCGGGGGCAGGGGGGTCGGGGCCGTGGTGAGGGTGGCGGGCGGGCTCCTAGAGGCGGGATTAGGGGGCGGGGCCGCGAGTTTGGCGAAACCGGGGGCGGGAACCACGGTAGCCGGGACAGCAGGGACGAACGGGATGGCACGGGCGGTGGGAGGGGCCGGGGGGACGGGTGTCGGGACCGCGAGGGCGGGGCGGCAGGGGCGAGCAGCACCGCGGCTACCGGAGCGACGGGGAGGTGGGGGGCGTGTCCCGCTGGAGCCTCGCGGCGGCGAGGGGCGGAGTCGCAGGAGGGGCGGAGCTCGGCGGGGCGGCTGCTGCGGGCACCCCCCGTGCGGCAAACACAGCTCAAGCCACGCCCTGCAAGCTGGGACAAGCCCCGCGGCAGCCATGGCCCGGCAGGAGGTGCTATTAAAGTGCTTTAAACACCTCTGTCCCAAAAGTCTCTTGTAAATACAGCATTGGGGAAATTCATTAAAGTCCGATCTATGAGGTTTTTTTTAACTCCTGTTGTGGTACTATAACTTTACGACAGTCGCGCTTTACAACGCCTTTTACGACAGTCGCGTGTCACGGCCCCTTTTGCGGCAACCGCGCTTTACGGCAGTTTTGCGGCAGTAGCGCTTTACAGCACCTTTCGCGACAGTCGCGCTTTACGGCACCTTTTACGACAGTCGCGCTTTACGGCACCTTTTACGACAGTCGCGCTTTACGACACCCTTTACGACAGTGTTGCTTTACGGCACCTTTTACGACAGTCGCGCTTTACGACACCCTTTACGACAGTGTTGCTTTACGGCAGCTTTTACGACAGTCGCGATTTACGGCACTGTTTACGACAGTGTTGCTTTACGGCACCTTTTACGGCAGTGTTGCTTTACGACACCTTTTACGACAGTCGCGCTTTACGGCACCTTTTACGACAGTCGCGCTTTACGGCGCCTTTTGCGACAGTCGCGCTTTACGGCAGCTTTTACGACACTGCTGCTTTACGGCACCTTTTGCGACAGTCGCGCTTTACGGCACCTTTTGCGACAGTCGCGCTTTACTGCACCTTTTACGACAGTCGCGCTTTACGGCGCCTTTTGCGACAGTCGCGCTTTACGGCAGCTTTTACGACACTGCTGCTTTACGGCACCTTTTACGTTACTCGCGCTTTACGGCAGTTTTGCGACAGTCGCACTTTACGGCACCTTTTACGACAGTCGCGCTTTACGGCACCTTTTGCGACAGTCGCGCTTTACTGCACCTTTTGCGACAGTCGCGCTTTACGGCACCTTTTGCGACAGTCGCGCTTTACTGCACCTTTTACGACAGTCGCGCTTTACGGCGCCTTTTGCGACAGTCGCGCTTTACGGCGCCTTTTGCGACAGTCGCGCTTTACGGCACCTTTTACGACACTGCTGCTTTACGGCACCTTTTACGTTACTCGCGCTTTACGGCAGTTTTGCGACAGTCGCACTTTACGGCACCTTTTACGACAGTCGCGCTTTACGGCCCCTTTTACGACAGTCGCGCTTTACGGCACCTTTTGCGACAGTCGCGCTTTACGGCACCTTTTGCGACAGTCGCGCTTTACTGCACCTTTTGCGACAGTCGCGCTTTACTGCACCTTTTGCGACAGTCGCGCTTTACGGCACCTTTTGCGACAGTCGCGCTTTACGGCCCCTTTTACGACAGTCGCGCTTTACGGCACCTTTTGCGACAGTCGCGCTTTACGGCACCTTTTGCGACAGTCGCGCTTTACTGCACCTTTTACGACAGTCGCGCTTTACGGCGCCTTTTGCGACAGTCGCGCTTTACGGCAGCTTTTACGACACTGCTGCTTTACGGCACCTTTTACGTTACTCGCGCTTTACGGCAGTTTTGCGACAGTCGCACTTTACGGCACCTTTTACGACAGTCGCGCTTTACGGCACCTTTTGCGACAGTCGCGCTTTACGGCACCTTTTACGACACTGCTGCTTTACGGCACCTTTTACAACAGTCGCGCTTTACGACAGTTTTACGACAGTCGCGTTTTTACGGCAGTTTTACGACAGTCGCGCTTTACGGCACTACCTTTTATGGACCTTTTACGGTACTTTACGGTTTTTATTTTCTTTTTCATTTATTTCTGATTGATTTTATTTTTTAATTTTAATTTTTTATTTAATTTGTATTTTTCATTTTTCTATTTTTAAAGCTTTTTTTTAAATTTTATTTTTTATTTAATTTGTATTTTTCATTTTTCAATTTTTAAAGCTTTTTTTTAAATTTTATTTTTTATTTAATTTGTATTTTTCATTTTTCTATTTTTAAAGCTTTTTTTTAAATTTTATTTTTCATTTAATTTGTATTTTTCATTTTTCTATTTTTAAAGCTTTTTTAAATTTTATTTTTATTTAATTTGTATTTTTCATTTTTCTATTTTTAAAGCTTTTTATTTTATTTTTTCAATTTTATTTTTTATTTAATTTGTATTTTTCATTTTTCTATTTTTAAAGCTTTTTATTTTTTTAATTTTGTTTTTTATTTAATCTCTAGTTTTCATTTTTCTATTTTTAAAGCAAAAAATTTTATTTTTAAAATTTTTTTAAATTTAATTTTTATTTTTCATTTTTCTATTTTTAAAGGTTTTTAAAATTTTTTTATTTTATTTTTAATTTAATTTTTAGTTTCCATTTTTCTATCTTTAAAGCTTTTTTTATTTTATTTTTTATTTAATTTTTTATTTTTCATTTTTCTATTTTTACAGCTTTTTTTAATTTTATTTTTAATTTTATTTTTTATTTAATTTTTATTTTTCATTTTTCTATTTTTAAAGCTTTTTAATTTTTTAATTTTATTTTTTATTTAATTTGTATTTTTCATTTTTCTGTTTTTAAAGCAAAAAATTTTGTTTTTAAAATTTTTTTAAATTTAATTTTTATTTTTCATTTTTCTATTTTTAAAGTTTTAAATTTTTTTTTAATTTTATTTTTTATTTAATTTGTAGTTTTCACTTTTCCATTTTTAATGCTGTTTCTTTTGTTTTTTTAATTTATTTTAATTTTTATTTTTCATTTTTCTATCTTTAAAGCTTTTTTTATTTTATTTTTTATTTAATTTGTATTTTTCATTTTCTCTTTTTAAAGCATTTATTTTATTTTTAAATTTTTTTTAAACTTAATTTTTATTTTCATTTTTCTATTTTTAAAGCTTTTTATTTTATTTTAAAATTTCATTTTTTATTTAATTTTTATTTTTCATTTGTCTATTTTTAAAGCTTTTTATTTCTTTAAAATTTTATTTTAATTTAATTTCTATTTTTCACTTTTCCATTTTTAAAGCTGTTTCTTTTGTTTTTTATTTTTATTTTTAATTTTTATTTTTCATTTTTCTATTTTTAAAGCATTTTTTTATTTTATTTTTAATTTAATTTTTATTTTTCATTTTTCTACTTTTAAAGCTTTTTATTTTATTTTTTAATTTTTTTTTAAACTTAATTTTTATTTTCATTTTTCTATTTTTAAAGCTTTTTATTTTATTTTTAAATTTCATTTTTTATTTAATTTTTATTTTTCATTTGTCTATTTTTAAAGCTTTTTATTTCTTTTAAATTTCATTTTAATTTAATTTCTATTTTTCACTTTTCCATTTTTAAAGCTGTTTCTTTTGTTTTTTATTTTTATTTTTAATTTTTATTTTTCATTTTTCTATTTTTAAAGCTTTTTATTTTATTTTTTAAATTTTATTTTTTATTTAATTTTACTTTTCATTTTTCTATTTTTAAAGCATTTATTTTAGTTTTAAAATTTTTTTATATTTAATTTTTATTTTTCATTTTTCTATTTTTAAAGCTTTTTAAAATTTTTTTAAGTTTTACTCTAATTTAATTTTTATTTTTCATTTTTCTATTTTTAAAGGGTTTCTAAAAAATTTTTAAATTTTATTTTTAATTTTTTTTCATTTTTCTGTTTTTAAAGCTTTTTATTTTGTTTTTTTAATTTTATATTTTTTAAATTTTTCTATTTCTAAAGCATTTTAAAATTTTTTTAATTTTGTTTTTTATTTAATCTTTATTTTTAATTTTTCTATATTTAAAGCCTTTTATTTTTTTAATTTACTTTTTATTTAATTTTATTTTTAATTTTTCTATTTTTAAAGCTTTTTATTTTTTTTTATTTGGTGCTGCCCAGACCAATTGAAGCTGGTGATTGTGGTGGTGTTTGAGGGTCTTGCATTACGGCACTACCTTTTATGGAACTTTTACAGCACTTTACAGCACTTTACAGTTTTTATTTTGTTTTTCATTTATTTTAAATTAATTTTGTTACTTTAATCACTCTGCCGCTGATTGTGGTGGTGTTTGAGGGTCCCCAGCACAAGGGAAGAGACAAGAATCTTGACTCCACCTTTCAGGAGGCTGAAATATTATTTTATGATCTCTATTCTATTAAAAGAAAATGAGATATTAGAACTACACTAAAAGGGCAAGGAGACATCAGAAAGCTGGAAAGGAATGAATAATAAAAACCTGGGACTGCTCACAGCCCCGACACCGCTGGACCAGGATTGGTCATCAAGTAGAAACAATGCACAGGAGACCAGTCCAAGATGCCCCTGTTGCTAAACCATCTCCAGCCCACACTCCACAGCCAGCAGATCGTTATTGGTTCCATTTCTGTTCTGAGGCTTCTCAGGAGAAAAATCCCAGCAAAAGGATTTTCATCAAACACGTCAGTGCCAGGTGATGGCACAGGCAGCATGGGCTGGCCGAGGTCACTGTGTCATCCCTGCCAGCCCAGGTGTCACAGCAAGGAGCAGAGAGTTCACCCTGTGCTCAGCCTGTGCTCACACAGCCCTGCCAAGGGACCGGCTGCCAAAACAGAGCCGTGCCATGCATGCCAGTGTCTGCGTGGCAGAGAGAGGACATAAAAAGCCACTGAGGAAGCTGTCACCTCCTCCCTGAGCTCTGCCCTGCAGGCCGGGCCATGGGCAGCCACTTTGGGAAAGCTGCATTTGCTGCCCATCAGCTGCTCTGTGTCTGACAGGAATTGAAATAGCCCAGGTTTGGGTTGGTGCTGAGCAGAGGGCAGGGAGGAGAAAGGGAAAAGGCTGTGCTGCAGGGCAGGTGAATCCAGGCAGAGCCAGTTTGGGGAACAGCCTTGTCTAACAGCATTTCATTTTCCAGTTCTACTACATTGCATTTCATTTTGCACTTCTGCTAGAACTGCAGGTCAACAGGTTTCAAATATCCTCCTCAGTCCCAGCAGCCTGCTTGAAAGTGCTGTGTCTTTATCAGAGCATTGATGGTCCTTCTGAAATGTGAGTCTCACTGGCTGCATCCAAACCTTGTGCTTGAAGAGCATTCCTAATTAAAGCAGGTTGGGCCTTTGGGGAAGAAGGGGCTGCAAAGCATTTCCTAAAGCATTTTCTACTCCAATTTCATTGTGAGGAAATACACCTGAAGGATGATGCAGGGATTAGGATTGAGAGAAAGATGAGTTTGGTGGGTCAATTTTACTTTGAGAGCTTGAGAAGCACAGGAAGCCCAAGTGATGATCCCAGAGGGTTGAACACAGAGGTTTCACCCTCCCAGATATACAAGGGCCTTAAATTTAAAACCACTGCTCTCAGCACGGAGCTGTCTCAATGCTGCATTAATGTTTTCTCCTCTTTGTGCACGTGTAGAATTGAAATCCCTCTTGGGGAGGAAGCTTATTCCAAGTAAATTCCTAAACAATCAGCTGAAAAAAAACCCTGAAATGTTCTTTCACTTGATTTGCTACTCCCTGCCAAATGCATGCGCATGCCAGGTCTTGAGCCTGGTACTGGGGTACTGGAGCTGAGCCTTGAAGGAGGAATTGTCCACACAAGGCTTCTCCTTCAGTTTTGGGATCCAGTGCTGATTGCAACCAGGTCTGGTGAGAGAAGTGATCACAAATACACCACGTTTCTGTGTGGCTCATGAAAAATGAAGAGCAGGTTTGGCCCAAGGCAGGTGTCGTGGTCAGATCCTGTCTGCTCTGCACGGAGTTTTTGGTCCCTGGGAACCTCTCGTGTGGGGCAGGAGTTCATGTTGCAGCATCTCCTGCTGGGCTTCACTCCCAGATGCTCCAGTAATGATATCTGAGGGTTATCTGGCTGCACTGGCCAAAGATGCTCTGCTAAAACACCTTCTCCTTCAATTCTTTCAGGTCCCATCAGCTTTCATAGCCTTGTATATTTTTAAATCCTTTGACATTTGAAACACTGTTCCCCTGCAAGGCCTTCTCCTAAATCCCAGCTTCTCAGAAGGCCCAAGGGGAGAGGGTTGGCCAAGGGTGGAGCTGTTCTGGGTTTGTGGGTGGTGCCTTGTAGTGAACAGTGTGTTCAGAGCTGCTCTGCTGGTTCTGCCTATCACTTTGACAGGGAAGGAGTGTGCTGGGATATGATAAATCACTGAATTGTCACTTCTAAATGCTGCTTGCAATGAAAACATTGTGCATAAACCCTCCTAAATGGTGTTAAATTTGTCTGCTATATTTCTTCCCTCCCACCCCACCACTGCTGCTCTAAGTATGATCCCTTAGTAGCTCAGTCTTTGTTTGTGTTTGACATTTATGCCCATTTTCCCCAAAGCTCTGGCGGTTCTTTTTAAAATATGATATTGATTTTTTTCTTGGTTTAAAAAAAAACCCTGAAATACACACACACACACACAGACACACACACACAGACACACAGACACACAGACACACAGACACACAGACACACACACACACACAAAAGAAGCAGGTCTCCATGGCTCAGCCCTGAGTGGTGAAGGAAGAGCAACAAGAAGGGTGGTTTGTGGTGCAGGAGAAAGTCTCTGCAAGGCTTGCAAGGCTTAAAGGAGCATCCCATTTCCACAGATGGCTTTTCTTTTTTTTTTTAATGGGTTATGGTGCTGGGAAGATCTGGAAAGAGTGCAAGTCCCTCATTCCAGTTTGGATGTCTTGTTTTAAGAAATGTGTTCTTTCAGCTCTTGGAGAGCACAGTTTTGGATTCATCCTCGCATCCTCCAGTCTTGGTGGCTCTGTTGGTTTTTTATTTCCCTTTCTCTGCCCTTTTCCCTGCCCTCACTCCCCTGATGGCTGCAGGGGATGTGATTCAGGCACTCATCACTGCTCTGTATCTTCTTTACAGAGCTAAAACTGACTGGGTCTTTCACCCTCCTCTCACAGCAGTGGTGCAGAGTGAGGCACATGGCAGGGCAGGGGTTTTAGCTGTTGTTTTATCTCCTGGTTTGATGTTTAACACATGAGGGAGAACCCCAAGCCCCTGCTCACCATGCCAGGCTGGGCTGCAGGGGAGCACATTGACAGCAACACAGTGGCTGCACCAAAACCACAATCAATCAATCTGATAGAAGGGTTTAAGGCTTCTAAAAGTGCCATGGTGACTGAGCTGAGCCCAACCTGGGCCTAGCTTAATCCCTGATCTGTGTAAAGCCCTCTTCTGTGCTTTCCTGAGGCTGGGACAGCTGCAGAGGTGGCTCTGCATGAGCCCAGGATGGCAGCTGTGGGCTGAAACTCACTGAGCTGCCTCCCCAGCACGGGATGGGGTTGTGAGGGGTTTAAAAGAAAAAGCATTACAATGTCTTTGTTATCTTCCATGCTCACTTAAGCTGGCTGTTGGTGATTTGTAGTATTTTTTAAAATAAAAACCAAATGCTTTCCCTTTATAAGTAAATATGCTATGAAGAGGGCTTTAAAGGAAAGATGATTAATTACTATCCAACTGTTGCTAAATTCATTGCTTGATGGTCCATATACTGCATTTTTTAATGTTACTGATACCTGACACAGACCATTCCCAAGCTGTTTGATAATTATTTATCAGCCATCTGCATCAGCATCATCTGCATGACCAGTGATGGCCAAAAAGCAGGAAGGAGAGAAAGGGGTTAAGCTGTAGGCAGGAAAGGGAAGGCAGAAACCAAGCAGCAAACAATTGGCACCTGGGCTCCAATGAAGACTAAAAGTGGGAAAAAATGGCTTAATTGGAAAATCTGCCTATTGTGTGTGCAGTCTTCAAGGGGAAACAAACAAACCCATTCAATGGAAGGGGGAAAAAAGGGCAAAGAATTAAAAAATCCTTGTGCTGTTGTGCAGAACTGGGGGGTTTAACTCTTCCCAGTCTCAGGCAGAAATATTTTTATTACCAAACCATCTCCCTTTTTAAAGCATTTAGCTGGATTGAGTAATTTCTTAAGTCCACCATCATCAGGACCAGTTTGGGTTTGGCAGCTCAAACACCTTGGCAGGGCCAGGACAAGTTCAGTGGTTCTCCCTGTCCTGAAAGAGAGGAGAAAAGGGAAGTTAAGCTCACTGCAGAATCAAAGACTCCTGCATTTCATCTTTTGGCTTGCATTGCTCACCATGGAGTTTTAGCCATAAAAAAGGGGGAGGTGGCACCAAATTGAATTTAAAAGTGCCCTTTCCCAGTGTTTTTATTCCAGACATTCAAAGGAAGCTCATTTTTCTTCTAGGATTCTTTCTCTAATTTAAGCAGAACCATTTTCATCCCAGACCCCACTCATCAGTTGTTCAATCCTTTGGCACTGGATCTGGACAAAGGAAGGGACACATCTGGGTCACAGGAAAGCACGGAGAGAAACTCTCCAAAACTGGACAGAGAAAAATGAAATGCAGGAAGACAGAGCCTGCAGACAGAGAAAAATGAAATGCTGGAAGACTTACCTGCAGCTGGATGCTCTTTGCAGTGGGCTTCCTTTAAAGGAATGGATTTGCTGCTAAACACATCTCAGGCTCAGATGTGACCAGGAGAAGGTGGGATGGAGATAAGGAGTCAGACGGGGAATGGCCAGGGAGATGCAGGGCCCAGGAACATGAAGGATGGAGAAGAGAAGGAGCAGGGATTGTTCTCCTTGTTTAGATCCATCAGTGCTGGGAGCTTGGGAAGCACATGAGGGTACCAGAGGGATGCTGGGCAGGAGCAGGAGAACTCCAGGGTAAGGGCAAGCTGCTCCCACTCCAGGGCTGGGCCAGGGAAGGAGGGGAATTATTTCTCTCCCCTTTCCAGTGGGATGCAGGTGCCAGCCCGTGCAGAGGCAGGAAAACTGCCTTGCAATCAAGTACAAAACCTGCCTGGCAAGCCCAGGATGCCAGCAGCCTTTTCTCCTGGATTTCCTGCTTACAGGCATTTTAAGCTTGCTTTGTCTCAAAAGCACCTTTTTTGCCAAGGGCATTCCCATTTCTTTTGGATCCTGAGCAGAGGTTTGGAAAGCTGACTGATGAGGGAACTGTTTCCTATTTTGATCCGTGTTAACTTGGAGTTTCCCTCGGCACCAAAATCAGGGGGTGAACCCAACCCTTGAAGGACCATAAGATCCTAACTATGCAATCCCCAATCCCCTCAGCATTGGCTTGTAGAACCTTCTCAGGGTTAATTTAGCAAACTTAAGGGTTTGGCAAGTTCAGGATCAAAACAACCAAAAATTTCATGAACAAGATACTGAACTGAAGCTGGGTAAAAGCTGATGACTCATTACAACAATTCAGTAAAAAGGAGGCAGGATTGATCCTGTGAAAAACGCCAATTGCTTGTTTTTAAAATTTTAAAAGTTTAACAGTAATTAAATGGTTATAAAAATAGTAATACAAATAGAGTAATAATAATTTGGACAAATTAAATTAGGACAATATGAGACAATAGAGACAAAGAGTTACGGATGTCCAGGTACCTTTTTCTGGGCAGTATAAGCCCAAAAAAGGACCCACGTTATCAAAGGATAACCCTTAAAAACAACAGCCTGTTGCATATTCATACACTTCATACATGATGCATAAATTCCATTCAAATACAGGATTCTGTCTGGTCATCATCAACTTCTTCCTCTGAATCCTGACAGCACCTTCGAGGAAGGAAGAAGTTCGTTTTTTCTAATAAGAGAGCAATAAATTCTTTTTCTCTGAAAGATTCAGGTGTCCTGTGGCTGCTATCTCGCTGCGAGTCCTTTCTTTAAAAAAAGTATCCTACATAGCATAGTTTCTATTTGAACATTTTTTATAACCTAAACCTATATTTAACACAGTACTTAAGAGAATTAATACAGCATCACTTTCTAACACAACACATATAACATTCATTTCAATATTAGCGAAAAGCCAATCATAAAATACATGCACTTTCCACAGCGGCCAAACCCCAACATTCAGCGGTTCCCTCGTTATTTAATTGCAGTTTAACCTGTTTAATTGTTGTTTAATTGTTTTAATTCAATCATTCCCTCCCCCTCACGCCGCTCCGACCGCGACTTCCGACCCCGCGTCAGCGGCGCCGCGCGCCGTCTCCACGGCGACGGGGCCGTAAAGCGCGGCCGCGCGGGTGTCGCAGCTGCTCGGCGGGCAGAGCGGCGCGGCCCAGCGGGCCGGGGAGCCGCGGCCATGGAGATGCCGCTGCCGCCCGACGGTGAGGGGCCATCGGGGGCGCCGGGGGGAACGGGGGGCGACCGCGGGAATGGGAGGGAGAGCGGGGCATGACGGCGCTGCTTCCCCACAGACCAGGAGCTGCGGAATGTCATCGACAAGCTGGCGCAGTTTGTGGCGCGGAACGGGCCCGAGTTCGAGAAGATGACGATGGAGAAGCAGAAGGAGAACCCCAAATTCTCCTTCCTCTTCGGGGGCGACTTCTACGGCTACTACAAGTACAAGCTGGCCCTGGAGCAGCAGCAGCGTGAGTGGGGCCTGCGGCTCGGGCAGGGCCGGCTCGGGGCTCCCTCCCTCGCCGGCCGCGGGGTCTCGGGGTCGGCCGGCGGAGACACTTTTGTCTCTTCTGGTCTCGTCCTGCTCCGCCGGGACCGGTTTGCAGCCTCTTCCTGCGCTCGGGGTTCCCGGTAGTTGGCTCAGCGCTGCCCACGGCTCCTCACGGCCCCGGTTGTGGGTTTGGAGGCGGGGAGCGGCAGGGACGGGCAGCGTGGTGAGACGGAGCTCGGCACCTGGAGAGCCGGAACTCACTCGGCTTGTCCTGGAGTTGTCCCTCTGGAAGTGCACAGGGAGTTGCTGACTCTCCTCTTTGGCACCATCCACCTGTGATTTTGCGTTAACCGTAGAATCATAGAATATGCTGAGTTGGAAGGGACCCATCAGGATCATCGAGTCCAACTCCTGGCCCTGCACAGGACACCCCAAGATTCCCACCAAGTGTCAGAGCATTGTCCAAGCAGCTCTGGAGACCCCTCTCACCCCCTCAGAGCGAGGCTCTATTTGGAACTGGTGCCATTTTCACCCGTGGGCTGGTGGTAGCAGGTTTCTCTGGGAGGTTTACTTTCAAAGTTTACTCTGTCTGATAGTGTTGTGCAAGCAAAGCCAAGATATCGAGGCTTCCGCACAGATCCAGCCCCTGCCACAGCCATCGCTCCCGCCGGCTGCACCCATCCCAGCCCCTCAGGGCACCCCGTCTGTGGAGGAGCTCATCCAGCAGAGTCAGTGGAACCTGCAGCAGCAGGAGCAGCATCTCCTGGCTATGAGACAGGTTGGTGTGAGATGAGCACTCATCTGGTGTATTCTGGCCTGTCAGTGGCTGTAGGAATTAGGAGTGAAGGGGGAAAGGATGATATGCTGCTGAGTGGAGCTGGAGGTGAGGGGATGTTGCTTTCCTTACTTTTGTTGTGTGGCAAATGCCATCGTTCCCCTAGAATGGATGTATCCGGTGTGTGGGTTGGGTTATGATTGCATATGGGTTATGTTACTATGGGACGAGTGATCTATGATTAAAACCTTCTATTTGCTCTTTGAAAAATCTTGTTAGTTTTAGAGTGGAATAAATTGTGACTGCTTTAACCTTGGTTTGATGCTGCAGGTTGCTGGGATCTGCAAGATGTTCCAGTTTGTAGTATTCTGACTTAGACTGGAGGGGAACTGTGTGCTGCTATCAGCTAGCTGATTTTTGCAGGAGACATTTAACTGTTAAAGCTGCTGAAAACCAAACTGAAGAGTTCCTTGTGCCTTGGTTATGTTCCTTATGTTTAAGAGCTTCTTGCAATTATTTTTTTATTACATGATAGATTTTAGAAGTAAACTGAACTTCTCCAGAAAAATATGAAGAGTCTTTTCTTTCCAGAACCAAAGAATTGAAAGATTTTCATGAAGTCACAGTGCTTGTAAAAGACTTTGGTCCTTGAGATTTGTCACTTAGGTCCAAGAGGATAAGGATACAGCAGCTTCATTCTTTAAAAGAATTTTGGCTGTAATGTAATTCTTTCTCTTTTTTTTTTCCTTTTTTTTTTTTTTTTTTTTTTTTTTTATCAGGAACAAGTCACATCAGCAGTAGCCCTTGCAATCGAGCAACAAATGCAAAAAGTTTTGGAGGAAACCCAGTTAGATATGAATGAATTTGACAACTTGTTGCAGCCAATAATTGACACTTGCACAAAAGATGCAATCTCAGTAAGTGATCGGAATCTGCACAGGGATTTGGTGGCACTGTGGGTTCGTTTGAATTTTGAGGTTCTCTGTACATTAACAGCAGCTTTATATCTATGTTGTGTGGCAGGTAAGATGAAAGCTGTTTCCTGAAAACTCCCCTTCCTGCAGTTACTTCAGAGCTATAGGAAGCCTGTATCGTGGGAACACATTAGACTGACTTAAAATATTTTAAATTTTGCTTTTCTAAGGCTGGCAAGAACTGGATGTTCAGTAATGCCAAGTCTCCTGCACACTGTGAGCTGATGGCCGGGCACCTGCGGAACCGGATAACCGCGGACGGAGCTCACTTCGAGCTGCGCCTGCACCTCATCTACTTAATCAATGATGTTTTGCATCACTGGTAAGAATTCAGTTCTGGGTTTCAGTTTGCTGTTTGGATTAATTTGATGCAGTTTCTCTCCTAGATACAGTGCTGGTTTGACTATTTTAACGTATTAATTGTTTTTAGCAGCTGTCCTTAGATGTCCATAGTGTTTTAGTAATCAAATTTAGGTAAAACCATTTTACCTACTTTGTGTGGTTTTTTTCTCCAGACAAGATTTTACAATAAAGTCATTAGGGAGAGAACTCTTTATTTCATGATTCCACTACTTTTAGTATAGCAGAAGTTGAGATGAATTGAATATTCCAATGCACTTAGTGTTATAGTGAAAAAGTTAACTCTTCCCATTCCTTTCTTGAAGCCAGAGGAAGCAAGCACGAGATCTTCTGGCTGCTTTACAGAAGGTGGTTGTGCCTATTTATTGTACCAGTTTTCTAGCAGTGGAGGAGGATAAGCAACAGAAAATTGCCAGAGTGAGTATCTGGTTTTGGTTTAACTGTGATTTTTGCTTTGTTAAGTTGGTGCTATGTAAATTCACAAATAGGCAGGTTCAAGAAGGTGACTGAGATTTTTCTAGTCTGTTTGTCTTCATAAAGTCTATTATAGGAGGTGCTCTAGTACACATTTAAAATAGAACTTCAAAGTCCTTAGGCTTTATTTAAGAGTTATCACAATGATGAATGCATCTGAATCTTTAGTCATTCAAAAATAAATAGAAAAATCCTAGGTCTTATGAAAAGCTGAAGACATAGAAATGCTGTGGCTCAGTATTTCTTTGATTGTTCATAATTTCCTTTCACTCTTATTCATGCAGCTTCTTCAGCTATGGGAGAAAAATGGGTATTTTGATGAGTCCATTATTCAGCAGTTACAAAGCCCAGCTCTTGGACTTGGCCAGTACCAGGTTAGCCACAAAAATACCAGTTTTCTTATTTATATAAATATTTTGAAAATTATTTTCCTTTTCAAAGTATAATGTTAATTTTTGTCTCCCCTCCCCTCCCTTGAAGTTGCTTACAAGGGATTACAAAAAATAATGTAAAATATAACCTTGTCATTTCAAGCATTCAATAATCCAGCTGCTGATATGGCCCTGGATACAGGATACAGACTGATACAGTCCTGTACACATTTGACACTGTCTTGTATAGCAGGGAGTGTTTGGTTAAAAGGAAACAAACAAACATGGCTTTAAATTGGATACATTGAATATAAAAATTGTAGTGGCAGCAGGAATTTTTCCTTTTTATTATTAATAATGAATGCTGTTGATTTGAGCTGTAGTGGAAAGGCAGTACTAAAGATGGTGGGTTTCAGCCTCAGAGAATATTTTGGGAATATCCACAAACCTTTGTAATGACACTGGGTGGTTCTGCCACCATTATCCTGCATCCTCAGGCATTTTTTTGGAGAGAAGATGAAGGGCAATAGAGAGAATTCGGAACAAGTGGATAAGGTAGGTGTTACAGGTTCAGTGTTCACTTGTTCTTCTTCATTTCTTTTACCAGGCAAATTTGATCACTGAATATGCAACGGTTGTGCAGCCTGTGCAAGTGGCTTTCCAACAGCAGATTCAGAACCTGAAAACTCAACATGAGGAGTTTGTGAACAGTTTAACACAGCAGCAGCAGCAGCAACAGATCCAAATACCCCCACTAGAGAACGAGGTGAAATCAACACCCCCACCTCAAGCCCCCACAGCAGCCCCAACCTCAGCTCCACCATCTGTTCCAGTCACACAAGCAGGTACTGAGCTGACCTGAGACCTGTGCAAAAATCACTGGCTGACAATGTTATGGCTTTTTTTTTGTTTGTTTTTTCCCACTCCTTTTTTAATAATGAGGCACAATGCACTGCTGGTCTGGTTCAGGCAAAAGCTTGAATCTGTTCAGAACCTTGCAGCAGGTGCAGGCGGATGCTTGAGTATAAAAAGAACCAAAGAGATGAGTGTTGAATGGATCAGAAATCCTGTCTCCCAGTAATTAGATTTCTGCAGAAGGAATTGATCTGGAGCCTGGTGTGCTGATGTTTTATTAACTGCAAGTGACTTTGATGCTGACAGGAGTCTCTAAATTGTTCCAGATGATGGTAAATCTCAGCTGCCTCTGGCTGGTTCTACAGAGTATGACACAACCGGGTCTGGAGTGCAGGATCCTGCCTCAGGTGGACCACGTGGGCCTGGATCTCATGATCAGATTCCCCCAAATAAACCACCCTGGTTTGACCAACCTCACCCTGTTGCGCCGTGGGGTCAACAACAGGTAAGAAACAGTTCTGAAAACGGATGTGGAGCTTTAGAATGACTGTCTTGGTTGTGGAGGTTGGGAATGACCACCTTGGCTGTGGAAGTGCAGTGAAAAGCTAGAAAGTTGGAAGCTGTGAAAGTTAGAAATCCAGATTTCAATGCCAAGCTTTGTCATTCTGAGTGCAGTTAAAGGCAAAATGTTAATAATCCCATTTCAGTTTGTTAACCATCACGCTATTCCTATGAACAAGAGCTGTTTGGTTCAGTAACAGTTTGGTCTTTTCCCATCTTTTTTCTGAAGTTGCAGTCATTCAGACTCGTATTTGAAATGTTCTTTCACCTGTGCATGGGCTGTATTTCCTTAAGAAGGTGTATTACTGTGTTCTTCATTCTTGTAACCTAATGACCAGGCTTCTGTACTTCACCTCCAGGGACCACCTCACTGTCCTCCCTGGAATAACAACCACGAAGGAATGTGGAACGAACAGAGAGATCAGGGCTGGAACAATCAGCGAGAGACACCTTGGAACAACCAGCCTGATCCTTCGTGGAACAACCAGTTTGAAGCACCGTGGAACAACCAGCACGAGCAGCCTCCATGGGGTGGGGGTCAGAGGGAACCTCCATTTCGAATGCAGCGGCCACCTCACTTCAGAGGCCCATTTCCTCCACATCAGCAACATCCCCAATTCAACCAGCCCCCGCATCCGCATAATTTCAACCGCTTTCCACCTCGCTTCATGCAGGATGATTTTCCACCTCGCCATCCCTTTGAAAGGCCTCCTTATCCTCATCGTTTTGATTACCCCCAGGGGGATTTCCCTCAAGGTAAAGTGTGTACCAGGCCAGGTTTTCTTCTGTTGGAATGCTGATTGCCATTACAAAATTATTTAGTGATTTGGGATGACAGTTTATCCTTGGTGTGGACTGTTGTGATTTTCCTAAGAAATGCTTAGTTTGGGAGTTTGGGAAGCTACTGCCAAGAACTCAGTAGGAAACACATGCAGAGCTGGATGCTTCCTTGCTTTTTGAGTCTTCCCTAACGAATAAGAAATTGTAGTCCAAATTCAAGTCAGCATCTCTACAGGCACCTCTTTTGCAACTACTTTGCTTTAAAAGTAGTAAGTTCAAAGGTGAGAGGCAGCATTTTCTTGTAAATTTAATCACCTGCACATCAGCCCATAGGTGAGGGCTGTGACCTGTGTAGATGGAGGAAGTTAAGAGGAAGACTGAAAGGATTTGTTCCTGTGCATACACTCATTTATTCTTTCTTTTTATTTTGACTGCCAGGCTCTCTATTTTTCTGCATTTAATGTTGTGTGGCTTGGTAGTGTGTGGTGAAACGATCCTTACCTCCAGTTCTTCCTCCTCATTGGGTTTGTTCTCTTGTTGGAACATGGGAATGTGTGGGAGTGTAACCTGGTGCAGCTTGCCTGGCCAGAGGTAGTTTCCATTTCACCTGCAGGAGTTACTGTTACTCTGGAATGATCCTTGTCAGTGTGAAGGCCAAAGATCACCCTGGTTCTGTGTGACAAGTCATTTAGAAAATAGATTATGTTCCTGTGTAGGAGTTGTTACATTCATCCTAAAAGTTTCTCAATTTTCCAAGTCCAAAAATGGTTGAAAACCAATGGATTTGAGTCCTTTTGATCACAGTATGTCCCAAAGGAAGCAGTGGCTTGGGGCTGAACTATCCTGTTGTCTAGAGTGGTTGCTGTGGCCAGGGAGGTAAATGCACTGCATGAGTGTGGACCTGAGCCAGCCTCCAGTCCTTTAGTTCTGGTGCTTTGCTGGATCTGCTGAGATTGGGTTTTAGGATAAATGCACTAATTGAAGTACATCTCTGATTGCCTTCTTTCTTTGATAGCTAAATAAAACATTTTAACCCTCCCACTCTGCAGAAATTGGACCTCCTCATCATCATCCTGGTCACAGATTGCCTCATCCTGGTATCAGCGAGCATCCTCCCTGGGGAGGGCCACAGCACCCAGATTTTGGGCCTCCCCCACATGGATTTAACGGGCAGCCCCCTCACATGCGGCGCCAAGGGCCCCCTCACATGAACCATGATGATCCCAGCCTGGTGCCAAACGTTCCCTACTTTGATCTTCCTGCTGGCCTGATGGCTCCACTTGTCAAAGTAAGTGCTTGCTATGGGACTGATTCAAACCAAGGCAGTGGTGAGATGAAAAGATCCAAACCCTGTTGTTGTTAGTAGGGACAGTTCAGCATCAATGTGTATGATTTCAAATCCTGCCATCCCACAAGCGGTTGTCTAGGGTATAAGAGCAGGAGTAGTTTGGGGGACTAGGTAGTGGAAATGGTGGGAATTTCCATGTGTTTTGTGCTAGAGGAAGCTGGTCCAACCCACAGTGTGAAAGAATAATTTATACTTACAAGTCTGACCCCTCTTTGTAGGAAATGGAAACCCCCAGTGATTTCCAGATGGCCAGAGAGACCTCACAGATCTGATGGGGCCACTGTATTAGTTCTTCATCATCAGAATTCTCTTGAAGATGTTTTACAGTATCAATGTTATATATATACACACGAAGAAGGATAGAGAACAGGAAACATACCTGTGTCAGCATCTTCAGGGATCCTTACGTTTATGTATTCTGTATTTGAACACCAGTTTGTGCCAGGCCTCCATCCAGACACATTAGCACAAAGGTGGATGAGATCTGCATTTCATCTGCCTGGTGAACCACTTAATACTTCAACCTGTGCAGTGCAGGCTTTTCTCAGAGAACTCACAATAGTGATAGCACGAGGGAGCATTGGTTCATCTACAGAATCCTTATTTCCAGATGATTTTTTTATCCAGTATTGAAATTTGAGATCTCTACACAGCTAAATCTGTATTTAACTCTTCAGGTAGCCACCCCATGACACAAATGTAATTTGTTTTGTTTCTGGCAGCTTGAAGATCACGAATATAAACCTTTAGATCCCAAAGATATACGTCTTCCACCTCCAATGCCCCCCAGTGAGAGACTTCTGGCTGCAGTTGAGGCATTTTATAGTCCACCATCTCATGACAGGCCTAGAAACAGGTAAGAGTAGGTGTAGCCAATAAAATGGTAAGGAAGATGCTCTTAAGAAGGTGCTTTAAATCACAGAGTGCCTCCCTCTCTTTTGCCTGTGTCTTGGTTCTCCTAATGCTCTTGTTGTATTGCAGCTGCACTTGCTGTTTGATCTTATACTGTGATTTGTGAGACAGTTTTTCCCAGACCCTTTTTTCTGTACAAAATCCTGTGAAAATCCTTAAGGTCACAACTGAAGTGGAATTTACACGTGTGGGTTCTGTGTGGTTGATTTGTTGCAGTGAAGGATGGGAGCAGAACGGACTGTATGAATTCTTCAGAGCTAAAATGAGAGCAAGGCGGAGGAAAGGTCAAGAGAAGAGAAATAGGTGAGAGCTCCTGTGTGCCACCTTCTGCTTTGTGCTGTTCATCTGGAAGGTGCTTGGGCTAAATGCAGAGGGAAAGGTTGTTCAGCAACATGCTGATGAAATAATGAGTTTCAGTGTGCTGGAATTTCTGTCTAATCTGCAGAAAGTGGACATGGCACAGGTTGCCCAGAGCAGCTGTGGGTGCCACATCCCTGGAAGTGCCCAAGGCCAGCTTAAACAGGGCTTGGAGCAACCTGGTCTTGAGGAGGGTGTCCCTGCCCAATGGCAGTGGTTGGAACTGGATAAGCTTTAAGGTCTCTTCCAACCCAAACCGCTTTGTGATTCTGTGAAAGAGTTTTTCGCACTTAAGCTTACACTTTCAGTGCAGAAGTGGTGCTTGTGTGTAATTTGAATTTGATCAGGAGTAGATTTGTGTTCCTGGTGCTTCTCCATGGAATCTCACTGGAGTTTCCCTCCTCATTCCTGCAGTGGGCCGTCTCGGTCTCGCAGTCGCTCCAAAAGCCGAGGTCGTTCATCTTCTCGGTCTCACTCACGATCTTCAAAATCATCCGGCTCCTACTCGAGATCCCGCTCTCGCTCCTGCTCTCGGTCGCGATCCTATTCCCGCTCACAGTCCAGGTAGGGCACAGGGGGCTGAGCCTTGGGAACTGGGGGAGTGGGAACCCCCAGCCCTGGAGGCCGATCCAAGGATCCCCGGGGTTGCTCTGTAACTCGTGTGCTCTCCCTTTCAGGAGCCGGAGCAGGTCCCGCTCCTCGCACAGCCGATCGCGCTCCCGCTCCCGGTCTCGCTCCAAGTCCTACTCCCCAGGGAGGCGGCGCCGCTCCCGCTCTCGCAGCCCCACTCCTCCGTAAGCTCTGCTTTGCTCCTGTCTCCTTTTACCTGGGCTCTTTGAACAGAGCCTGCAGGGGCACTGCCTCCTTACCAGGGCATAATTAGCATTTCATCCAAGAGCAGAAAAGATGATGGAGAGCAGATCTAGAAACAATTTATCTGCTAATATTGTAGAGAGAATATCGCTCTATTGTGGTGGCTTTTTATTTTAACAAAACTGCATGCAGCAGTGAAAACTGCAGAACTGTGACATCTTGTATGCCTTCCTTGGCAGCAGGAGTAATTCTGTGTGTGCTCCATTGGGAAGAGCACAGTGTTTGATTTCCCTTGTGCTGAGAAGCAGGTGATGTGTTTCTGGCACTTCAATAGCTGCATCATCTGATGGCTGTAGTAAAGAATAGCTTAGTAGAGTGTTGGATGTTAATAGCTTAGTAGTAAAGAATAGCTTAGTAGACTGGATAGAATTGTGTTGGATGTTAATGCTTGATGGAATAGAACTGACCCTGTTTTGTGTCAGACTAGTATCACTGGTTCTAAATTTGTTGTTCTTGTTTTCTTAGTTCTTCTGCTGGTTTGGGCTCCAGTTCTGGGCCTTCTATACCAGAATCGAGACTTGGAGAAGAAAATAAAGGCCATCAAATGCTAGTGAAAATGGGTAAGATGCTGTTCTAGAATCTTAGACAAGCCAGGAAACAAAATTAGACACCAAAGTCTTAGATGTAATTCATTAATGCATGTTCATAAGGAATTATTCCTTGGCATTCCAAGGTCAGCAAAAGAATATTCAGAGATGTAAGATGCAGAATACAGGGATGTGAGTTTGGCATCAGATAGAACTGACCCTACCCAAAGTATTTCATCTCCCTGCAGTGCAGCTCAGCAGAGCTGACTGGACAGATTGGACTTGCACTGCCTTTCTTCTTACCCTCCTAACAGTTTTTAGGGATACTAAAAAGCTGCTGTCAGCTCCTAGAATCTCTGCATATTAATGCTTGTGAAATAAATGGGACAGTTCCTGTGTTGTTTCAGGTTGTCTGTTTCCATCCTGCTTCATCAAACTGATGCTGTCTTTGGTTGTTTCCAAAATGTCTGCGTTTGTCTTCACAATTGTAGTCATAAAAAAGCAGTGAAAGGATTGCAGTGTTGTGTCCTTGCTGCAGGATGGAGTGGATCTGGTGGACTGGGAGCCAAGGAGCAAGGAATTCAAGATCCAATTAAAGGAGGTGATATCCGAGACAAATGGGATCAGTACAAAGGAGTGGGAGTTGCGTTGGACGACCCTTACGAAAACTACAGAAGAAATAAAAGTTACTCATTTATCGCACGCATGAAGGCCAGGGATGAATGTAAGTGAACGTTTCTCAGCAATTTAGAGACCTCTATGAACTTGAAAGTGATTTTTGTAAACCCAAATCAAAATAGCAGTAGCTGTTAATTTTTTCTAATGTAACTGATACAGTAAAACAGCAGGTAAGTGGATGTGTACTCTGATTAACACAGCCAGTTTTTCTTTTTAGGCATTGTGTTGTGTTTTAATTTCTGAAATGTTAATTAATAAGCGTGTTCTGTGTAAGTCACTTCCTGGCTGCAATACTGAGCACCTGCATCTTTGAATGTTGCCCTACAAAAACTTGAAGCAGTCACAAAGTTCGTGGAGGGGGAGCTGTGCCACACAAGGGACAGCTGCCACAGCAGGGAGGTCCTTGTGGTTGGAACCAAGTCAGGCCATGCTTGCTGTTCACCCTGCCCTAATCAGAATTTCCTACCATTAGTATCACATTCTGCCAAAGCCAGAATTTGTAATAAATTCCCTGTAGTGCAGGAAGGGTTCAGAAAAAAGACAATTACCCCAAATGATGGATTTGTGTAGAGAGTCTGTGATACATTGAACATTGGCACTTGTCAACAGCTAAAAGGAAGAAGCTGGCATGCTCAATGAAATGTCACTTCTGCCTCTGGATCGGTGCAATCAAATGGGTTCAAATAAAGCCCATAAGGAAAAATTCCTTATTAACAGAACCCTCATTCCACCAAACACTGCAGACAGCTTAGGTAACTGCAGAATGTGTAAGAACTCTTCTCCCTGTTGTTTCAGTGAATCATGAAACACAAGACCCTTCACCATCTGAGTAAAACTCTCTGAAGAAAGATGTCTTGCATCTTCTGCAAAACATTAAACTTTTAGAAATCCTGATTAAAGTCTGGACAAAGTGACAAATTACTTTTAAAACTATGGTGAAAAATTGAAAGCTATGACATGTACCTCAATACTTGTCAATTAGTGCTTAAAACAGCCAGTTGTTACTATGACATGTCTAGCAAGTTTAAAAATTCCCAATTTTCTGGCAAAACTTTCCCATTAGTTCCCCATTTTATAGTAGAATTAAACCCCACTCAAACTGCTCCTGGTGCAGGACTGTGCCTCATTCATTCCTGTGGAAAACAGACATTATGTGATGTGGTTGCATGTTCTCTAGTTCCATAATGTATGTTTATTTCTCTCAAAAGGTTAATTCTATTTGAAGTGGAGGGGTGCTGCCTTGGGATCAAGTCAGACTGATGCTGAGCAGTGTATCCTAATGTCTAAATGGGGAATGAAGCATCTAGTTCCAGTGCAGGTGACCTGTGAGCACTGTGCAAGCTTTTAGAACCTTCCAGTCACCTCCAGGCCCTGCCCAGCAGCTGCTGCAGCCGCCACTCGGGGCAGGACACAAGGCTCAGTTCTCTGGTAGCTTTCCCAGCACTCTGAGGGATGGGTGATGCTTTGTAATGGAACACAGTCTTTGAGCTTTTTATATTTTTGTATATACCCTTTAATAAAAGCTAATTAGTTCAATAGAAGAGAATCCAGTTTCTCTGCTCTACACGTTTCTATCAATGAGATGTTCTTGGAAACTTGCTGCGATCTAAATGAAAAATGAAACAAACCTTTTGTAACTGTTTCCAGAGACCACCAGCTAGAGCTGTTAGGCCCTTACACTGCACTTCCACTCCCCAGGTCTGTGTGGCAGTTCCCTTTTCCAGTTGTTTGTTTGTAGAGCAAAAACCCTCTTAAAACCATTCAGTTAGTATGGTGGAATATCAGTTTGTTCTAGATCTACTGTAGTTGTGGAACTGTACCCGTCTGTGAATCAGCATACAACACCTGTATGTTACCAACTTGTGAATGTTGTTGTTTTGCCTTCCAATAAACAATTTTTTTTAAAATAAAAATGCAGCTGAGATTTCCTGAAGCTTGGCTATAAGCCTTCCTTGTTTGGAATTTATCTCAATAAACACCCGCAAGCCTGTGTTTGGGTTTGTTGTAATCTGACAAGGCTGATTATACAGAAATGCTGTTTGGACAATGGCACTGAAGTCAGGATATGGTAATTTTCTGCTGTGGTTGTATTTCTCAGGGGCTGTTGTACAGACTTTCACTTCTCCCACCATCATAGATGAGATCACAGATCTCACAATTCACTGGATAAATGATGCACTGTGATGACTTATCACAGTCCCATTAGACAGAAGTGTTATCTTGATGTCTCTTTTGCTGACATAGTCTGGCTGAAGGTTCCTGTGTATCCCTGTATTGTGTACACAAGTAAAACATGCAGGTATAGAAAAGTAAATTATCTATATTAATTAGCAACTTGTACTAACTAATTTATACTAACCTAGCAGTTTGTATGAATTCTTCCAATACAGTTTATAACCTTTTATCTGTGCAACTTGGAAAGGTTTCTTGTTTCAGCCTTAGAGTTGTGAATATAAATGTCACTTGAAGTTCAGTAACTGTCCAAGCACTTAATTTCTCCTGGGCTCTCTCCGAATTTCTTCAAGCGCTTGCTCAATTGTTAGAGGTGGGGATTTGTGATTCTTGATGTACTACAGAAGAAAAAAAAGTTAATAAGCTAATGTCTTCATTATGTAGATTATTATTTATTAAATAGTAGAAAGCAACTAATCTCCATGTCAAGATACCTGCACGTTTCACAGAAAGTGACCCTTCTGTTGCAGCATCTGAATGAGCCCTGCTCATTTGAGGACAGCTAAATGCTACAGGAGAAACCTTAATCTTTAAAAACTATGGCCTCCAGCAGGACTTGAGTCTTTTTTTTTTTTCCTTTTAAACTTATTAATTATTTGTATGCAGAGAAACTAAGTTTGCTGTAAATACCACAAGCGTTTGGAAAGGAATACACGCTCAGTCTCTGGTTTGTCATAAATACCTCTTTAGCCTCTTCCAGGGTATGGTAGTGGAACTTCTCATGCTCTAATGACTCCACGAGGGCTGTGTGAAGGTGGTGAACGTTCTGGACAAACTGCTGGGTCAGCATCAGGTGCTGCTTGCACATGGTGTGTAAGACAAGAACCGAGGGGCTGTACGCAGTCAGGGCTGTGAGAAAGGGACAGCAAGGGCTGAGCAAACCAAGCTGGGCTCAGGTGCAGAAAATTGAGTGAAAAAGAAGAATAAATGTGGTTTTGGTACCTTCTACTGCATCCATGCTGATGGTGTGACTGGCAACTGGCACTGGGTCGATGTAGCCGGTTCCCACAGGTGGGCCGAGCGCCGCAGCCGCGTTTGCTGTGCACAGGGATAGCATCAGAATTATTGGTGGGGACAGGGGAAAGCTTTAGTGCTGCTGCTTGGTTCTTCTGCAGTTTCCTGGGACAGCAGCTGCCCTAAAGCCACAGCACAGGCTGACAGGCTGAACTCACCCTTTGGCCAGCAGCAGGTGAGGGGAGGCTCTGCTGTCTGCACTGCAGTGTCTGTGACGGTCACTCGGTGCCCCCGGCTGTGCTGCTCTGCGGGCACCAGCAGGGATGGCTCTGAACATGGGTGTGCTCCAGGAGACCTGCAGCTCTCAGCCTGTCCCTCCACAGATTCCCTGTCTGTTGCAGACAGAGACCTTTCAAAGTCTTCAGAATATTCTGAATTAAGGGTACTCTCATTCTGATTAGGATAATCCTGTTTGTGTGGAGGGAAATCTGAGGAAGCTCCACTTAAATGTTCAGAGATTTCAGCTTCAGAGACACATTTTTCAACTTCCTCTTCAGAAGAATCATTCACACCAGTTATTGCACTGGTCATTTTTAGAGCAGCCTGGTCCTCTTCCACCAGCAATGTATTTTTTTTCACATATTTGTTTGATTCTTGAGTAAACTGAATGTCTTTTCCCTGTAAAAGTATTTATTTTAGAACCTCCACACGCCACCAAAGGCAGACTGGGAATATGTGCTAGTGGGGAATTTCTACTTACTTTCTGCTTTAATTCTGCTGACTTACTGGTAGTATCTGGTGCCAAATCATCAAGGCTCATGATATTCAGTCCAAAGTCTGCAAACAAATGACACCTACACATGAGAATTTGCATGAAAATTGCAGTACACTTTCCTGTAAGTGACAAAAAATGGGGGAAAAAGATCAGTACTACCTTCCTAGTTCAGTACTAAAATGTAATAGCAATCAGTCACTGGTTCTTTAACTTCATAGAAACTCCTAAAATTTCCTCCTTTGATCAGCTGAAATTCCTGAAGTTCAAGAGATTTTTGTTGCCCCTCATTTCCAGCTGTTCTCACTTTGACCCATTGGTACATTGTGCCACTGATAGAGGAAAACGACTTTAAATGTTCTAATTGTTTTGACATCATAATGTTGCCCAGGGCAGCATCATTAATATGAACCCATTAAGTCAAAAGCTAAGAAAAATACAAACCTATTACACTAGATAAAAAATAAACAGATCAAGATAATTACTTTGATCATGCCTTGGTTTGTGTAAAATTTCACCAGTGAATCCTTTCAAAGTGACTATTTGCCCATGTTTATTTATAGAATTGATCAGGAGATTATCAGTACAATTGATACTGAGTCTACTGAGAAAATATTTTAGAAAACTTACATTTCAAACTGCTGCTGGATGGATCTTCTGCATCAGCTCCTTCAGAAAATAATTCATCTAATGACTTTATTTCACTTCTGTCACTTTCAAGGGATTCTTGGATGTGCTTGGTGTAGCCTGCTTGAGGCAGAGCTTGGTTTACAGTGCTGTCTTTTGTGGAAGATGACAGCAATCGAGATCTCGTGCTATGTCCTGACAGGTTTCTGCTGGTGGGTGAAGGTGCTGGTGAATTAACTCTACTAAATGCACTTTTCTCTGAGTCTTTGTTGTGAGAAGATGTTTTAGATAACTCTGCTGATGAAACTTCCTTACGAGGTGGAGGAGCCTTTCCTGATGGAACTGGAGCCTTACTCTTTTTGAAGAACACAAAAAAGAGATTTATGTGTTACTTCATTGTTATGTGTAGATTGCTAAAGGGAGAACAAATCATTGTGGGTAAAATAGAGTAATTTTAAGGTGTTAAGATATGAATCTGAATTCTATCATGAGCAAGACACAAATGCAAATTTGAAATTTAGTTGCTAGTTTTATCTAAATAAAAAGCAATCAACCAGTTAAAACAATTATATGAAAGCATTAATAAAAATACATAATCCAGCAAAGTTTGTATTTACCTTTCTACCTTACTGAGCATCACTTACCAGAACCTTCTGATTCCCACTTCCACTGGAAAACCCCAAAGAGCTCTCCATCAATTCTCTCATTTCCTCTTCATCACTATCCAGATCAAGCTGTTTAACCATAACACTCCTTTTAGGGCTTTGCATGCTTTCCTCTTCCCCAGAACAGGCATCCCTGCGGGTCCCATTCCCACTGGTGCCACCACAATTCTTCCAGTACCTCCTGCCCCTGGCACCACCTTCATGCCCAGAGGCGGACGAGCTGCACTCCTCAGACAAAGGCTTCAGGCCCGAGTCAGCGTTCTGCAATTCCAGGTGCTTTTTTTGACCCATGATTTTGCTTTCTAGTTGTGCCACTTTATTCAGGACCGAGTTCAGCCGTGTGTGGGCGGCGCTGCCCGCAGTGCTCAGGGCCGCACGGCCGCTCCCTGCCCGCGTGGTGCTTCCCGGCCTCGGGCAGCGCTGCATCCCAGCAGCGTTTCCAGCGCACGCCTTCAGGAACCTGCCGTGGAGGGACGGAGTTCTTCCAGCGCTCCCCAGCTCTGTGTCCACCGGCGTTAGGTCACCGCGGGTGCTGGTCCTGCGGGGTACATGGCTGTGGCCCTGCCAACAATCACAGAGTTACCGACCTTAAGAAAGACCTGACAACATCGAGTCCAACCTGCGACTGATCCTGACCCCCACGTTGTTAACCAGACCAAAGCACTGAGTGCTGCCACATGCAGACTTTCCTTAAACATCTCCAGGGATGGTGACTCCACGGGCAGACGTCCAACCACCCTTTCAGTGAAGAAATCTTTTCTGATGTCCAACCTAAACCACCCCTGTCACAGCTTAAGAATGTGCCCTCGTCCTGTCGCTGGTTCCCTGGAGCAAAGCTGGGCACTACCTGCCTGCACCCTCCTGTAGGGAGCTATAGGGAAGGGGCTTGTACAGATCCCTCCCCACACAAGACGCGAACACCGGCCCGCGCTGAGGCTGCCCAGGTACAGACTGAGACAGGGCGCCGGTGCCTCACCTGCCCTCGGCCCGCGGGTGCCCGAGAGATCGCGGCCATCCGGGACGGGACAGGACGGACGGCATGGGGCGGAACAGGGTCCGAGAGAACACCGCCAGGTCCGCCCAGCCCGAGGCGGCCGAGGCTTCTCCGGGCCGGGCCAGGGCGGGCGGTGCGCGGCCGGCTCCTGGAGTCCGCGACTCCCCAATATCCCGCCCACTGATTGGCTCCGCGCGGCGGCTCGGCGCCGCCAGCTAATCACAAGCAGGTTTACAGCCGCCGGTAGCGTGCCCCGACTACAAGCCCCAGCATGCATCGGGGTCAATACACGGGAACTTTTACAAACCCGCGATTCGCTAATTATTGGAGCGAGTTGGGAATGAATCCAGTTGTTCTGCAGGATTTGCGTTAAGACCCCTCACTGAAACAACATATTGTAGCTTATTACCTGCCCTTTGTACTTGTGTGTCATTTCCAGGGACTTGGTGAAACTTGTGCTCTGCGTGTCGCAGTGAAATTTGGCATAAGGTGTCCAACATCATTATATACTTGTAATACAATTATATAGCTATTGAGCTTATGCCATGGATCATTTTTATTTTGCCTAGATTTTTGTTTTTCTGGGTTACTTTTCTAGTGCTTTCTAGTGATATCATTCTGCTGTAAGCCAGTTCCTAAGACTTGAGTTTAAGGTTCTTAAAAACTTTCCCTGGCTATCTCTAAAACCCTGGCTGACAGATATACATAGCTATATACTCCAATTATATACTTTGATTAAAATTCCAGATCAGACTTATGAAATAAAAATTGATAACAAAATGCATCTGGCAACCCACAAGATTATTTAGTTTGTTTACCACTGAGGAAAATAATGATCAAAGAAGCCCACAGACTGGGATGACTGAATATGAATTTATGATCTAAATCAGACATGAGGTAAATTGCTCTCCTTATTCTGTGTTAGTGGATTATTTAATTTCTTTTTAATATAGTTGAACTGTGCACTGGTTTTGCTTTCTTAATTTTCCTGTGTCTTTTAAAGGATTGGGATGAACCTGAACCCATGGTGGAACTAGTGCTGAGGACCTGAATTTTGGGATGAAGAATAACAATAATGCAGAACGGTATTATACTGTAGTCGAGATTCCTCTATACAGTTTATAAATAATTTCCTTCTCCTAGCTAGAGGAACACCTTGAGCCCCTTTCTTTGCCTGACTGTATTCCAAACATGCAGTTCATCCTAGGGGAAATGGAAACCAAATTGGATGGGTAATCCAAGGCCTCTTAAGAAAACAGACTTCCTGGGATATTTTTTTCTGTTTTCCTTCCAAAATGAAGGAGGAACGCACAATTTTTTTACAATTTCTCAATAACAGATGCTGAGGTTTATGCAAAATATTTTGGAGATAAAACATGGGGAGAAATGAACATGAAATTCCCATGGGTGTTTTCATTCTTTATTTCCACATTTTGAAGATTCCTTGTCTAATCTGATTGAGAAACTATTAGTGCATACAAATGAAATTAGAATCCCATGGTTCTGAAAAGGAAATTAATGTAAAGTAGGCTGAGGAATAGCAGGAGGAAGGACTACGGAGGAAAAATACTTTGAGCAATAGCTTAAGAAAAAAATTAGAAAGCAAAGACGACTCAGGAAGGGACAGAGCAATGGGGGATGATATTTATAATATATATTATAGAGAGGAACCCTGTCTGTCAGTGTCTGCCAGGAAGGGTCAGAGCATGGACCAGGGAGCCCAGCAATGGGACAAGAAGCAGCAGGCAGAAACTGATGACAAGAAATTCCACCTGAATATGAGAAAAACTTTGCTGCACACTGACGGAGCACTGCAACAGACTGCAATCCCTCACTGGAGATAATCCAGAACTGTGTGGACACAATCCTGTGCCATGTGCTCTGGGATGGCCCTGCTGGAGCAGGGACGTGGGACTCGCGGCCCACTGAGCTCCATTCAAACCTCGCTCGCTTTGGGGTTATGCGGCTGCCCAGGGAGCTGGGCAGGGTGGCGAAGTCCCTGTCCCTGGAGGCGTTTAAGGAGCGACAGTGATCTGTTGGACAAGGCGATGATCTGTCAAAGGCTGGGCTCAATGACCTGGGAAGTCTCTTCCGTTCTAAAGGATTGGGTGACTCCGCGGACCGCAGTAACCGCCGCCGAGGAGCGCCTGCCGGGCCCCGATAAAGCCGCGGCCGGCGGATCTCGAGCACCTCCTCAGCCGCCGCCACCGCCTCCTCGGGCCCGCCCGGCCCGGCCCGGCCGCCGCCTCCCGCCCCTCGCTCCGCCCCGGCCGCGGCCCGACCCAGCGGGAGGAAGATGGCGGCGCTCATCCCCCTCAGCCAGCAGGTACCGGGGCTGCCGGGGACGCGCGGCCCTCCGCACCGGGCGGCCGGGCGGGCGCGGGGAGCGGCAGCGGGGCTGCATCGTAGCCGGGTGCAGCCGGGCTGGAATTGGCGCTGGGTTACAGGCCCCGTGCCGGGAGGGGCTCGGCCCGCGGGGAATAAGGGTCGGGGCGCGGCGGGGAGCGGGACCCGGGCGGGGCAAGGGCGGCGAGCGGCCCCCGCCGTGCCCCAGGACCGCGGCGGGCGCTGCTGGGGGGCGCCGCAAGCTGCGCCGCCGCCCTCCCCTCATGGAGGCCCCGGAGCTGCGTCCCTGGGGAGGGGCTGAGGGTCTCCTGGCGCTTCCCCACCCCGAGCCGCCGGGATTACCGTGGGCCAGGGGTTCGGAGGGGAGAGGGCTGGTGCTCCGCACGTCAGCCCGTTTTCCTGTTCGTACCGGGCGGTGATGCCGCCTGGAACTGCTGAGCTGTTGTGACGGGGTGCCGTGACCGTGTGGGGAGCGGGGACGCCGGCAAGGGGCTGAGCGATGAGCGGGACGTGCTCGCCTGTCAGGAGGAGGAGAAGCTCCTGCAGGGCAGGGGACGGGGCGCGTGTCCTGACCCCTGGGAGAGGCTGTTTCCAGCTCTGCTTGAATGCTTAGGATCCCTTGGTTGATTTCTGTTGTTACAAGTTTGTTTTTTTGATTTGATTTCTCACCCAAATAATTCAAGCCTAAGCAGTGTGATCGCTGTTTATTATTTTCCATAACCATGTGAAGAGAGCGTACTTATTTGCTTTAAAGCAAAAGAAAAGCAACACCACCCCGCTACCTTCAACGTCTTGAAACCAAAACTATTTTCTATACCGTGCCTAGGCCAGTCAGGCATTCTGTATGACTCCTATTAGTAGTTCAGATTATTTAAATATATCGATTTCCTTTTAATAATGATCTTTGGGTTGCGATACTCTAAAAATGTATCGCTCAGTGGAGTTATGTGGTGCTTGGATAACATAACTTCCTGCGTGTCTTACTAAGAACATGGACTGCTGTTAGCTTCTGATTAACATTGGTTTGATTAAGTGAACATATTCAGAAACATCTGAAAACATCCATGTGCACACAAACTGTTGTCAGAAAATGTCAAGTGATTAATGTGGTGCAAAATACGTAAGTCAGATAAACTCTGGATGTGAAAGGGTTTGTAGTTGTGAAATTCTATAATGCATTGGTAAAAATCAAATAATTATCAAATGCTCACTCTGGAAATCCAGTTTCTCTAGTTTAAATTCTCATTGGTCTTTGAGTCTGGCATCAATGGTATTCCTTTTGATAGAAAATGTTATGTTTAGGGGGACTAAGACCACATTCTGTAAACATATCAGTTATTTTTATATAGTATTTTCCAACTAATTCAGTGGAAGCATTGTAGTTCTAAAACTTGTTTTCGTAAATTGAACTGTCAAGAGTAATCTAGCTGTAAACAGAATTTCCTTTAAGGTAATAAACTTCCTCTTCTAAGAGCCACAGGTTTGTGATTACTAAGGACATGTGTGTTAATTAGAGTAAATGCCAGAAATAGAATTAGACAGAGTAGGAGAGGGTATGTGTGTTGTAAAGTGGAGGCGTGTCCACTCAGAAAGCTGTAAAATAAAACTATTGATACCAACAGATTAGGAGCTGCAAAGAGTATGGGTAATTCAAGCAGCTTAAAATATTTTAATTAATATTAATTAAATTTAATCATTTATCATTATCATAATAATACTTCATTTCAAATAATTAATGTGATCCAGAGATCCTTGTGACCCGGAAAGAGAATTAATTGTGATGTTTTGGGGAGTATAGAGCAGGCATAGGAACCACGGGGTGGATAAACTCTTAGTCAAACTGAACTTCTCTAACAGGTTATGCTTTGGTGCACTCTTCAAAATTTTTGTCCCTGCCAGTGTTGACAGTCCTGGGTTGGTCCTTCATGAGCAGATGTCACCAAATTACAGAATCCTCTTGAATGATGGTGATGTCATCACATGTAGTGGTGGGTAGATAGAGAGCTGTGCTATTTTTATCACTTGAACCCATTTTGTCTGGTCTGCTTCATCACAGAGATGCAGTCATTTAGGTGAATTGGTCAGAAAGACCGAACCTTTGTAAAATTCTGCAAGTAGAGGATTGATCTTGAGGTGCTTTTCAGCAGTGCTTGGGTGAATAATTTGCTGTGGAAGAAATTTCACAGCACTGAAGCACATCACCCTGGCTTCCTGCCACCTCTGCCAGGTAAGTCAGCTCCATGCCACGGCTGACAATATCAAATGGGGGTGCCAGGAGTGTCTGCTGATGGGATGAGATCATTCAGTCCTGCTGCTGGAGCAGTTTGCTCTGAATCTTGGTCTGAGTCCAGTCTCTGCATGCTCTAGGTCACTCAGTGCATCAGTTAGAGGAGCTTGTGGTTGGTGCTTGACTCTCTTGTCTGAGCTTTCTGACAAACAAGAGGTGCACAGTTTGGTGATAGTTGGCTGAAAACGTGGTTTTATTCAGAGTGGAACAGGCTATTTCCTACTTCCACCTTTTCTCTGAATGATGTGTTTCCTGCTTGGACAGGAACACAATGCTTATATGTGCTGGTTGTTTACATGCCAGCACAAAGAACAGTCACATTTATGAGTTATGTTTGCAGCATCCTTCTGAAATCCTGTTTGCCATCAGGGAGAGTGAGAGCTTCCAGAGGGTGCTGATGCTGGAAAGTGCAGCAGCTTATTTTGTTGATGGATATAAGTGAAGTATGTTTAAGATGCTTAGGAAACTGTTCTGAAAATGCAGGATTTTTTCTATCCAAATAGAGCTGTAATCTTTAGAGAGTCAGTGTTTGCTTGTGCTCTGCTCAGTTATCGTGGGTAGCTCCTTAAATGAAGATTTAGCATGTTTATTGTAAACTCACAAGAAGGTTCTCTTGCTGTAAAATAAAATTTTCAAGTTCTTCATTGGTCTTTTCTTTCATCATGTTCCTGCCTTCCTTCCTCTCAGAGTAAGCAGAACACCTGGAAATCCATGGGGATAACAAGGAAGAAGGTGACATTGGGGAGGGGACATAGCAGTGATGGCACTTAGTGTGCAATGCTCCTTTTCAGGTGTCTGACTGCTGTCCTGGAGGTGGGGAGTGGTTATCCCAAGCAGGTTTTGTGCCATCTCTGTGTTTTGCTCATTGACATCTTTATTGGGTTGTTTTGGTGCTTTCTTTTTAAGGCCTCTCAGTGGTCCAAGGACTGACCTGGTTTTGACCAGATTGGTTTTGCTCTTGGCATTGAGGCTGAGTAGAACAGTGTGGAGGGATGACTTGCCCAGGGTTAGAAATCCCATGGCAACTCTAGGAGACGTGTGAGAAAATAGGATTTTGGGGCTTTTTCTGCATCTTTTGGCACTCCAGCTGCCATTTGCTTGGAATGTCAGCAAGAAGAGCTGGGATCTGCTTGTTTAGGACCCTGAAAAGGCAGGGCTTTCCTTGGGTCTGCAGCTTTCGTGTAATGCAGTGGTTAAACCAAGTTGAAATCCTCCAAAAGTGTTGTCAGGGAGTCAGGGAATTGTGAGAGTTGTTAATTTGCCATTCATTTTACATATATATATATATATACACACACACATATATATACACATATATATACAAATATATATATGCATACACACACATATATATATATATACACATATACATATATATATATACACACATATATATACACACACATATATATACACATATATATACATACACACACATATATACACATATACATATATATATATACACATATACATATATATATATACACACACATATATATACACATATATATATACATATACACATATTTGGGTTGGGTTTTTTTTGTTTGTTTGGTTTGGGGTTTTTTTTTTTTTTTTGTTTTGTTTGTTTTTTCCTATTTTTTTTTTCCTTTGGTTTGGGGTTTTTTTTGTTGTTTTTTTTTCTCTTTTTTTGTTTGCTTTGGTTTTTTGTTTACTCCGTTTCAGTTTAAGATCCTAGTCTTGAAAATGTGTTAACACAGGCACTGTGTGTGTGTGTGATTGTCTGTTGAAAACATTCTAGAAGGATGTGTTTGGTGCAGTAGGTAGTCAGGTGAGCGTTGTGTTGAAAGCTGGACCTTTGTTATGAGTCCTTCTCATCTGAGATCTGAAATACTTCAGCAAATAATTCAAAGCTGTTCTTCAAAACCTTTTCCCTTTGTAGTGTCACTAAGTAAAAGTGTGAGGAGAGGTAGGAATCGTGATGATGAGAAGTTCTAAGAGATGACAGTAGTCTGTGCTCTTGGTGGATCACTGTTATCCACACTTAAATTTCAAGTGTCCAGTTTTAACACAGCACATTAACACGCTATTATAGGTTCTTAATAGCAGTAATACACAAAGTGCTGTATGTTTCTTTTCCTATCAGTTCTGATTGTTGTTTATTCTGTTTTCTTACTTGTGTTTCAGTTTTCTACTGGGAATCCAATATATGAAACATATTACAAACAGGTATGTTCTTAAAAACAAGTAAAAACAAAGTGCAGTTTCTTCTTCCCCAACATTTCCTTCTCTTTCTTTTCCCCATTGCAGTGCTAGAACTGTGTGAATTCTGAGTGCTGATGCAGTTCCTGTAACTCCTTTTGACCTAGAGGCGAGATTGCATTTCTTAAATCTGCTTTCACAACAGCCATGTTTCAATTAAGTGTTAATTTTTCTCCTTCAGGTAGATCCAACGTACACAGGGAGAGTTGGGGCAAGTGAAGCTGCTCTGTTTCTTAAAAAATCTGGTCTCTCTGATATCATCCTTGGAAAAGTAAGTTGAAGGAATTGGATAATGCAGTACTTGTCTTTACACTTCTTTTAAGTGAAAGGAAAAATTTAAAAATAAAATTTGGTTTTTGTGTAACATTTCTGTTGTTAACTCGACAATTCAGTAACATTGTTTGTCATTCCTTGAAAGCTGCATGAACACTTTAAGAAGACATGCAGTAGGAACTGTTGAGCTAAGTTTTCTTTGAAATTCACAGCAGCTTTTATTTTGTCTCTCCACAGATATGGGATTTGGCTGACCCAGAGGGTAAAGGATACTTAGATAAACAGGTAATTGAAATGTTCATGTAGATTTCCTGTATTACCTTTCCCAGATTAGCCTTGTTTTGATCAAGCCCTGGTACCATCAGTAGTTACCTTTATCTTTTTCAGGGTTGTTTTTGTTTACAAAATGAGTTTTTTCCCCAGCACTGCTCACATCCAAGTGTATTACTCAGGGAGGCTGCAGGAGAAGTTTGATTCTAATTTTCTGGATCTCTTTTGTTTTGTAAATAGTTGGTGTGTGTACTGTGTAGGTACACAGTCATTGAGTCACAAATGAAAACTATGATTTCATTTTAGAAAATTTTTGTGCATGAAAAAATTTAGCTTTTTTTACTAAAAATGGCTTGGAATACCAAATAAGTTACAAAATAACTCTTTCAAAACACAACTAATTTTTAAGAAAAACTGTTGTATTTAATTAGGAGAGAGTTTTTATGAACAACTAACTTCCAGTTTTCTCCTCTTTGCTTCCTGTCACTATAAAACTTTTCTGGACTCATCCTTAAAAGCAAAGGGGCAGTTGCCATTATGGGGTTGTACACGTGGGGTTTTCTTTTTCCTGAGTTGCACATACACAGTGTTGGTATAAATGGCAAGGGGGTTATTTATTTTTTGTGATTGAAACTGGTTTTTAATTGCCAGCACAATTGGTTGCAGGGTTTCTACGTCGCCTTGCGCCTCGTCGCGTGCGCACAGAACGGCCACGATGTCAACCTGAGCAGTCTGAATTTGACTCTGCCACCTCCTAAATTTGTGAGTAGTGTCCACTTCAGTGCAGGTTTGTGTTGTATGAGAATTCAGTTGGAACATTGGAATGATTTTGTGTTTTATAAATGTCACGGTTCTGGGGCTTCAGGCTGCTCTCAAACACTTCCTTAGGGCACAGCAGCCAGGGCTGCCACAGTCTTGTCATGCTGAGTGACAAGAAACCAGCCCCTTCCTGGCCTGCAAGAGTCAGACAGGGTGAGTTTAAGTCTGCTCAGCTTGGTCAGGAAGCTGCTGTGGCTAAACCCTTAATTCATGATAAAAAAAGGAAACAAAAAATGATTATTTTGGGGCTGGCTCAACAGGAATGAGTAGCAAAAGGCATTGCTGCAGCTTTGCCCTGCACTGGCTGCTGCAGAACCTCTTTGGCTTGTGTTGGTTCTGTGTTTGGACACTGAATGCATCTACTGGGTGTCCTCACTCAGGTACTGTAATGCTAGAAATGAGTGTGACTTCTGTTTAGGTACATGTGCAGCCTGTTTTCCTCAGTGTAGTTAAGCTTCATGTCTATAACCATCTCAAACTTAGTGCAATTAATAAGTACTAGAGACAGAAGTATGTATATTTATCTATTTAGATAAATGTGTATATATATATATATAAATAAACCATTTTCTCATTTTTAGCATGACACTAGCAGTCCTTTACTGATCACACCACCCTCAACAGAGACTCACTGGGCTGTTAGGGTAAGTGTAAAAGAAAACACATTCCATCCATTTTTTAGAAGCAAATGTTTTTCTTGTGTGTAATTTTCTCAGTGAGAGAATTTTATATCAAATGTATTTCCCATTTCAGAAGTCCTCCCTTTCTGTGCACACCTGTGCACAGCAGAGAACACCAAGGTGTAGTTTTAGATATGCAATAAGTATTAAACAACCCTTTGACAGCCTCCGGTGGGATGTTTTTAAGAAAATGAATTTTAATCTTCTGCCTGGATTTCTTCCAGAATCCCACAATTAGGCACTTTGTTTGTATAAAGGAACCCCACTGGGAACAGTGAAGTGTTTCACCACATCCAGTCTGAGCTGTTAATTTAAAGCTTGAGTTCCTAGTTTCTAATTGGTATTCAATGATACAAGCTATATATATAATTTGGAAAAAATAACTTTTGATGTATATGTGGGGATATTTATATTTAGGTAATTTTCAACTCCAAACATTTCCAAAAGCTAGAAATTTAATAAAAAAACCTTGTAGTTATATGTACTTTAAAGTGGGAGGAATAAGTTTTAGTTCTATAGAGTTTATCAAAGTTACTTTAAAACAGAAGCACCCCTTGTCTGCTGCATGGTAAAATCTCCCAGCTGCCATAACTTTTAAATTAATTAGGAGCCTAAATTCAAAGCTTTCTCTATGGGTTTACATTTAAATACAGTACAGTGGCACTTGCAAGAATTTTGGAAATTTAAGATGAGTACGTTACTGACCAGTCTTAATTTCTTGCAAGATCTCATTTTCATTACTCACACAGACACACTTTTTTACTTATTCAGACTATTTCTTACCAACTAGGTGGAAGAAAAAGCAAAGTTTGATGGTATTTTTGAAAGCCTTTTGCCAGTAAATGGTTTACTTTCAGGAGACAAAGTAAAACCAGTACTGATGAATTCAAAGCTACCTCTTGATATCCTTGGAAGGGTAAGTAAGTTGTTTAGATTTAGCTAATCTCTATTTAGCTTCTCATAATTGCAATGTTAAAAATGTAATTTATCAACAGAGATCAGGTTTTGGCTGAGATTTTGCATCATGTGCATGCTATAAAGCAAGAACATTAAGACTCTGAAGTCTTCCACTTAGAAATAAGAGTAAGAGTAGTAATTTCAACCCTAGAGTAGATTGGCTTCATTGTCTCTCTCTTCATTTACAAGTGGAAATTTGATTTTGGTTGTTTAAAAACAAGAAAAAGCTTTCCTGAATCATAATGGCTGTTAGGACATTAGATTCTGCTGTTTTGTCATTTTTACAAATATGAGTTATTAGATATACCATCAAATCCATCCTCTGTTTGTACAGGAAAATCCCTTAAAACATCCTCCTTTACTCATAGTGCAAATTGTCAGGTTGGTTTTTCTTTCCTATTGATATTTTTGAGCACATTCTGTGTCAGAGTTCTGTCTGCATTACATACTTTTATCTCTTCAGGAAGAAGAGCCTCTTGCTCTGTATTATCTACAAAATCTAAGTATGGTTTGTTTTAATTCTCTACTTGAGTATTGAGAAGTCTCGAAAGGCTTCGGATTTTATCTTGTTATTGTCACAATAGAAATTCAGGAAACTTTGGCCTCTTCCAGAAAAATTTGTGGACAAGATAAGGCACTGAGGAAATGGAGAAAGGTCAAATCAAGGAGCTTAAATGTGTCAAGGGTCCAGTGATAAAGCAGAGTTCTCACAACTGAGCCTCAAGTCTTGGCTTTTTGTGGACTCCACTGTCCCCAGGTCATATTGATGATGAAACAGGGCTGTGCTGGAGTTCACAAAGTTTTGTATCTCTCTAAATCTTCTAATGAACTAAATTAAGCATTGATAAATGCTTAAATTCTCTCCAACAGGAAATTCAGGGGGGCAGAGGGAGTTGCACATGGTTTTAGTTTTTAGTAGAAAACCCTGATCATCTAGGAATGGAATAGGAATTAGAAATATATTGAATTTTCCGTTGAATTTTCTTGCTAGGAATTGGAATGATCTGCTAGCCCACACCCTCTGGGCAGTGCTGAAAGCCACCTCTGAGTGCTTTTACTCAGCTTGATGATTCTGTAGTTGCATCATAGAATGATGAAAAACCTGCCTGAGTTGCAGCCAGAATTTGTTAGAGCCAGTGTTGATTCATGTGGCCAGAAAACTCTAATCCAGTCTGTTTCATCAGAGAATTTTTAGATAGGTGGTGTAACTAATATGATCTTCACCAAAATCTGTGAGGAGTCTTTAGAGGGCATGTTAATACAATGAATACATAAAGTGTAACTTGGTCTGCAAATCATTTTTTAATCTTAATTGCTGTAGGTCTGGGATCTCAGTGATATTGATAAAGATGGTCACCTGGACAAGGATGAATTTGCTGTGGTAGGTTGCTTTAAATTCCCAATTCACTGTCTAGTCTGTCAAAGCAAATAGCTCATTTCTTTCTCAAGAGCTTTGCAGCTTCTGTGCTGCAGCCAACTGCTCTAATCTAAATTGTTCACATGGAGCTATTTCATGACCTTCCTCAAGTCCACCTGCTGACTCTTGCCTGTGTCAAGATTAAACTTGTTGGAATTACATTCAAAACTAGTGGCTCTGGTTTACATTTCTAGTCTTACTGTCTTTGTTTTACTAGTACGTAAATGACTGACACAGCAAGATCTTGTTGCTTTTTCTAATAATTGTGAATGTTATCTGACCTTTTTGCCTTTGCAGGCAATGCATTTGGTTTATAGAGCTCTTGAGAAAGAGTCAGTTCCTTCACAATTGCCCCCTTCTCTCATACCACCTTCTAAAAGAAAGAAGACATCAGTGTTTCCTGGTGCAGTCCCTGTTCTCCCTGCAAGTCCTCCCCCCAAAGACAGCCTCCGCTCCACCCCATCCCATGGCAGTGGCACCAGCCTGAACAGCATAGGGAGCTTGTCTCCCAAGCACAGCATCAAACCAGCACAGGTATCTGTCTTTCTTTCTTTCTTATTCTTCTAGATTTGTGGATTTGTAAGCTGTAGGAAAAAGAAATACATTTTTTGATTTCTGCCCTGTGTGTTTGGGTGATTGGGGTGGAGAGGGTGAAATGAGAATGGTAAGGCTTGGAAGAACATTGGGTGAATTTTAATCGGTGACCACGAGGTAGAAAATCTTAGGGGGAATTTTCACTTCATGTAGAAAGTGGAACCGTAGAAAGGTTTTATTTGTGTATCTGCTTTAATACCAAAGAAATCATTAATCTCCTTCTAAATCTCCTGCTATTAGTGTGAGGACTTTATATGCCTAATTGGGTCTGTATTTCCAAAGAATTAATGCTTTTCAACTGATGAATAGCTGTTTATCAGTGTTTTTATTCAGATAAAAAGTGTGAAGTTCAAACATGCAATGAAAATACTTGTTTACTAGTCAGACTGGAGTATGCAAGATGTTCAGCACACCCAGCTCTGGATAATGTCATTTATACTTAGTGTGTTCATAGAAACTATTTCTGTTCTTTTGAAATGCCAACCTTTGTTTTGCAGCCAGCTGTTAATTGGGTGGTACCAGTGTCTGAAAAAGTGCGATACGATGAAATTTTCCTAAAAACAGACACAGACATGGATGGGTTTGTGAGTGGCCAAGAAGTAAAGGACATTTTTATGCATTCAGGTCTATCTCAGAATCTCCTAGCACATATATGGTAAGAATTCTGTACTAGCTGTGCTTCTGTAGCTTGCTGATCTGGGAACTCAGATTCAGAATGTGATTCTAACATGAAAAAGACACCAGAAATAAACAAAAAAAAACCCAACTTCTTTTACTTGTCCACATACTGTAATATGTGGACTATATGGAAAATTAAGGGAGAAATAAATACTCCCTTTGCTTTTCTGGGAGGGGGGGCAATAGGTCAGTCTGTGAATTGTGATTGTCTTTTGAAGTTCTAGTGCTCTAAATATTTTCTCAGACTAACACTTCTCTGTTCAGTTAAATATGTGTAATAAAATACTGCTCTGTTTATGGAAATCTGACTAGAATAAGTTAAGCTCTGATGAGGATGAACCAAAAAGAAATTACATGTATATATGTATTTCAGACTTTTTAGTAGAGCAGAAATAAGATTTTCTTGTTTGTAAGTAAGATCTGTTTTTCATCAGGTCTTTGGCAGACACGAGACAGATGGGAAAGCTCAGCAAAGACCAGTTTGCACTCGCCATGTATCTCATTCAGCAGAAGGTCAGCAAAGGGATTGATCCTCCACAAGTGTTAACTCCAGATATGATCCCTCCCTCAGACAGGAACACGCCCATCCAGGTAAGCCAGCAATTTGTTGTGCATACACTGAAATTATGTGCTTTAAAAGTAATGGGCTTTGAGTATGAATTTTGTGGGGTTTTTTTTTTAGTATTATGATAAAGAATTGCCAATATTTTTTCTTATCTCCTCTTACAAATTTCTTTTAACATTTGAAAATATAGCTAGTTTTTTAACAACCAAGGCAGTAAGTAAAGAAAAATGCAGTAAAATTTTCCATAAACCAAGGAGTAATAATGCTGGAAAAAATCTAGCATAAAGGATAATCCTTTGTCATGCAGAAGATTGAGTCAGGGAACTTTTAACAGCAAATATTAAAAGCTGGTTGAGCAGCATGTCCCTGACTGTGATCACACCATATTACTCCCATGGAAATATAACATTTTTTAATGGCTAAATGAGGAGTGATGAGTTCCTGGTTTCTGGGATTCATCCTTTGTAGCAGTCCACAGTCCTGTATCCATCACTGCTAATACCCCTTTACTTGAGCATCTGATCCTTTGCTGACCCTGCTTTGTTCCTTTCCTTGATAACATGCCAGTGCACTTCTGAAACTGAACTGAGGAAACACTTCTGTCATGTCACTACATTCACCTTTTCTATAAATGATACTGTGTTGTTCTTTACTTTTATTTGCTTTCCCTAACCAGAAACCTTTGGAACTCTAAATATATTTTAATTATTGCTGTTGCTATGGTCCTCCTAAGGTTTTTCCTATATCCTTTTCCTATAGACTCTGTCAGGTTACTTGACCCCTGTAGGAACTGAGATCTCAGCACTAACAGAAATGCGGCGTGTGAGTAACTGCAGTGTCCAAAGGAATGCACATTTCTAATGTTTGCTTTTTGTAACTTCAAACAAGTTTTCATTTCTCTACCTTTGCCTGTCTTTGCTCTTGAGTTCTGTGCCACTTGCTCTTGGTGTGGTGGTAATGTCACAGCAGTGTGAAATGCCCAGCCCTGGCTGCCAGCCTGGTGATGTTCCTTCAGTAACTGGAGATGTATTGATCTGGCAGGAAGTTCTGGGACAGGCAGCTCAGTGCTGTTGAAATTACTCCTGGACTGGTGCTCTGCAGCTGTGACCAGTGAATGCATCTTGCTGGTCTTGGCTTGTTGGTTGGGTTCTTGTTTGTTTTTTAATGTTTAATAAAGCCAAGCTTTCTGTGGTTATCACAGAAGTCTCAAAGTCAGTGAAGCAGGCAAACTCTGCTTTCTTCTTTTTGAAATGCTATATAAAAATTGTAGGTCTCCTGGTTTGTCAGACGAGCAGTGAGCTCAGTGCTGCAGTTTTTGCTCAGTTGTGGTGAGCTTTTTATCCTTTTTATAATAACAACAATAACCAGTTTGGTACATAATGCTGACATCCTTTCTTAACTTATCTAGAAGGCAGGGGATGCCCTCTGTATCTTCCCTGATCTCTGCTTGAATGAATGCAGGAACAACCTACAGGAAATGTGGTATAATTGCAGAAATTGCCATCAATTTGTGACAGGGCTCTAGAAGACTGGACTTACAATCTGATTTCGTTAAGTCCATGTAAACCTTACTATTGACTAGAGCAGAACTAAGTTTTAGGTTTTGAATTTGAATTCTACCAATTCTGCAATTTCCTTGTTGGCCTTGGGCCTGTCCTTTCATTGCTGTGTGTTCAACTGTCCTGTCTGTTAAACAGGCCTATCAACAATTCTCCTATCTCATGAGCAGAATTGTGGGGCATGTTCCTTGCTTGTTACAGAATAATTTGATGTCTCTTGTGGAATTTTGCAAATGCAAATAATGAGGAGTTTGTATCCCGCCTTTGTTAAAGGAAGAGCTTCTGTTACTACTTGACATTTTAATAGATTGTTTCATTCTTAACAGGACAGTGCAAGTTCTGTTGGATCAGGAGAATTTACAGGGGTGAAGGAGCTGGATGATATCAGCCAAGAGATTGCACAGCTGCAGAGGTAATAGTTGTGGACTGTTAACCATGTCTTGGTGTAGTCAGTCTGTAGTACTTAGTTTATTTTCTCTTAGTCATTTTGTCATTATTTGTTGCTTTAATTGGTGATGGATTTCCTAGTGGTACCCTGCAGATCTATCAGGTGACTTCAGAAGATTGATGATGGGCACAGAAGGCATTTCTCAAAGAATAATTGATGCTTATGCACCTTTTCTCCTTTAAAGAATACATGAGAATACAGGCTGGCATTTTTGTCTGCATGGTGTTTCCAGAATAATATTTAATTGATTTTTGCATGTGTGTTGTGTTATTTAACTAATCACAAATACATGTTCTTCTTTATCTGACAGAGAAAAATACTCTCTGGAGCAGGACATTAGGGAAAAGGAAGAATCAATCAGACAGAAAACCAATGAAGTTCAGGTAAAAACTCTTTATCATCAGTAGTTTTCATGTTAATCTAAGTCATATGTAGCAATTTAGCATTTTTTCTGTCGTTCTATCATTCTTTCTTTCTTGGGATTTTCCTCTGACTGGCAGAAAAAGATTTATTTTTCTGTTCTCCATCAGAAGTGTTTTCATCTGATGCTGGCCAATATAAGCATAGTATATGTGAGCAGTTTAATGTCTTTTTTGTTAGTGTTTAACTAACATGCAATTTAGGAAATCAATGTTTGGAGAGTTTGGTTTTGATAATTAGGGTAACTCAATGCAGTGTGCTCTGTGTCACAGTCCCTTTTCCTTCTTGTGAGCAGTGATTTATTTCCTGATGTCTTACACAAGTTCCTGCAGATACAAACAGGCCAATGTAGCCTAGATGATATAGAAAATATTCTGAATTTTGTTAAGTTCTTTCTCTGTGGCTGACGCTTCAGCTAAATATGAGTTACAAGTTGTGGAATTTTCTTCAGGAGCTGCAAAATGATTTAGATAGGGAAACAAGTAACTTGCAAGAGCTGGAGGCTCAAAAACAAGATGCCCAAGACCGCCTGGATGAGATGGACCAGCAGAAAGCCAAACTGAAAGATATGCTGAATGATGTGAGGCAGAAATGCCAGGAAGAAACACAGGTGGTAAGTGGATGTTCATTTTGGACCAGGTCAAGAGTAAAATATCTTCTGTTGAGGGAAATTCTATTTATTTAACAAAGAAACTTTCTTTTTACCATAAATAGCAGTTTTTACACAAATACAGAGGTCCAAGAAAGGATTTTGCCATCCTTAATACCTTCCTTAATGGTCATAAAAGGAAGGTTGAACCTGATGTTGTCCAGGGGTCCCTTTCCATAGGAATTGTTGTTCTGAGAATATATGAAACATTTATTCAGCCAAATCAGTAGTCCTAACCCATGAGACAGTCCATGGCAGTGGTGCTGCTTTTGGTCACCCTGAATGTCATCAGGATTGAGTTTTCAGGTGGATGCAATTGCCAGTGAAAAGAGGATGTTACCTTAAGGTAGAAACTTCCTGTGTAAGGAAGTCACAGAAAAAAAGTCTATAAGGAACAACTCTGTAATTGTAACTCTTCAAATCAACATTAAACTGCTTGATAAATGTTTGAATGGGACCAGGTTCTGAAGGTGAACATCTGGGAAACAGCCTTTGATTACCTTTATAAGTAGTGGGGTATTTCTCTGATTTAAAATAGTATTTCTAGGTTTTATTGAATGTGCTTTTATCAAGGATTTTGTGCAACAGCAGAAGCAGCATGCATTTCTTCATATTAGGTTCTAAAGATTTTCCTTAGTAGTTGATAGGTTGCTGTACCACTTTCTATTACTTATTGTAAATTCACCATTTAATAAGTCCCATTTATTCCAAATTTCACTCTGATTTTTCTACTGTGTTCTTTCAGATTTCATCACTAAAAATGCAGATTCAGTCTCAGGAATCAGATTTAAAATTACAGGAAGATGACCTTAACAGAGCAAAAGCAGAACTGAATCGCCTCCAGCAAGAAGAGACTCAGCTGGAGCAGAGCATCCAGGCTGGAAAAGTGCAGCTTGAAACAATAATCAAATCTTTAAAATCAACCCAGGAAGAAATAAACCAGGTATTCCCTGTACTTTATACCATTTTTTACTTCTTGAAATGAGTTGAAAAATTATTTTTTCGGAGGAGGAAGAAATCCTGGTTCATGAAATGAAACTTTTTGACTGGTGTTTAGTGGGGAAATTCCTGGTTTGTGTTAGGAAGCATTCAATTCTGTTGGGGATAAAATGCAGCTGTCAGGCACCAGTGTTTGAGGAGACTGTAAGAATGCCAGTGTTCTTCAGTGTGTAACATGCTAAAACATTTCTCCCTCTCAGGCAAGAAGTAAACTCTCTCAGCTGCAAGAGAGCCACCAGGAAATGAATAAGAGCATTGAAGAATACAATGAAGCTCTCAATGGGATTCATGGAGGGAGTCTGACAAATTTAGCAGACATGAGTGAAGGCCTTGGGCAGACAGAAAGAAGCAGTTATGGAGCTGTGGTAAAAACCCCACTGTTATTTAGTATATTTTACACTAATTAAGCTTCTGACTTGCACCTTACCTGAAGAATTGTTTAGCTGGTATTTGGCACATGGTCTTGTGGATTTGTAACCTGTCACATGTTCAGTCTCAGGACAGAGGTGGGGCTTTATTTCCAGTTTAGTGTTGCATTTTTTCTTCTCCAGTTTATCAAGGTGAAACCTTCTTTTGCTGTAGATTTTCCTTTCTCATGTATTTCCTTCTTATTTCCAAAGGAAGCTTTACAAATTTCAGCTTTACATTGAGCTATATTTATTACACATCTCATATTCCCTTTCTAAAAGGTTGGTTCTCTTTTGCTTAGATAATTTCAGCATCATCTTTCTCATTTATTATGTTTTTACTTAATCAGCATTTTTTTTCCCAAATCATAAAATCTTTCAAGTTCTTAAACATTTTTCAAGTCATTTTCTTTTGGGTATGTAATGTTGATTTGGGTATTAAATATTCCTCTAAAACACAAGAATTTTCTTTTATTTTTTAGGCTTTTTTCTTGTCTTAAATATGACAAGAAAGAAGTTGCATACTTGCTTGATTCTGCTTGCACATCCATGTGGCCCTTCCTCATTATGGAAACATGTTTAACTGTTGTAAGCACAGCATTTGCTATGGGTTTAGTATGAAGTTGAATATATAATGTGTTAGTAAATATTTACCAGCCATTGCTGCCTTTATGCAGTACTTTACACTTGCTCTGTAAAGACAAACTGCTCAAAAGAAGAACAGTGTAGATAAAAGCAGTACATTGAGAAACATGTACTAAAGGTCTTAAAACTCTTTAGTGCTTCATTTCTGTGCTTGCATGGCTTGCATAAATATATTTAATTTCCAGTGAAAACTTCCAGATGTTTTCTTGCAAAACCTAGGAGCCACTTACTGGCAGAAAATACCAGTCTATGTTCATAGCAATTTTTTTAAACCATTGTGCCATTTTCCTGTTTCTCAATTCTTCCTTCCTCTTCCTTCTCTCCCCACCTCCCTCCTGCTGTTCTGAGAAGTATCAATTAGGATGTTTTCATTTGCATCTTGTAAAGGGATAAAGAAATCCTGTCTCTTTCTGGTGTTTTGGGTGTAAGTGGGTCGTTATTTCTGGATATTCCTTGTGCTGGGTGGTCCCCAGTGTCCCTGGAGTTCTGCTGTGCAGGTGCTGCCTGCACTTGGGCTTTCAGCAGAGACCTCCAAACAAGACCCAAGCCAGGGATTAGCATTCAAATGAATGAAGAGGTTTCATAACTTCAGTTTGCTGCTTGTTCATGCAGGGTATTTTCTACAACTTGACAAATGTAGGTTTGGCCTCTGCTGAGAAAACTCTTGCCATCAAAATGTTGGGGTGGCTCTTCCTGCATGAAGTGCTTTGTCATGGGAAATCAGTATTTGGGGCTTTAAGCTCAAAGATGAGTTAACAAGAAGCAATCTAGTATCTGACTGCTTGGTAGTAATTTGTTGTATTTGTAGTCCACAGATTATTTTTGTATCCTTTCTTTTTAAGTAAGTATCTTACCTGAAGCTGAGAAGAATTTTTTGATGGTGTGATGTTTGGGATTGGTTGGCTTTTGTTATTAAAGTATTTGAGAGTTGAATATATTAATATGGGCAACAGTTTAACATTTAATTGCTATTTGTACTGTTATCTTTTGGTGTTCTGTGTAGCCCTGGGGTACACACATTTCTTTCTGCTGTGTAATTACTTAGAAGTCACATATTCAGAAAGTTCTTTAGGAAGTAATTTTAAAGACTGTTAAACAGGAACCAAGCATGCAATTTCTGCTTAATGGGTAACTGGGCCTTTTTATTTTTATCATGACAAGCTGTTGTGATGTTTCTCCTCTTAATTTTTAGGATGATCCATTTAAAAACAAAGCCTTGATGTTTACCAATAATACACAAGAATTGCATACAGACCCATTCCAGTCAGAAGATCCTTTCAAATCTGACCCATTTAAGGGAGCAGACCCCTTCAAAGGCAGTAAGTGCTTATCTAGGACCTTGAAGATCAATTGTTGAGTAAATTATATTTTCACAAACTTATCTTGCTAAATAGTAGATAAACCAAATTGTTTTTCTCTTCTGCATAGGTGACCCATTCCAGCACGACCCTTTTGCAGAGCAGCCACCTGCTCCAGCAGGTAACAGCCCTTTGTAATGACAGGGCAGGTGTGGTATAAACAATTTCTAGCCAAACACAAAGGTTTCCCTGGCTACAGATCTTTGGTTTGCATGTGGGAGCATAGAAACCCAACAGGGTGTGCATTCAGAATCAATAAGTTTAATGAGAAGTGTGTAACTCTTTATTAAGTCTGAAAGCTTCATCTGACATGTTCAAACTTAGTAAATACCCTCTGTAGAGAGGTCTCTGGAAGTCTATCAGATTTATCAAAACATTGTGTTTGTGTAAGAAAAATTGTATCAGTGAGTGTGAGGTCAAATATAGAATGTTCTTTATAGACACACCTAGTGCTACACTGTATTCACCTGTTCGTGCTCCTTCTAGATCCCTTTGGAGGAGATCCATTCAAGGAAAGTGACCCATTTCGTAGCTCTGCCCCTGAGGATTTCTTCAAGAAACAGGTGAAGAGTGACCCATTTACCTCAGATCCATTCACAAAGACCCCCACTTTACCCTCAAAGGTCAGTAATTTTTAAATCTACACTTAATGGATTTCTTTACTATTGACAGGCTTATTGTCTGACAGCTAAAAGGAGTGAAATAACACAAAATACTTTTTTCCTGACTGGTGAAATATCATTAATTGTATTCTTAAAATGTAGCTATGGATTGTTTAGGCAATCAGCAGTGTTCCCTCTGGTTCCATGATGATGAGGTACATTCACCATGAAGGTACTTTTAGGTGGATATTTTTCCTCTCTGTTGGGAATTTCAAAGCAGCAGCACCCACCCATTCCCAGCATCCCTCCATGCCATGGATTTCTGCAGTCCTGTGGTGAATGAGATGGAGGAACTGCTCTGGCTAAAGAATCCCTGAGCCCTCAGCACAGTGGAGGAACTGCACAGAGCACACTTGTTATAGCCATTGTTGCAGCTCTAAGCTGTCCTGATGTGTGTGCTTGTTTGGGGGGGGAATATGATTTCTTTGGTTTTGTTTTTATTAGTGTTTTCCTCATTCTTATGCAGTTCATTGAGTGTTGCTACCCAAGACCAGTTTCAGTCTGTGGGTAGTCAGCTTTTATTTAAGTACAATCCTATACTGCAAGACCAACTGACTTGTCAAACTGAAGAGCAGCTGTAAAAATTACCTGTTTAAAAAGAAGCAGTATACAGACTCTCTGAAATATTAATAATATAAATGCATGACCTGAATATTCTGTCTGTTGCTTAAAGACTAAATGCAATAGCCAAATGCACTAATAAAGTAAATTTCATATAATAAGCTGATTTTATCCTACTCTGTCCACTGAATAGAGTGGTCTGAAACTGTAAACTATTTGTCTTAAAGCAAGAGATTTTGATAGGCATGAAATGGTAAATGCACAGTCCAGCAGAAAAATAATTCTGTATTTCTGTTCTTATTTAGCCTGACCCTTTTGAAAGCACTGATCCTTTTACGTCTTCCAGTATCTCTTCAAAAGGTCCAGGTAAGAAGTAACCATTTTATGATGAGGTATCTTTTTATGAAAGAATCAAATACAAGAGTTGAGGATAAAGAGTCTTGTGAACCATTGGCAAAAAGCATCATGGTCTTGTCACAGTTCATGAGAGTTTTCTTCTCATATTTTATGAGACATTATGTCACTGTTTTCTTCTCATATTTTCCCTCCAAAAAACTGGTAGGAAACCTATTGTTTTGTGGAATTCTCTCTGAACATCTAAATGCAAGTGTGTTTTAGTTTTGTGCTTCATTGGCACCACTAAGCATTCCCTGTAATTCTTAAGTATTATTCAAAATAACTTTATTTTCTGCATATCTGTTCCAGATCCATTTGGAACACTGGATCCATTTGGAAGTGGTGCTTTCAGTGGTGGTGAGGGATTTGCAGACTTCAGTCAGATGTCAAAGGTAAAGGTTAAAAGGAAAGCAATTGTCCTTTTAAAAATGTATGTACAGACACTTTCTAAAAGAGTGTGATATGATTGTAACTTTTTAGCTGACAGTCTGATTTTGTTAATTTTCTTCCAGTCAGCCTCACCAGCTATATAGCAAAGAATTTTCCAACCATGTCAGATATGGCAAAGTCTTACTAAGACTGGTAGATTCAGTAGGGATAAATACATTTTTTCACAAATATTTTCAATGACCAGATCAGGAAAATTAATTAACTTGTAGTTTTAACTTGTAAGAAGAGGTAGTTGTTGCAGATATTAATATATTTCAGTGCCCAGCCTTCATTTAAGTCCTGGAATTTGCTTCTTGGTTACTTCATAGTAAGTATCCTGACTTGTTTCTAAGCTTACCATAAACACATTAAGGTTGGATAAGGCCTCTAAGATTTAGGTCAACTTTTAACAAAATATTATGCTACTAAATAAATGTAACCTAACCTTACTCAACTCTTAACAGTCAGTCAGTCTCTCCCATGTTTTAAGTGTGCAATTTCTGTTCATTTTAAATAGCAGATGAAGAAAAAGGTTCAGGACACAAATGAAAAAAATGGATAATTGGAAAGGTGTTGGTCTTTCCTGAGGTGGAGTTTGGAATTTAGTGAACTCAGTTCCCAACTCCTTACATTAGTGGAGTAAATGTTAAAAATAAAATAGGTTATCATTTCCCTTTGACTAATTACATTTCTTGGTGGTTTTTTTCCTCCCCTACCTTTTGCTATTTTGTTGTAGCTCTCCACTAGATGGCAACAGCCTTTACCAGTAGACATGGCTGGCTCGAGGTAGAAATTTTAGCAAAAGTTTGACTGCGATTTTTACCTTTTTCACAAAACTCCTCTTTCTTCATTTCACAATGATAAATTTCCCTGCATTTCCCTTTTGTGCTTCTTAATCACTAGGAGAGTCCTTTAGAAAAGCTGTTTGAATATAGGAAGATTTAAACACGTGCTTTTGGATATTCCCTAAGGTTTTGACTAAAAAGTCAAATACCTATGTGTGACTTCAGGAAAGCCTGGAATAAAGTTATCCCTTCTGCACTGTTTTTCCAGGTTCTGTCATGGTTCTGTTTATTAGAGTGAAGGTCAGGCTGTGGTATTACTGTTCATTGCCAAATAGTAAAAAGTCAAGTTTAACTTCCTTTTATTTCCTCATCAACTTTTTTTGCTGGGACTAAAAGTTCTAGAAGTACTTAAATGATGAAAAGCATAAGGTCTTTGATTGTCTCTGGAATCTTAGCACCTCTGTCCTTGGGCATTAGCCTCCTACACCACTTACAATTCTGTACATCTGCCCTCAGATTTTGAAGTCAATGCTTTTACTTGACTTAACTGTAGCTTCATGAAACCACAGGTATTCTCCAGTGTGCTTACATCCCTTTTCTTTTCTTTTTTTTCCTCGTGTAGTCAGTACCTTCAGACCCCTTTGCCTCCTCTTTTGGAGGGGCAGGATTCACAGATGACCCTTTCAAAAGCAAATCAGACACACCAGCATTACCACCCAAGAAAAACGTCCCTCCACGACCCAAGCCACCCAGTGGTAAGGAGGTTTTCTTCTTTTAAAAGCTGCTTCTTTCAATTTACAGTGTATTGCTGGGTGTAAGAGCAAGTTGACAGTCTGCTATCTGTCTTATATTTCAACCATGGAGGAAGATGTGAAGTTATTGGTAAATTGACAAAATTATCAGTAAACCAGACTGAAACTCTTCAAAGTGGAGAACAGATGATGAGAGTGCTATTACAGATCTATAAAATCACATGTGGCAGGAGAAAACAGGGGAAAAAAGCCCTGTATTTTCCAAGTAGGCAACATATAAGATTAGGAAATGGCACCTTTAAAATAAAAAGGTTTGTTTTTATATGGTAATAAAAATTCAGGATTTATTTCTATGTTTGCCAGAGAATATGGTGAATGCCAAAAAGTTTAGTCTTAAAAAAACCCTCTAGATAATTCTCAGAAGAAACAGAGAACAACAGGGTGTCCCAAAAGCCAAATCCTGGCTCCAGCTCCTTTGTAGCTGAGTAGCAAGGCAGTCTGACTGTGGCTGCATCTTCATCTTGCTTTGATGTTCTTCCTGAGGCATCTGCCACCAGGTACTGCCAAGGTCAGGGTGCACAGTTAGACCTGTCCTGACCTGTCTGCCCAGCTAGCATCATTTAATTCACACATTACTGTGTGAATTAAACAGAAAACACTTTCTGAGTATATATGGCTTTGTTCCTGCTTGGAGTCCGTTATTTATGGAAATCTGGGAGATATATAAATCTCATGAATTGAAAAGAAGATCTCTCTCAGTGGAGCTTCAATTTCTGTTCTCCCTGTAGTTGTTTTCAATCTATTCAGCTACCAGTGAAACTGTTTAAAGAACTGAAGCCATGTAGTTTCAAGTCTCCTTTTAACAACAATGGTAGAGTTCAGTTGATATCAAGAGGGAACTTTCAGTTGGCTCAAAAAAAAAACAACAGATGCTAGATGCTGCTTATGGGGTTAGGCACAGAATTTTGCACTAAACACATTGATCATCATGTATTTATATATCCACAGACAGTATTAGGGAGCATAGTACAAAAAGAGCAGATCCATCATTAATGTCTCCTGCAGGGTGTGGGTTCTCTGCCTTTGTGCTGGTGCATTTTGGAGCAGAGCAGGCAGCCTGTTTGTGACAGGTGTTGTTGATCTGGCTGGTTTTGCACACCAGTTATTCCAGAACAAACTCCTTGGACAATGTGAAAAGTGCTTGCTTATTACCAAGGTATCCTTAATGTCATTACCTATCCCATAAATTGATCCAAGATGTGAAAGATTCCATTTCACACAGTACACTTACAAGCAGACCATTGCAGCAGTATTTGTTCCTGTTGCTGTGATTTTATTGCTCAAGAGATTGTGGTGCACCCTAAAACCCTGAAAGCAACAAGTGAGAGGATTTTATAGGTGAGTATGCATGTAAAGTTGTCAGGAAACGCTCTAGGATTGTGAAAAAGCCTTTGAGGCAGTTTGTTCTATGCTTGCTTTGTGTATTTTCTACTATTTTCTACTACTCTACTAATGAGTTTTCAGTAATTAAAAAAAAGCAAAGCCACACAATATGTCATGTTGACAAATATCCATCACTAGGACAGACATGAATAAAAGGAGAAATAGAAATGCTAAAGGGAATCTTATTTCACATTGTGAATGATGTTATTTTTCCTTATTTGGTTTTCAAGGAAAGAATGCAAATGGCCATCTTTCAAAAAAATATCTACATAAAATATTTTAGAGTTAACAGGGCCTATATAAAGTTGGATGATTCCAATAAATACTAGATATACCCATGTAATCTCTTATATGTAGTTTCTTTGTATTTCTTGTTAGAAACATGGTTACTCTTAGCAAATGCAGTGTAATAGTAGCAGGAAAGGTGAATACTGACTCACCCAGTGAGGGTTTTTGGCTTTCTGTGTCCTCATTCCCTCTTTTGTACATACTGAGGAATGTGGGGAATATTCAGCTGTATTAATATGTTTTTTATTTAGACACGGGCACTCAGCCTTTAATCAGTTGGTTAAAAATGGTTTAAGTGTGTCTCTTCCCCCCTTCTAGGGAGATACACTCTTTGTGAGGCTCCACGCTCTACCAAAAGCAAATGTTGTTATGATAAAATAGGCTAAGGAGGAAACAACAGGTTTTTTTTTTTAAAGCAAATGAGCCTCGTGTGTTTATGCAGTTCTACTCCTCCCTTCCTTCCACAACTAAAGCAATCTTCAGTGGTTACTTAAAGCATGAAAAATCATATAGTAATATAGTGTGATTGTAGCGAGAGATACGGGCATAAAATGTGTGTTAGAATGGCCTCAGCAAACAAACAACAGACAAGAAGCTTCCGTTGTTTCTTACCTTTCTTACCTTGGTCTCTTTAATTAAAAAAACAAGTAAGTGATAAAGATCTTGCTGAAGGATGAATAAACGCTAATTATTATCAGACAAACCTGTAATTTGCCTTTCTGTTCCATGATTGTACTCTTTTTAGTAAAACTGTTCTTTCTGTTGGGGGGGGGGTTAATATTGAAAAACACTTTTGTGGTTTGGTTGCATTTTGGTAGGCAGGTGCAGAAAGCTCTGAAAGGAAACTTTACTTGTCCTCAAACCTCTGCACTCAGGTAGAAAATATAAATACTTTTGCAGAGTGTTGGAAGCTGTCTGATTTCCCAGGCTTTTGATAGTGGAGACTAAACAGGATCCACCAGGGATTGTTCCTGATTAGCCCTGATTTGGTGCTTTTCTTTATGTGAAGCTTTTGCACGTGACATGCAAACATTGTCTGATGTCCCATTGAGGGATTGCACTATGTCCTTGGACCAAAGTGTGCCACAGTTCTCACTTTGCCCATGGGTCTCTTCTTTGTCCAGATGAATGAGGAGTTTGACATCAGGTCTCGTTCCTTCATGAAAACAAAGAGCAAACAGAGCAAACCCTTGCAGCTGAGCAGAGGAGCAGGAAAACACTTAAATGGCACATCCTGAGTTGGAAGGGACCCATCAGGACCATGGAGCCAGACTGCTGGCCCTGCACAGGATACCCCAACACTCTCACCCTCTGAAGGGCTGAAAGCATTGTCCAAGCACTTCTTCAGCTCTGACAGCCTTTGGGCTGTGACCCCTGCCCTGGGGAGCCTGGGCAGTGCCAGGCTGGAGGGGCAGAACCTTGCCCTGAGCTCCATGCCAAGGCCTGGCCCAGCTCCAGCCCTTGCTGGGCTCCTGTCCCTGTCCCAGAGCAGAGCTCAGCCCCTGCCCCTGTGCCTGCCCTGGGCAGGAGCTGCAGCCCCCAGGAGCCTCCCCTCAGTCTCCTGGGCTCCAGCTGAACCAGCCAAGTGCCCTCAGCTGCTCCTCAGCCCTTCCCCAGCTCCGTGCCCCTCCTTTGGCCACTCTCCAACAGCTTTGGATCCTTCTGATCTCGTGGTGCCCAAAGTGCCCCCAGCACTGGAGGTGAGGCTGCCCCAGGGCAGAGCAGAGCAGGAGAATCCCATCCCTTGTCAGGCTGGTGCTGCCCTCCAGAACATGGTGACACTTTGGGCTGCTGGGGCACACTGGTGACTCAGGTCCAACTTTCCACCAACCAAGGACTCCCTGGTCCCTTTGCACGTGGCTGGTCCACAGCCTCTCATTCCCCAGTCTGTCCCTGCATCCAGGGCTGCTCTGGCACAGGGGCAGGATCTGGCACTTGACATGTTAAATTGAGGATTGCCCAGCCCTTTCCTTTGTCAAGATCTCTGTGCAGCACATCTCTGCCTTTAAGGGAATCAACAGCTCCTCCCAGCTACGTGTCATCACCAAGCTCACTTAAGTCTGCCTTCCAGTCCCACATCCAAGTCCTTCATGGGAAGTTGTAGAGCACGGCTCCTGAAATGGAGCCTTTTGGACATAACCTGTGTTTACCATGTAGTGACAGCAGAGCAAAAGGCCTTCAGGTGTTCCTGGAAAGACCTCTGACAGGAGTTTGTGGTTCAGGGGAGCTGCTCTCTTATCCAGGTTCTGGGCACAGCCTTCACACAGCGTGTAGAGAAACTTCTCTGCTGCTGCAGGGGGTGTCAGTACCAGGATTGCAGTGGGTCATCAGGTCTGGTCCTACACACCCTGACCTGTTCTGCTTGTAAAGTGGAAATGGGTTGGTTTCTTTGGTTTTAGTTGATATTTGGGTTTTTTCCACAGCTGGAACATTGAGAAGCAGCTGTGATCTGAGTGTATTAGTAGATAGTTCAGTTCACAACTCTCTCTGTGAGAGGGAATACCCTTGTGTGGCATGGATTAGGTACCCTGAGATCCATATCTTTCCTTTCTTGAGTACTGAGATTAAGAGAGGGTATGACAATCACAAGATTATTTAATTAGATTTGTATCTTGGGTAGAATCTCAGCTTTATGCTACTTTTGTTCATCATAAATAATTTTCTTTCTTTCTTACTTTATTGTTGACCAGTCTGTCAAGATCTTTTAGATATTTCAGAGTCCTAATCTGATCCTTGCTTGGTCCAAGAGAAATCTCATGTTTGTTTTTATGGTAAAATACTCTTATTGAGTATTTATTCAGTATAACAGTTTGGAAGTTAAGTGCAGAATCTCTTTTTTAAAGAGAATTGGAGGAAGGTTAATAATTCAGTGAATCCCGGTAGAGACTAGCAAGGGGAAGGTGTTCCAGAAGGAGCAAACCTAGATACTAGTGTACCTCAAAGCTCCAATTTACTGTTTCATGAGAAGATTTGGAACATCACTATCTCTGTCCCATATTTAAGATTCTCTTCAGTTTGAGGAAGATCAGCCAAGAAAAAGTTCTTTAGCTCTTCTGACAAGGCTCTTCAAATGCAAATCCCCAAGAGAATGTGGGCATGTTCTTCAGTAAGGTGTTAATCTCCATGAAGGTCCTAATGGACATTAGGTTTCATAGGGCTCCCCTAGGACCTGGCTGGAGTGATTTGATGTTCACCAGGTGCTACTGGAGAACTTGCAGGTTTCTTTGGAGAGGAGTGGAACATTTTGTAAATTTATTGATGTTATGCCTTGAGTAATGCTCCAAAAGCACCGAAGAAACGCCAGTGCTTTGTGTAACGAGCTGTGATAAACAGAAAGCAAATAATAGTAAAGTATCTCAGCATTCTTAAACAAAGGTGCCCTGTGACAAGGATCTACATTCCACTGCACATTATTTTCTCAAACTCCCCTAAAACATTGCTGAGTTCTGTAGATTTATAAGGACATTTTATTTGCTGGCAGAAGACTGCCTGTGGTGTTCAGCACTACGGAACTTCTGCTTGCTTTATATTTCTTATGCAGCTTCTCAAGCTTTATGGGACTTTGGTGTAATTAAGGATAAAAAAATATGAAAGAACTGGTAGACTGAAACCTGTCAGTTAAAATGGCTCTGGTAGGTTCTCACAGATTAAAAATTATGTTTTCTGCTGTGAGCTGCAGATTGAAATCAGTCAAGAGTTCTCCGCTAACTAGTTTCTAGGTAAAAGTTGTTGATTACAGAAAGAGAGAAACAGATTTTTTTTTTTCTTTTTCTTTTTTTTTTTTTTCTTTTTTTTTAAAGTACAGGAAGCTGCTGTGTGGGTGTCAGTGATTGGGTTATAAGTAAATGCTTTGATCGTGGGACCTAGTGCTTATGCCCCACCCTTACCACTTCCTTTCAGCGCAGCCCCATGCATTCCACATTGCGGTTATAGCAGCGCTGTTAACCAGTGAGATTAACCACTACTGACAAGCATCTGACACATTACTCTCTATGCTCTGCACTCCTTGTCAGGCCCTGGAGTTCCTGAAGGAAGCTACTCTATCCAGGGAGGATGAGCAAGGCTTGACCCCTGCTGTTCCAGCAGGTCGTGCCCTGCCTCATTGATGCTGTACATGAGTGACGTGAGGAGAGGACCCAGGCATTGCACTCTGTGGTGCTGTGTCTGCCTTTTGTGTGCCCTTTCAGACACGAGAGTTCCTTCCCCACCAGGTTAGCACCACAACAGGAGTGTGTGTGACCTGGGGACAAGGCACACCAAGCTGTAGGATACAGTCATTTATGACACCTGTGCATTTGTCTTGGGTTTTAGCGCTGAGTATTCCTGTAGGCCTCAAGGATGGGAGAGGTAACACACACCCAAGTGTCAGAGAGATAATTTAGTGCCTTTAAGGCTGCTGGTGCATTCAGTGACCCATGCTCCATACCCACCACTCTGTATATCCTGTCATTTTAGTTCCATGCAGGAATACAGTCGGTGTCACCAGGTGCCAGTTGGCATCCTCCAAACAAGTGTTACTGGCCCTGCTCAACTGATGATGGTCCAGGTGCACATGGTTGCTGGAGAAGCTCAGAGACAACATGTTTTTGCCATCAGGAAGTTTGGATGAATGTGATTCTGCCTTAATCCTGATTCCAGGAGTGATGGATGAGGTACCCAAATTTCAGGATGCATGGAGAACCCTAGAACTGGCAGTAGGTTCAAAATGGCTTCTCGTGCAAAAGTCACCCTGAAGCCTCCAAACTGGCACCCTCAGTGTTTCCATGACTTGTGCTGGCAGCATTCTTACCTTTAAGATCCTTCCCATTCAAACCATTCTGGGGTCCTGTGATATTAGTGGAAGAACCTTTCACACAGAGCAGTGTGAAACCTTCAACCTTTCCTCAATTTTTATTGCTTGCTTATAGTGGTTTTCAACTTTTTAACTATGAAAGAATAAAAGTTCTAAAAATACAGGAAGAAAATACACTTTTCAATTTCAGTGTGCTGCTTTCTTGCAATGATTATTTAATAAACATTATTATTTTATGAATTTTAATTATTAAAATAAATTTTAGCTTATGTAAATGTTATCATTTATGTTGTTATTGTTATTAGTGAATAATAGAGGTAGTGAATATTATATTAATAGTGTACTTTTAAAATGCTAATGCACTTTAAAAACTGAGGGTTTTTTTGGGGCGTCAATATATAAATAGCAGAAAAATAACAGTGTAACTTGGAATGTATAGAATCTCAGATCATTAAAGGAACATTGAAGTTCCTCCAGTTCTAACCCCCCTGCCTTGGGCAGGAACACCTTCCACTAGACCAGGTTCTTCCAAGTCCTGTCCAGACTGGCCTTGAACAATTCCAGGGATGAGGAGTCCACAGCCACTCTGAGTAAATTTAAAGGAATGACACATTGAATTCATCCTAGATAAGAAATAAATTAGTGGAGTTACTTAGCTGCTGTTTGAAATACAGGTGTTAAAATAAATCCCATTGGTAAATTACTATTCCACTCTGCACATGAGGAGTTTGTCAAAAAGCTTCGGCTTTGTTTAGTGATCCATTTATTTTTTGTAGCGTTGGTCTATGATGGCAACTGAATATTGGCTTTTCAGAGGTTAGTGGTTAACACCTCTGTATTAACCTTTTTGAGTTAAGGGCTTCAGCTTTGTTCCCACAGTTTTTATTTATTTATTTATTACTTGTTACGGTTCTGAAATGTTAAAATACTGAAAAAATATGGGGGACAGTAGCCTGCCTTGGGTTAGGAAGCATGACTGATCCCTCAGAGAGACCTGGTTCTGTGGAGCTCCAAACCTCAGAGCAAACACAAAGATTTGCAGAGTGTTTGAGTGACTAGAAATTATTAGAAAATAATAGTAATGATGTTACTGATCATAAATTTAATCAATCAGGGTGTTAGTGTTCAGTATTTCACTACATCACTAATTACGAGACTGCTAGATGTATTTTGCTGTCCTACCAAAAAAGACAGAAAAGGCTGATTCAAGCAAAATCTGGCTGATAAACTCCTGGTTTTTCATCTTGCCAGTTGGCTGATAAATGATATCTGAACATGTTGGTAGCTTAAAAAAATGAAAAGGGGTCAGGGGTTTCAGATCTTAACAGGTCTTCAGGATCTTAATATTGTGTTTATTGAACCAATCTGCAAACTTACAGCTGTGCTGAATGTTGTAACACATCACCTACAGAAACTCTAATTCCCTACTTTGGGGTGGCCACCCTTTGCCTGCCCTTTGAAGTGTGGTTGCAGAAGGTTGTTGTCAGCCTCAGAGAAGCTACAAGTGCAAGAAAAATTACCAGCAGAACATCTTTTTGTTCTGTTCCTGTGGTGCAGGGAGCTTGAAGGGAAATTGCAGATGGATTTGCCCACTCAAGTGCACGCAGTTGTGAAGGGATCTAAAAGAGCTGTTCTGATGGCACTTTGACCTCAAAGCTTTAATGATTAAATACCCAGATAATCACACATATGCAGACGTGTTCCAGATTGCCCTGGACCAAGGATTGTCCAAGTGAAAGTTTTAGATTCTTTGGGGGTGTCTTTTGTACCCCTGGGACAATTTCAGAGCCTCTTGTTCCTTCTGTGTGTAACCAGCTGCTGGCCCAGCTCAGGGCAGTGCAGGCAGTGTTTGTGCAGCTTCTGCTGCTCCCTTCCTTCGTGTTTGATGCTTCCTCCTCCTTCATGCCAACGATAAATATAGTTCTTTTTTGTATGTGTCACTTCTCTAAATTAAAGGCATTTTATGGTTTGACTGTTTTTGCAATTTTAGACTTTATTTCTCATCTTTAAGGCAGCCCAAGAGCACTGGCAGTGCGCATTGACCTTGTGTTGACACTTTCAGTGAGGTAAAGAAGGCTTTAGATCTTTGCTGCTTTTTGAGTTGGACATAAAAATGGGTTTCAGTAGTTTGTTTGCCTAAGATGTGTCTTCAGTGTCTCAACTTGATAAAAATTCAGACTTTACAATCGGTTCAGTGTTTTTCTTATAAATGCAGGCCAAAGTCTGAATGTTCCCATGTAGAAATTTGCTCTATGTATTTAGTCAGATAAATTTTAAAAGAAAGAAGCCATATTAGTAAGATGGATGTAATTAGAAGTGAGGAACAAAAGAAAGGATTGTGTTAATCAGAAAAAAATCATGTAATATAATTCCCATGATTTAATTTAGATTTAACTCTAAATTATGTGGATTTATTGAACTTGTGGGTATCAGTGATTTGATCTAGAGCAGTGTATAGAGTTCTGTTCTTTACTCATTGTGAGATGACAGGAGTGCTGGGATGTTTATTTGTGCATGATGCCACACACCTGTTTCCTTAGAACTTTTTCAGCACCCAGACTTATTCACAAGTACCCTGGTGCCTGTTTACCTTTATTTTTTTTCCCCTCCTCTGTAGCCAAGAGTGAGAAAATCAGCCTCGAAGTTGTGACTGACAGGAAAAGTTTTTTTGTTTTTCATGCCTTCTAGAAGACCTGACAGTTACATTAGAGCACAGGCATCCCTTGTTGTGTAGGATAAATGACTCATGGGTGGAGCACCTGCCTGGCCACAAGCTAAAAATTCCATTCACGCTTTGATTCTCTTGTTTATGCTGGCCTCTCAGAGTAAAGATATTTCAGTACTGATGGTTGAAAGAGGTTGTCCAGAAGCTGTTTCAGAGCAGATTCTTGGGCTGAACATGTAACGATTTCTCACCTTTCAAGAAGTTTGTAGATGGTCAGAATGTTTCTCTTCAGCAGAAGTTTTCGGTGAACTCAAGGCGCAAACTTTGCAGTATTAAGCAAAAACAGTTCTGAGGGGTTTTTGCAGGGGAAAACTTCTCCCTTCTGTTACAAAAAACATGTTGTGATTTTTTGCAAAGAACATTATCAAATAGTTGAGTTTGCAATAGCCCCTGTTGAAGACAAAGACCTCCAAGTATTCTGTAGAAAATTTAGTTTAATGTAACTAACCTTCAGGCAAAGTTTGAAACTAGTAATCATTTTTCCTGTGAGTTCAGTTTCTGAAGATTTTACTCTGCATCACTGGAGGAGCTGGATAATCTTAACCAGGATGGTGGGAATCATGCTGAGTAAGTTGGGAATGAGATGTAAATTTGGTAAACTGCCAAGAGAAAGATGTGCTGGGAGGCACCTGAGGCTTCTTCTGCCATGTGGGAAAACAGGAGAGGTGGAAGTCCTGGGATTATATGCTCAGGTATAATCACAGGTATGGACTTAACTTATCACTCCTTATCCTCTGCAACACAGCTCTGGCTTCTTAAAGGCTATTTTTCAGTTTAGAAAGTATCCTGGAAATGAGCCCTTGTTTAGTGAAAGGTTAAAGTTGTGTCATTTCCACTCTCTCCTGTTTGCCCATGAGCTTGATCCATCTAGGCTTCAAAGTCAGGAAAAATGCTGCTTCTCATCATTCAGCAAGATCCTCTTCTAAGCAGAAAGTCAGGCCCAGCATTGAACCATAGAATATTGAGAGAGTTCTAAATATTTCACTCGTTCTCAATACCTTGTAATTCAATAAGACAAATTTTGTGTTTGCATCCTACAAGTGAGGTTATATTTGCTTTGAAATATAGATCTCAGCCCTCCAAACTCAAGTTTGCTGTGGGGTATGAAATTAGATAAGCCCTTTGTATGGGTGGAGTTCACTCTAAGTAACAGCACTTGCTGTGGTAAACCATTTTGTTCATCATCTCTTTTTGCTGAAGTGAGTCCTCGGTGTGGTTTGTGTGCACCACTTGGGTAACTGCTGAAACTGCTGTGGTTTCAGAATAGGACCTGTTTTGCTTTTTTCTGAACTTTTTTTCCCCTGAAACTATTAGCAGAAAAATCAAATAAGGGTTACAACTGTTTGCCTGCCATACCTCAGAACGGTGAGCAGAGTCATGTACAAATGCAACATTTTCCAGCAAATGGAAGATGAATGCAATCTAGGTTATGACTATATCTTGCAGTATTGCAACTTTACCAATGTCCATCAGTAGAGGTGGTAACTCAAACTGTGCTTTGAGTACTTTTGCTTTATGTTGTGGAAAGCCCATCCCCACATTCTTGACACACTAAACTATAAAATTCTTTGTGTAGTTAAGATGGGAGACTTACACTTGCTGTAAGTCAGCAAAGACATCAGAAAGATAACGCTGGTGTTGTTCTTACTAATTTGTGGCTAATAAATGAGTAAATTTGAACATCTAACTGAACCAAACAAACTTCTGCCAGGTCTCAAAACCACGTTTGCAGAGTGTGGCAGGATAATGTGAGCTGTGAACAACATAGAAAAGGCAGTAGAGGAGAGATTTGGACTTGGAGTTGGACTTGATGGTCATCATGGATCATCAGCCTTGTGGTTGATGTATTCAGAGTAGATGCTGCTCTAAAAATTGCTCTGCAAAAATAAACCTGATTGCATAAGGGTTTCCCTCTCACTTTTTTTTTTTTTTCAAAATACAAAAATTACCACCCTATTCTATTCTTTAACATCTAAAAATCTGAAGAAAATGGCACTCAGTGTGTAAAATGAAAGCCTTCAATATCATTAGCAGTAACTCTCATTATATGGTGACATTTCCTCTACAACAAAGTGATTCTTTGTGATCTTTTGTGAAGATGAAGCACGAGAAACCCTAATGCTCTGTGCAGGTTCAAAACCACCCAAAGCTTTGTGCAAAAACCTTAAACAGGCCACCCAGAAAAACCAGTCTTGCTGAACAAATACGTTGCAAACCCAGCATTTGTGTTAACAGTCACCAATTCCACAAAGTGGTTTTGCTAGCAGAATATTTAACCTAAGAAAAAAAGCAGCTTAAAATGGGTCAGTTTTACCTCCATCACTCCAAATTGGTTTTGGGCAATACAGGGTGAGGTATGAGGGGGAATTTACTTGCTGGTAACTGGCAGTAGAGGAAGGGGAAATAACCTAGAAGGCTCTTGTTTTGCCTTGACCAAAAGTTGGAGATGCAGATACTTTAATTCTCTTTGTAATTCTCCAAGGCCAGTTTGGATGGAGCTTGGAGCAACCCAGTCTAGTAGGAGATGTCCCTGCCCATGGCAGGGGGTTAAAACTGGATGAGCTTTAAGGTACCTTCCAACCCAAACCATTCTGGAATTCCATGACTCAAATTTGAAACAAGTTTAAATAAGTTGCTCTTCTCTGTGGAGCATTACACACGAAATGCTGAGTTGCTCATCCCTTGCCAGGCTTGCCTGTCCCCTGGCATGGGATGGCTGTGGCAGTGGTGAGATCTGGAGGCCACCAGGATGGGCAGGATGGAAGCGCAAGACGTCGTTCCAGAGAGCAAAAGGTGCCCTGTGGAAGGGCAGGTGGGGTGAGGGAGTGTCTGTGTTTGTGAGGAGAACAATTTCATGTACAGTCTGTCACTTCCTTCCACTGGCCTGATCTGCCGCTCTTTAGGAGCCACACGGGTCATGGCTGCCGCGGGGATCTGTAGATCCATGTGTCAGATGTGATCCATGTGCTGAACCTTGGAAAATAGTGCTGGGCCAAGCTTTAACTTTAACAGATCTCCTTTACCTTCCAGCTTCAAGGCAGCTGAACCAGTGCTGTTTCTAGAAACTTTCTCAAACCTCGCGGACGTGTTGATAGAATGTCTCCCAGAGCAATGGACACGGCCCCAGGGCTGCCAGGGCTCAAGGGGCATTTGGACAACACTCTCAGGCACAGAGTGGGATTGTTGTGGTGGCTGTGCAGGGCCAGGGGTTGGACTGGATGATCCCTGAGGGTCTCTTCCAACTCAGGATGTTCTAGGAATGTTCTAAGTTCCCTGGGCAGTCTGGAGTATCCTTAAGTTTTAAAAATGTTGTGGATTTTCTGATGTGTATCTCTTTCGGTCCAGCCTAAATCCATTCACCTTTTTCCTGATGGAAGACTTGCAGGACTATGACCAAGTTCCCCTCAAATACTGCCAGGACTAAACAAATCCAGTTCTATCTCCTACTGCACGTGCCTCGTTTTCCATGTCTCTCTGTCTGCTTGTTCAGCTGGGGACTTGCTTGCTTCCCACTTTGCATGCAGCTCAATGCCTGCCAGTGGTGCCAGTAGTGCACCTCAGTCTGATGTTGGCACTGCACTAATGAGAGTCTGTGTGATTCCCTCTGCTCCATGTAAGCCTGATTTCCTCAGCTCCATGTAAACCTGATTCCCTCAGCTCCATGTAAACCTGATTCCCTCAGTTCCCTGGATACCCAGTTCCTTCAGCTCCATGTAAACCTGATTCCCTCAGTTCTGGGATACCCAATTCCTTCAGCTCCATATAAACATGATTCCCTCAGTTCATGGGATACCCAATTCCTTCAGTTCCATGTAAACCTGATTCCCTCAGCTCCCTGGATACCAAATTCTCTGTTTCATGTAAGCCTGATTCCTTCAGCTCCATGTAAACCTGATTCCTTCAGCTCCATGTAAACCTGATTCCCTCAGTTCCCTGGATACCCAATCCCTCAGCTTCATGTAAACCTGATTTCCTCAGTTCTGGGATACCCAATCCCTCAGCTTCATGTAAACCTGATTTCCTCAGTTTCATGTAAACCTGATTTTCTCAGTTCCATGTAAACCTGATTCCCTCAGCTCCCTGGATACCCAATCCCTCAGTTTCATGTAAACCTGATTCCCTCAGTTCTGGGATACCCAATCCCTCAGCTTCATGTAAACCTGATTTCCTCAGCTTCATGTAAACACGATTCCCTCAGTTTCATGTAAACCTGATTCCCTCAGTTCTGGGATACCCAATTCCTTCAGCTCCATGTAAGCCTGATTCCCTCAGCTCCCTGGATATCAAATTCTCTCAGCTCCATGTGAGCCCGATTCCCTCAGTTCCATGTAAACCTGATTCCCTCAGCTCCCTGGATTCCCAATTCCTCAGCTCCCTGCCCACAGGTGCCTCTGGCTTTGGGAAACAGAGGCCAGCTGAGTACAAGGGAGGATGGATTTTGGCTTTTGGCTTCTGGCTTTTGGCTGGTCCTGAGGGCAGGAGAGGCTGAGCTGGGATTTACTGGAAGTTGCTGGATAGGTCATTTATTCAGTGCAAGTTTGCTGATCTTTATTTCCCTTTGAGAAAAGTATTTCCACACATCTGAGCATATATTCATATATAGCATATATTATGAAGTTCATGAGCACGTACCAAAGTACTTTTCTGAAAAGCTCCCAGGCTATGACTTAGATGTGCCAAGAACACTCTGAAATTTAGGGTTTGATCCATTTCTCTGTGCTTTCCTAGTATGTATATCATAATGGGAATGAATGATAAGATTCCTATGAAATTATAGTTCAAATAATTGGATATTTCAAAGCAACTCTATTGCTACAAATAATGTATGAAATTCAGGTTATTATGCCATAGTTGTAAGTATTGGTTTATTTTAAGAATGTTTCTAGATTTTCCTTTATCAAGTACATATTGCAATCAAGAATGTTCACCCAAGGAATATTTTCCCTGGAAGCTGGACAAATACTTCTCAGGAGCAATCTTTTTTTTTTTTAGGTGGGGCAGGAGGGGGAGAAATCTATTTATCTGTTTATCTGACCTCATAAAATAATCTTTTGGCAAGGGGAATTAAAAATCAACCCTTGATGCTTTAATTGCAAGAAAATTAAGTATACACATCATATTTATGAGCATACACAATAATTCCTGTGATGTCATTTGTTGTTGGGGTGGAATATAAGAACAGTCACCTACAAAAGGTGGGTTGTGGAGCAGACACCCCAGAGAGAGGTGAATTGGCCTCTTTTTCTTTGTGTACATGGTGGTAGAAGGATGAACCAATTCCAGGAAAAAAGGCAGAATGCAGGCATTCTGTAAAGTGACAGCTAAGTTACTCTTTAATCCTATTTAACCTTACTTATCTTTAGTGATACATGGTTTTTTATTTTGTCTTCTATATAAAATCAAGCTTAAACTTGAAATATCTCTAATCCTGGAAAATCAAAGTCATACTTGTCAATTTTTTTCTGACCAAATGTCTTTATAATGGGTTTCATCATTTAAAATCTTGATGGTATTAATATTTTGGTATGTATAAATAGCTAAATCCACTTAAACAAAACAACTGTTTTAGATGATTTGCACTGAGAAATGAATTCCATTATATTGGGTTAAATTTTCACCCACCCCAGGAAGGCTGGATGATGCTTAAGTGTATCAGTGCAGTTTCCTATTTCAGAGCTTTGCATTGTCCATGGTAAGTAACTTCTCTTTTTCTCCTTTTGTTTTTTTTTTTGTTTTTTGTTTTCCTAAACTTTCCAGGTAAAAGTACTCCTGTAAGCCACCTTGGGTCTGCAGATTTTCCCAAGCCCCATGATCCATTCCAGCCATTTGGGGCTGACAGCAGTGACCTGTTTCAAAGTAAAAAGGGGTTTGGGGACCCATTTAGTGGAAAAGATCCATTTGCTCCCTCCTCTTCAAGTAAAACTTCTAAAGACTCTTCCTTGGGGTTTGCAGACTTCAGCTCTGTAAGTTAAGTTCCTTGTCTCTGAGCAAACCACTTTCTGCTCTGCTTGCAGCAATCTCTGTTGGGTTTTTGTCTTACCTGCAAAACCTACTGTTCCCTGGCTTCTGTCTCTCAGTACCTTCATGCTGTCCTCATTGTTTTTGTATTAATATTTCTGTAATAAAAAGGCGTTATTTCAATAAAAAAAAGAAGTTTCCTACTAAATTTTCAAGGGTTTACTTGCATTTAAATTATTTTAGTACAGTGTGCCTTTACTCTCAAATTCTTTGTAGCAGAATCTGTGTATTGTTTTTGTTGCATGGAGGCTATTTTGTAAATGGATTTTTGGGAGCCAATGATGTAAAGACTCAAAAATAATTGATATTGAACATTTCTCTAGCAATTTCACCATATCCTGAGAAGCAAATCCTTGAAGAGAAAGTTTCTAATAAGTCCTTGTAACTGTTTGTGGAGAAAATTCTGACATTTGCTGTATATGATGGAATGTGGTCATAGAGAGACGCAGAAATTGAGACAGAAATGGAAAATTTAGCTGTTGAATTTTGTTCATGTTACTGATGTTGTAGAAAAGACAGAGAAAACAAAATGGTTTTGCAGAGCCAAGATAGAAAGGTCCACGCTGCACTCCAGAAGACCATCCCTGAAGGTTTGAAAACAAAGCCAGGTCCCCATTCCCTTAAAAATACTGGGGTCTCCAAAGCCTGGCTTTGCCTTTAGTGCTGCAGTTGGAAATGCAGTGGTGGTGTGGTTCCTCTTGCTTCCATAAGTGGATAGAATCTGTTCCATCCACAGCCTCAGGCTTCTTCCTCCTTTCACATGTTTTTGTTTTCTCATGTTGCCACGCAGTAAAATTGAACTTAAAATTGAACTTACTCTGTTCCTTAGCTCTGCTGGACACAGGACAGTGTTCAGCAAGGGGAGATATTTAAGCTGAATCTTTTCAGGTTGTTTCTTTTTAATGTTTTGGGTTTTTTTTTTTTTCCTAGTTATTATTTAATGTTAAATGTGTATCACTTTCCTATTTGATATTGTTAGCTGAGGTCATCTGTGCAGACTTTAGTTGGCCTCAGGGCTTTAATTTATCACTTTTGAAACGTCCAAGTTCAAGATTTGTTGTATGTTTGACCACAGATAGTTGGATTTGCACAGTTAAATTCTGATTGTATACAAACTGGTGACATTCTTAATAAAAATAAGACACAAAACCTGCTTTATCTGAAGTTTCTTCAACAACATCTAATTTCTTCCTGCAATCAAAGACAAATGATGGAATGGAATGACTCTGACCCAGTTGTCATCTTACTTTCCAGACCCTTATTTCTTAAGTTAAAACGTGGTTTCCTCTGAGTGATTGTATCAAATGATTAACTAAAATCTCTGATCCCAATCCTAGTGGGTGCTCCAGGGTCAGATTTGCTGTGCCATCACGTTCTCAGCTCAGATTATCTTTAGAAGATAAGGAACAAGTAGGAAAAATGAGATGAGCAGTAGCCACTTAATAATTCCTGTTAAGTGGCATTTCATCAAATGAAATAAATTTTTAAATCAGTTTTTCTGAATTAATTTCTCCTCCTGTAGGAAAAAAAAAAGAAATGTTGACTGAATTTGGCTGAAAGGCAAATTTTGATCCCTTTTTGCCTCAGTTCATGGGTTTTTTTCCTTTTCTATGACACAATTATGCTACTACACTTGACAATTTCTGATCCTTCTGTACAATATTTGAAATGTGCCAGTTACCTTGAAATGATTGAGAATATTGTGCTTCTCTTTGCCTCATGGTTGGGAAACTTTGTTCATAGTGGAAATGAAAATCAGTTTTACTTACAGAAGGTTTTTGACATCTACTTTGAATCCATGGAATCTTAAGAACAGAATCATGTAGAACTGAATAATCAAACAACCTGATTTTAATTGAAATCCTTGACTGTTCCAAGAAAGAACATGAGAACCTTCATTATATTTTAGTAGGAAAATCTGCTGCTTTTTTTCACACACTGGCAAATTCACGCACCCAGAGTTTATGTATATTTTCATTGCATCCTTAACCTTGTTGCTGTCATTAAATATGATTCATTGGAACAAAACACTCTTTTGGTAGCTCAGATTGCAGGTATTTCTGGGTTCCAGCTGCAGTTTACAGAACAAGAAAAACCAATTTTATTTTTTTTTTTTTGCCAAGAAACAGAACACTGAGCACTGAGCTTTTTGTCTCAGTGCAAGCTGGAAATTCAGCACACACAAATCGGTGGAGTTTGTATGATTTGTCTTGCTGCAGTCTGCTGGTTTCATCTACACTGTACCTCTGAAAAAGAAAAGGAAAGGAAGGATTTAATGTAATTACACATGTGACACATATTTATCGACTTTTTGAAACCTGGACATAGGCAAAAAATTGTTATTGTATTAAATTAGCTGTAAATTACCTTTTTATAGACAATCTGTGGCATTAATGAACTGTTCTGTATTTATTTCACTACTCAATGGTGAGAGTTACCTCCTGAAAATTGTACTTTGTGCCAACCACTTGTAACGAGGCACATCCAGATTTGTTTCCAATGAATCTCTTGCCTATTTTTTCCTTTTTCTTTTTCCACTCAGCACTTTTAACTGCAAAAATATAACTTGTGTCCAATAAACAAGTTATAATTGGGACTCTCATAAACTTTGGAAGCCTTATCCTAGGAAGCCTCCTTCTATGGAAGCCATAGAAGTAAAACTGGTTTCTCAACATTAAAAAAATATCCCAAATAGTTTGACCAAAGTGTCTTATATTTCTGAAAATAGTAACCATTCATTTTCCATCCCAGCTGTTGGATCTGCCTCAATTCCTGGACTAAGCAGAGAATTCCTGCTTCCATTTGTATCTGTCTTTACCTTGAAAAAAAAATTAATTTATTTAAAATCTTAATGAGCTTTTTAATCTTACCTATCAGCTGACATTATTTAAATAAGGAGTGTAGTAGGATCTCTCATTTTAAAAGTAAAATCTCAAAAGGTGTTACACTTCTGTTGTATTTTAGTGACATCAAATGCAAAGAT